>NC_137661.1:20373550-20399999 GCF_963422515.1 Blennius ocellaris
TCCATCTGCGTTTGCCATTTGCTATCATTTCCTAGTCGAGGGAGATTGCAGTTAATCTATTCTTGTGAGCCAGTGGCGAGTTTCTACATTATCTGCGGCGAAGCAGCCTCCACTGACTGCTGCTAGTCAAGCTGGCATTTATTATCAAGCAGGTAATAACACAGGAGCACTGGGCCTAACTCAACCGGCAGTGGACTCATTAATATAAACAGGACCCTAAACCCAAACTCAATTTACTTGAAAGCCTCTTTGGAGATGGGGCTTCGGTGAAGTGTGTGTGTGTGTGTGTGCGTGTGCGTGTGTGTGTGCGTGTGTGTGTGTTTGTGTGTGTATGCGTGTGTTAGAAAAAGGTATTAATCATTCTTCTCCCACAGCCCAGCACACCAACACACAAGCAGTCCTGAGTCAGTGCATGTGCATTACAAAGCTCCAATTAGATAGCTGATCAGTGGTGTATATTTAAGTAGTCACTCATCTCTTCTTCCTCCCCACCCCCTCTCATATCGCTGTCATTAATGACTCCAATTAGCACATGCAAATATTTACTTCTAACTTGCATTTGTGATTCATCACACTGTTCACCATTTAAAACAATGTGTGTGTGTATTTACGTGTGTGTGTGCGCACACACATGTGGTTTTCATGTCATTAGGCCCTCCCGTGGAGTAAGATCATCAGCACTGGAAAGAGACGAATCAAAGCACAATGAATAGGAGGAGTACGAGCGTCACACATTTTTCATTTAAATATGCAGACACACATACATACGCATGTATCAGCATGCATCAGTCATTGATTTAGGGTGTGCAACTGTAATGGGTCTCCACTCCACTACCATCAGATTAATGACACCCAGACATTGTAAAAAAAAAAAAAAAAGCACTGGAAGGAGGGAGAGGAAGGAGGACATTAAATAGAAGGAAACAAAGATGCTCTTTTAGGGAGTTATTGCTGAGAGGTACTTAAATCTGCTGCACAAAGCATTTTAGAATATCAGTATATCACTGAAAAACGTGTTATGATGCCTGGGTCGAATGACATGAATAAATGGTTGCCATTGTGAAAGCTCGTGTTTCACAAAACAGGGACATATTTTACTTAAATCTTTGTTTTGTTTCTGCTTTTCCTGTGCTGTGATAATGATCATTCGCCAAAAAAGCACACTTCATTCCGCAGCACAGTTGCCACGGGAGCTGGGTGTGGTGGTATGCTTCATTAACAGTCATTCCGTCTCAGAATTAATGTGGTAATAATTTATTTAACATGCTGCATGTGGTGCACATAAATGGGAAATGTACTTTATCAAATCCACACTGTGCTTTATGTTAATTAGGGTTGGTGTGTAAAATAGACATAATATAGCTTTTTAAAAATCTTTTTTTTACCTCTCTTACATATAAACAAATTTCATTGTTGTTGCCATACAGTCAGCTGCCAATGTGTCAAACATGTGGCCTGTGGGCCAAAACTACACACCATTGGACTATTCATTTAATTGATTATATTTTATGTACTTGTTTGAATCAGTTATTATAAAATTGCTTTGTTTTATGAAATACATGAATTGAGTGAATTTTTCCCGAAAGTTAAAAAGGAATAAAGTTCACAATGAAAGACTAAATAATTTGTCCCATACCTCAATCTGTATCATTTGACATGACTTGCATGAATGTCATTAAAGTCACAATCCATCAAGAGTTCATGCTTTTTGGCCCGTTACAAAACAATGTTAAGTTACAAGCAGAAATAATGTCTGTATTAGAACAGGACAAGATAATGTATTAGTCATACTCAATGGAGAACAACAGAGGAAGTGATTTTCACTGGTGTTCTTATATATTATATTTATTACTACTTTCTATATGAGTTCACATGATTAACTGCACTATTGCCAGCCGGGTAAATGAATCTGTGGGAGTTTGATGGAGCCCAAATCAAACAGCAATATATTCAAGACTGTATACCAATTACTTTTTATGATTATCTGTGACCCTGTAGGTGGGTGTGGTGAAAAGGAATTGGTTTCTCGTGTACTGCCAGAGATATGATTGTGCAGTATCGGAATGTGTTTGCATGTGTGTTATGTGTGCGCTTTAATCTAAAAGCTATTGCGTGATCATCTGCTATGTTTTATTCATCTGGGAGTCTGTCACCAACTAATGGAAAAAGGCGGTGCACAGGTCCAAATACATGTGTGTCTGCAGTACATGCCTGCTTCATTGTATGCGTGCGCATGTGTTGGCGTCATTATTGTATTCTTTTTGAGTGGGCAGAAGATCTGAATCCCCACAACTTTTTACTTATGTTTATTACAGCACTATATCACTGGTGCTGTTCAATTATATATCCATAATACTATTCATATTTCTGACAAATGTATACCTTCATTCTACATTTGAACATTAAATATTTAAATTTTTTTTTTTTTTTTAGTCCTTGCAGTTTGAACATAGCACTGCAAAAAATAACAAAGTAAACAAATTAACAGTGAAATACTGCTATTTTGAAAGAGACAGAATTTTCAAACAAATGTGTTTTTTTGTAGAAAAGACACATGTTTTTGTAATTATATAACTTTGTAATTACATAACTTTGGGACCAGAAACAATATAACACATTTACAATTACATGTAGATTTTGTCATGTAGGAATAAATGTTTTACTTTTCAAGGAAATATGTGGCTCATTTGAGCTTTATTTTATGGAGTATTGGTAAACTCCTCTTAAAAATGTATACTGCTGTAGGATTAATAGCTAATGACCATATACGGCTTTAACTGTGAGTATTAATTCTATTAGTAATTCATTCCTATAGTTTACAACCGAGTCTCCCTTAAGGTGTTTCACTTATTTAGTGCATTTATAAACATGTCTTAATTTAGCTGTGTCACATGATGGGGGGGGGGGGGGGGTCTGCATGCTTGTTCCTGATCACTCTGAACATGGAGAATATTTCTTTGGCTTTGCAGTTTCTAACAAGCTCGATTAATCTACTGGACGAATCAATACTAGGTAAAGCTGATAAAAGATAAGACCTGCCCAACTCAATAAAAAGCAGCCCAAATCACAGTCTGGTGAAACTCACTTTAACATCATAAAATTATCACCTGGCTTATAAAGAACATGTTGTATAAGCACATAAAGCCCCACCACTACACTTAATATAAAGTTAATGCAAACAGCCATTTCACAAATCATCCCTTCCTCTTCCTCTTCCTCTTCCTCTTCCTCTTCCTCTTCCTCTTCCTCTTCCTCTTCCTCTTCCTCTTCCTCTTCCTCTTCCTCTTCCTCGGGATCCCGAGCAGCGCTGCGTGGATCCTGCTGAGAGTCAGAAAACACGAGCCCATCACTCCAACACTCCGCACGCCGCACTGGCTTCCCATTCCTGCCAGAATAAACTACAAAATCTCTTTCATCACACACCAGTGCCTTGACGGAAATGCCCCACCCAACCTCAAAGAACTCCTCACTCAGCAAACCCTAAAGCGGAACCCACACTCTGCACACCAACATCTCTTCCATTTCCCCAGAGCCAGGGTTTGATAAAAGTGAGTTTCTGTCGTGAAACTATTTAGGATTGTGACCCTCCGGGATCAGTTTTGCCCATCTGATAGAGAGACAGGTATTGCCTTGTCATTTCATTGCATTTCCTCCCTGTGATGTACTTGAATTGCACATAACTGGATAATTAGCACCACCAATTTAGTTATCATTTCTCCAGGCACTTAATGCAATATCTGATTGACTTCATTTATACAAGCATCTATTGACATTAGGGTCCATTGATCCTGTAGCAAAGCCAAACACCTCATCATTATACTGCGGGGACATTTCTGGTTCAAAGCCAAAGGAACAAGTTCGATGACCATGAAAAAATAAAGGGAACAGACAGTCGGCCTTATCTATTGATATGAACATCACCTATTCTCCAGGATGCCCTCTAGAAGGAGATACTGATACTTGAAAACATAAAACATAAAATAAAAACTATTTCTGCTCTCAGCAGCAAGTCTGATTTGCACCAGGTATGTATTGTTACATATTCTGGTTTAGCTGGAGCATCTATTGTATTGTATTGTATTGTATTGTATTGTATTGTATTCTATTCCATCATTGTTGTGACAGCGGTAACATTAACTTGTGTGTTTGGTCACTGATAGTTTGGCCACTATAATCCCTTTAGAAATCATAATAGTTTTACAATTTGTATCAATCAGTAACTCAGTGTTCCTCTGTTGTCTGACTTTTATGTTCACAAGTTCATGCTGCAAGAGTCACAGACTTTGATGAAAATGTGCTTCAAACTGATAAATTTGAAATGTTGCATGAATTTGTAGGGCTAATCCTGAGGGGAGGCAGAGTGTAACTCCCCCCAAAACATTGTTTTTTAATCCTTAATCCCCTATTTGTCTCTTAAAATCTTTTTTATTGAGTTTTTGTATGTGAAAGATGCTGACTGAGCCTTGATTTAACCTTTGATCTCTAAAGCTGTCCATGCTGATGAGTTACATCTCAAGTACAAACCATAAGGTGATGAAACAATGATTTCCTTTGGCACTAATTTCCAATCTACAACATTCTAACACCTCCACCTCCTCACCCATCCCTCCCCATCACCTCACCCCCATCAGCCTTCTCCTCTTTTTTTCTCGGCCGGTCTGCAACCATCCGTAATTAACGAGCTTTTACAGTTCGATCAGATCTGCCTCAGGATTGGACACGTCTGATAAGCCGAATGGAATATACACACAGGCCTGCCCCTCTCTGCTCACCACTGCCTGGAAATATAATTACTTCAGAATGAATACACACATGCACACACAGGCCAACTAAGCCCAGGTTAATACCAATCTTTTT
The DNA here is from genome assembly GCF_963422515.1 of Blennius ocellaris. NCBI lineage: Eukaryota > Metazoa > Chordata > Actinopteri > Blenniiformes > Blenniidae > Blennius > Blennius ocellaris. The sequence goes on from NC_137661.1 coordinate 20,378,408, forward strand.
CCTCTTCTCTGCACTAATTAGAAATGTACTGATGAGTCATTTGTTTGGAAGTTGAAAGCACTGTACACTTGTTGTCGTATTTTTTTTTTATGAGACCCAGAAACTTCGACGATTAAATGTATTTAATGATATGCTTTGGTGCTCTGATGCTCCTAATGAGCATGTAATGGTGGGCAGGGAGACAGAATAGTATTTCACATCCAAACTCTGTTCACCCATTACCTCAGTGCAATCTATCTGCCCTCTGTCAGATGACAGTTAACACACTTTGCTTATCAATCTGGCCCTACGGCCACACTCGACAGCTGTCAATAGACTGCTCAAGTGGCTCCTCATAACAGCTTAATCACCAGGAAGGCGACAGGAACTGTATTCATGACAAAACTAATTTCCTGGATGAAGTGACGTTCCAATACCCACGCTAATCCTGCTGCATAGATCTGCAAGCCAAGCCTCAAATGTCTGGTCTGCAGCAAGGAATGATGCAGGTGTGTGTGTGTGTGTGTGTGTGTGTGTGTGTGTGTGTGTGTGTGTGTGTGTGTGTGTGTGTGTGTGTGTGTGTGTGTGTGTGTGTGTGTGTGTGTGTGTGTGTGTGTGTGTGTGTGTGTGTGTGTGTGTGTGTGTGTGTGTGTGTGTGTGTGTGTGTGTGTGCGCATCCTTACTGCTCTGACACAGTGAGTGTGTAAGGGCATAAGTGCATCCTATAGAGGCACTCATTCAGTTCAGAGTGAACCAGCAGAGTCAGGTTTATTGCTGTGGCCATAGCAACAGCCATGAGTGGAGATGGAGATGACTTTTTTTTTTTTTTTTTGGTGGTGATGCACTAAATGTCCTTGTTCAGATGAGAGAGGAGAGTGAGGGTGGAAAGCGCAGTCAGACTATGAGGGATAGAGCGATAGGAGGGAGGGGTGGACACATTTTTTCAAAGACTGAGTGGAGGCTTTCTCTCTTATCTTTTTAGCTGTTTGTTCTACGAGCTTGGAGAGTGCTGTGACGGACTCTTTATGAGTTCCTCATTTTCTCCCGGGCCCTGTAAACACTGGCTTGACCCAGAGATGGTGTTTTGTAGGGATACTCTCCTTGATATCACTGCAACTGCTGGAGAAAGATGATGCAGAACTCATCTACAGTGGAACATGATTTACACATTGAAGACAATAACATTCAACTTCAAGTGTATCACAAATTATTATATACAGTATACACACAAATATCCCCAAAACAGATCAAAAGCAATGCAGTTCAATGTGAAACGCCAAGACTGGTAAAACACCAAGTGGTAAAATACTGAATGAGGTATATCAAAACAATTAAAATCAAATCAATAAAAATAAACTGTAAATATTCTACATGTTTGTAAATATCTGATATTCAATATGCAGTACAATGTTATTAATTCACTGTGACAAGGCACTTTTTCTATAGACAGAAGTTGCACTCCATATGAATTTGTTAGACTTTTTAGATGATAGAGTATTTAAAACAATTGGATCATGAGTTGAATATTATAATACAAACGTTCATTGAATTCTGACTTTCAAAAGTCAATAAAAATGAACAGAGTGAATCAAAACCTTTCTGTTGTGTTTTTGTTGAGACATTTATGACATGCAGCAGATAAAAAACTGCCAATTTGTAGTTTTTTGTTTTTTTTAACTCAGTCAAGACTTAATCCTAAATCTTATCCCTCAACATTGCTCCTTAATGTAATACTACAGCGATAAGAGATAGTCCATCCACTGTGTGTGTCTGTGTGTGTGTGTGTGTGTGTGTGTGTGTGTGTGTGTATGTGTGTGTGTGTGCGTTTTGGGGTGTCGGTGACATTGATCAATATGAAGAAATTACTGTATCTAGTAATAATATTTTTTGCTCACATCTCACAGCTCTCCTTTTAACACTTCGATCATTTTACTGGGGGGGGATTTAAGTTAATGATTTTCCAGCTCCTCGCCAACCTAAGCCGGTCTGATACAGTCGCTTTAGTCGCTTCTATTTCCCAGGTTGCTCTCTTCTCCCTACAGGCGATGCTCCACTTGACTTCCCTCCCACTGTTTATGGGCTCATCCCTTCCCTCTCCTGTGTGCGGGTGTCTGTGTGTAGTCGGTCTGTGGCTAATCTGTGTGTTAGGGAGGGCTGAATAAGCTTGTCTTTGTCAGGGCATTAGGTGTTGAGGGGATGAATACATTAAATGCTAAACAGGGGTGCTGAAGGTGGTGGCATGTGGATTTGGATTCTACTGGGCGACACTGGTCCTTACATGTTTTTTGTCTCTTCTTCTGCTGGAATTGTGCATTTGTCTGTTTTGGCTTGTGAAAAGTATGGACTCCTGGTCATTTAGATATGTTTGCAAAACAATACATCAATTACACACTCCAATATATGAATCCATAAACATAGAATTTTCAATCCAAGGCTGCACAAAGAAAAAAGGAAAATCAACTCGGTACAGCACGTCGGGGGCCCTGGGACATTTTCCCTCTAGCCCGAGGGTCGATCTGGTTGTGAGCAGTCAATTTGGCTGGTGATGATACAATAAGCAGGGACTTGTTTGTGTTCAAACGGAAAGCATAAAATGAACAGCACACTCCAAATATAGGGAGGAACTTTGAATCGGAGAGAAAGTGAGCTGAACCAAACTTCTGAAACCCATTCAGTTCAATTTGAGGTCTATTTTACAGTTTTGTAAAATAGATCTCAAATTGTCTCAACCAATAGAAATAATGTAATTGTAATCCATTCATTTAGTAATTAGACAAGAGATAAATCTGTCTAAACCAGAAGAAACATTGACATAATATCTTCAAGGACCAATCTACAGGTTTTTATTCCAAATGAATGACACTGACTGACATTTCTTCCTTGGAGTAAATGACATAAATCAAATCAGTGAAAGAGGCTACTACTATAAATGAAAGCCTGCATCTTTCACTTCCTTTTTAAGTTGGCTATTGCTCCCAGTGTAAGCCTGGTCTCGCAGATAACACACAACATATGACCATGAAATGACTGGTTGGCTCTGCCACATTGGAGATTTAAAGGGAAATATATGTGATTACACTGCAATAAGGGGCTTCCCCATCCTCACTGCTTTTAAAGCTTCTGCTATCACACACTCAAACACATGTTGACCTGAAGATATAGAATACGCCTTTGGGAAACAAAAAATCACAACAGCATCGTTTCCTTAGTGCTGCCAACGTTTGACTTTAGCTTGGATCGGGAGTTTTTTTCCGGGGGGAAGGGTTTGCTTGTTCATGCACAAACACAAAATGCACAATGTTTTCAGTACCATCCAGATCACAGTCAGTTGTGTGCGTGTGTGTTTGATAAATGTTATCATTCAAGAAAAATCATTGTGGAAATGCAAGTTTGATCATGGAGAAAGATTAAGTGTTTTCAAGGATTCTTTCGTCCTTGTCATTTTTGAAAAGAAATAATTTCAGTAAGTTTTTAATACAGGACTAATAATAATGTCTTAACAAAGCTTAGTCTTTTTTTCCACCTGTTTTTCAGTAACACTGATTGTCATACATTCAACGGGAAAAATTGTAAAGATATCAGAGGCATTTATGAAACGAATGAATATGATATATAAATGAGTTACTGTTGCTTCTATATGGTGAATATTGAATATTACTGTATCTATGGAAAAACCAGGAAGTTCAGTGTTGATCTCAAAATGTGCATGACAAAAGGCAATTATGGCGCTCCGAGTTTAAATTTGGAGTCACATGCATTGGTTTTACACTCAGTTGTCAAAAAATAAATAATTTAAGGAGTGTATATTAGTCACTTAAGAATGGAAACATTGAACGCAAGCAAGCAAAAATTGTTTTGGAAATACAGTTTGTTTCTATGAAGGCTACAATGTAAATTCACTAGTGTATTACATAATTCAATTATAGACAATATATAGAGGCTGATCGTCACACTGCCACATGTGAAAGCAGTCAACACTTGTTAATGTGAAACACTGGAAGTTGAGCATTCAACCATAGTTGCAGCTTGATGTGAGAAATGAATGTGTGGAGTGAGATTGTTTACGGTCATATCGGTCAAAAACCTGCTTTTCTTGCCTGACCGATAGGAGATGGCAGTGATGTGTACTTTCGTTAAGAGCGATGGGAAGTATCCAGCAGTATTCATATTAGGTGGAATGTGGTAACTGTGAGACGAGAGGAGGGGGACAAGGCAGAGCGAGCACACGATAGAGCCAGGCAGGGAGGTGGGTGGGGGGGGGGCTAGGTTGCTGACTCGGAGCTCTGCTGCGGTGAGCTTTGAGCTATCGACTCTATAAGCTCTCTGACTGTGCATGTGTCTGCGGGCTGCTGTGGAGCAGGTTGTAGCCTAGCGCATTAGCCGCCCTCCATCACTTCCAGTAGCTCAGTCAGCCGGCAGCTTCAGCGTGTGCCGGCAGGCAACTGGGATGCAGAGTCGCACCGTGTCTCTGCCTGAAAGCTGAGGGATTCCTGCCTCTTAAAGGATTCTCCCTCTTTCTGACTAAAGCACAGCTATAGGAAGAGAGGGAGGGATTGGTGAGAGGAGACGTGGACAGGAAGAGGAAGAGCAACATCAGGACCGGGAGTGACCTTCGCGGTGTGGCGGCGGAGCAAAGCAGGAGGAACGGGACCAAGCGCAGGATCCATCAGGTGTGTGTCAGCACTTCCAGGGATGAGACAGAGGCAGTCTGCTATGTGTTTGCATCTGTATTCACGGGCTATGCATGATACAGCAGAAAAGAATGTTTGTATATGAAGTTTTAAAATATGTCAAAATGAGACTTGAATGCTATACACAACACATAACATCGCCATTTCAAGCTATAAAGTACAAAGCTATGGAAAAAAGAGTTTCAAAAGTACAGGAGCAGTAAGACAGAGATACTCTTCTATGACATGGTGTGGATGAATACATCCTCACAAAAACCAGATATAGAGATGGTGATATGAGATACTGAGCGTAAGATGAAATATAAATGGAGAATACTGGAGATGGATGGAGCTGGGGAGCGAGTTAGATGTATGCAGTGTCAGCCAGAGCTCAGCGAGGATGACAGACGTGTTTGTGTGTGTGCTTTCTTACCGGTTTGGACTTGGCTGGCGTGAAAAAAAACCGCCTGATATTGGAGTATCAATCATTGTGGGCTGGGCGCAGCCTCAAGGTTGCAGGCTAGAGATGTGTGCACTGAAACGTATCAGGGAGCATCTGTGTGTATGTGTATTGTAATTAAGGTAACTTGCTCTTCTTTAGGATTGTGTCAGAGCTTTTGAATCTTTATTTTTTTCTCACACTGATGTTTTGGTGACTGCATTACATATATCAGGGACAACTGCACCTCTTACAATTTTCTGGACAGTACATCAAAATGTTGCAGCATGCAATAATTGCATGTACTGTACAACTCACACCTACATGTACTACAGCACCTGTAATTGTTTGTTTTGCAGATTGAATCAAGCTATTTCAGCCAGGAGACCTTGGTCTGGTTGTGAAACAACACAGAGAATCTCACCATTTTGCTGTGCTGCTCCACTCTGGCTAAACTTTTCAGTAGTTACTCATAGGTTTTTAAGTTCTGCATCTCAGCAGGGTCTAGGGTTTGTTTTTATATTTTGTTTTTGTTTTATTCATTCTTATTAGACTTTCACTCATTAGTCTGTTGGCTTCATATGTTATTAGTGGCTGTTAAGTAGAGCCATTTACATATGGGAGGATGAATGGACTGAATAACACCAGCAATTAACATGTGTTTCAGGAAAATAGCATGTCATTACGTTGACTCCGTGCCAATCTAAAGCCTCAGTGAACGAATCTGTGGTTTAATGTTCTAGTGTGTGTGTGCATGTGCGAGAGAGAAGAATAGGCTTTGGTCTTCACACCTTAAGGACGATCTCTTTCTTTTCTGTCTGTATTCCCTATATTTCGTGTTTTGCCTTTTCCCCCCATGACTTCACATCATTTTGTCCTGAGGTAAATATCAGGCACTGACCCACTGTCAAATACGTTTGACTCAGGCCAATTCGTTGTGGACCCTGCGTGACTCAGCAGCAGACACACATACTCACACTTGCTGACTTTGTCTGGTATAGAGGTTGTTCAAATTCTGATCTTGCCTGTGTATTGCTTTAGCGCTGAACATTGACAGCGAGGAGAAGCACTGATACGGATCAGATGTGAGTGGTAAAATTACTTTATTTGAAAATAACAGTGATATAATATAACATACTGGCAATTTTGATATCGTATTGTTTGCTGTACTGGGTTTTCTTTGTATGATTGTGGTTGAATGTGTGCACAGTTGCTGCGCAGCGCTCATAAGTTTCCACTTTCCACCCACCGTACACAAGAACATCATCTGTTAAACCAAGAGGGGAAAAATCCAATTACATTCTCCTTACACAGACTGCCAACAGTGAGACTGCCTTTTTATATCTTGCATCTTAAAATCATCAAATGGTACAAATCTACCTTAAATGGTATACTTTTACTGTATGTATTTAACTAGACACATGGCTGTGGGATGGAGAAAGTTATTTATTCGTGTGTATGTGCTGTGTGCGGTTCCTGGATAACTGTGTTATCCATGTGGAGGTAAAAGCTTTTCCTTGATAGATCCTGACAGAGAATTCCATTATCTTTGTAGGTGTTTGCAATATAGCCTCTATGGATAGAGTTTGGTTTGAAGCACTCGGTAGATGTGTGAGTGTGTGTGAATGAGCAATATAAATGCACATATTTCTTGTGCGTGTGTGTGCGCACGCGTGTGTGTGTGTGTGTGTGTGTGTGTGTGTGTGTGTGTGTGTGTGTGTGTGTGTGTGTGTGTGTGTGTGTGTGTGTGTGTGTGTGTGTGTGTGTTTTTGTACAGTGTATGTGGTGGCACATATTTATTAAATGCCCACAGTATGTACTGTGTCCTTTTGTGTCCTTTATGCATTAAAGAACCCTTGGATATGGTAAATGAGGTACAGAAACAAAGAGAAGAGGCAAGCGTCTTTTCCTCTCATCCCTCTCTCCGGTGCTGCCTGGTGCTATCATGGCTGTAATGAAGGCTCATTTATCTCCATCTTAACACAGTCTCATCACTCAGACAGCGACTGCAGTAGCTCTGGAATGGGGATGAGTGTGCATTGTTCAGGGAATGGTCAAATATGAGCATGGTACAAGGATGGATGCCTGAATACAATCATTGATTCAGAAGCTGACCTGTTGATTGCACCTGTTGAGCAGAATGAGTGAGAATGGGTCACGATTTATACCGAAGGGCCATGTTTTGTGTGATTTGGTCATCATTGCCAGGGCAAATCATAGGTGTAGGATAGGATCAATGAACACGGATTACACTCAGAGGTCAGGTTAAGTAAGCATCCATCTGAGCTTCGGGGCCAACCCCTTGCCCTGGAGCTAAGAGGGAATGAAGGGGAGAGGAGAGAGTGAATCGGTAGATGGACACACGGAGAAACAGAGGGACGTGCATAGAGAGATAAAGGCTGAGTAATGTCATCATAGGCCCTATGTCCTCCTGGTCTGATTAAGAGGCTCTCTGAGAATTCTCAGACACTGTGCCGTGATGGGCCAAGGTCACTGCAAATCACAGCACAGTGCTACAGATTGATGCTTAACTCCGTCAGGAAATGGCACAATCTAATTTGGCCAATGGGCTTCCTCTCTACTTCAGATGAAGAGGACGATTCCTCTCACCCTGGGGCCCTCCAAGGATGTCTTTGAGTGTGTGTGTGTGTGTGTGTGTGTGTGTGTGTGTGTGTGTGTGTGTGTGTGTGTGTGTGTGTGTGTGTGTGTGTGTGTGTGTGTGTTGTGTGTGAATTCAGCCTTTCTTTTTGTGTTTTTATTATTGCTCATCATGAAAAAATCGTGAGTGAAGATCTGTTTGGGTGTTTTCTGGCTGAAAGTCTGTCTGCGTCAAGAAGTGAGCTTTGTCTCTCTGATCCACTGTCTGTTGCTTTAAGTACAGTACCAACACATCTTTGTGCGTGAGTACGGCTCTCATCAACAACATGTGCACTGTCACACTTGTCAGCAGGTGGTTAAGGAATGTATTATAAATGATTGGCAGGCGGTGATATTAGATTGGGATTAATAACTTTGTAATAACTCCACAGCGGGCCTCCAGAGAATGGCTCCCAGGTAATCACATTGACTCAACACAATCACAGTCTTGCATGCCTGTACCCAGGACAGGGCAGCACTGTTTTTCATTTCCTCTTATGAATGCCATGAGCTCTTGTATGTGTTAAAGTGTGTGTGTGTGTGTGTGTGTGTGTGTGTGTGTGTGTGTGTGTGTGTGTGTGTGTGTGTGTGTGTGTGTGTGTGTGTGTGTGTGTGTGTGTGTGTGTGTCCAGCTTGTTGCTTTGTTGTTAGTTCAAATTGCTTGTGTCTATTTAAATGTCCCCCCCCCGTCGTTCTCAAAAAGCTTCCCGTCCACACAGGAAACATTTGCGTCCACGCGACACCATGAAAACTACACAAAATGATGTTGTCCATATGCCAGGCCTATAGGTGGTGCTGTGAGCTGCCACAGAAATACAGCAAAAACAGAGAAGAGACAGAGTATGCAAAAACAGGGAAATCGACAAATCTAACATATCTCCTCATTAAACCAAATAACATCAGTAGTTCCTTAAAGCACAATCTGAAGCATATAAGTCCATCCATTATTGTTGTTAAGTGTCGTCACACAGGGGGTGGCGGGGTTGTCGGGTCAAGAGGTGGGGCAATTTGAGGCTTTCTGGGGTTCAAGCTTTCCCTCTGTTAGCTGTTAGCAGTTCTGGGCTAACAAAGTGTGGGGCTGCACGGCTCCTGCTCCTTCGATGGCCAGACAGCAAGAGCAAGAAGCGAGGGTAGCACGTGGTGACTAGAGCTGGCGGCATCGTGAAAGGGCAGTCCCAGTGAAGGCTGACCATTCACGTTTAACCATATCAATGACATCTGGCAGCCACACGGTCGGGAGTCAAAAATACAGTTTTTCAATAATTTCAAATACACTAAACTTTTTCTGTGTACCTAGTTAAAACTCAACATCACTGTGCACGTTTGTTGTTGAGCATGTCTACAAGTGAGGATGATTTACAGTCCTTTGAACTCAATTTTCTTTTTTTTTGCGCGAGCACTACTTTAAGACAGATTTTGTTGAGGTAAGACAAAGATTCCGCGTTAAAGAGAAGCTTGGCATCCCTCCTGGAGAGAAGTTTGAAAATAATGTGGGTGCAGCAGCAAAGTGCACAGTCACTGTTTTTTATAGAGTGGTCCGAGGGGGCTGTTGTAAGTGAAATGCAATGCAGCAGAAACTTGAACATCAATTATGATGATGGAGTGTGGCAGTGTCAGATGTGTCGGTGAACACTTACTCTTTGGGCAACAGGAACTTTTTGGCATACTTTTCCGTGGTTTTTGGACAGTGTTTGCCAGGCCAGTTAAAAATGGTAGGGAGGCAGGTCGCCATAATTCTTACTACCAAATACTGTCTTCCGATTACTAGTTCCACTTAAAATTTTCTAGATCTGATTGAGATTGATTCCCAATTGCAAGGATTTATCCTTGTGAAGGAATGATTTGTCTGCACTGTGGGTTGTTCTCTCACAGACCTGTTAAGCAGAAAAGAAACAGACAAATGTCACATCAAACAAATGAAATAATTAGTTTGCATTTTGTACTATTATTTCATGGTTAAAAGCAGTTGGTGCTGTTTGCGAATGTTTATCGATCCACCTCGCAGCAAGCTGACTATGGGTGAAGTCAGAGTACACCTTGGACAGTTCAACAATCCATCACAGGGCAAACACAGACAGACAGGCAGCCACAATCACTTAGAATCAGGCCTCCAGGCAATTTAACATCACAGATTAACTTAACGAGAGTACTGAGACAAAACCCAAACATGCACAGGTAAAACATGCAAAGCCTGCACAGAAGGGCCCTCAAGCCTGGGCTTCAATAGAATATGGTTTAATTTTGACATTCTCGCTGTGGAGTGTATTTAGGAGTTTAAATAATTCCATGAAAAATCATGGCAAAGAAACATCTCTTATTTTTGCTCTTAAAATAAAAAAAATCGAAAACAAAACAACTATATAAGATGATTCCAATTGTGAAATAAAGCAGGAGCCATTTCAGAATGCAATATAGAATGTTTCCATTCCTTCTTCGCAGGTGTAGCAGCTGCTAGCCTGCTTTGTGCTATTAGAATGACCCGACATTTATTTGTTTGTGGTACCAAGTGTACTTATGCATCCTTTCTCTGGAAGGTCTCTTTCTTTGTTGGTATGTGGGAAGGTTCTTGATAGTCTACTGATACCCATGTGAGATGACGCAGCATCCTTGAACTGGATGCTCGCTGTTTGAATCATTAAGATGCACTGCCTCCAGAGTCCAAAGTACAAGTGCATTCAGCTGCATTAGGAGAGAAAAATATGTCAATGATAACTACAATTTGTTTCTTTATTTTCATTCACAGTTTATCAGCTTTACAGGTTTCATGTTTTGGTGGTGTATTAAAATGTGTACCAATACACAACAATGAAAAATGAGCTTCAACACATGAATCTGGTCATCATCCAATGTTGGGGGAACCTCCGTCAGCATCTTCATCAATCTTTTTTTTTTTTTTTTTACTTTGTCTCATGGCAAAATTATGGCTCCACTTGGGAGAGACCACATATTTCTGTGGGGAGGGATTCGCAATTGTCTCATGATATTCATGTATCAATTTAAAGATAGTATTTTTTTATTTGGGAAATCTGAGCGAACCTTTATGAAAGTAAAGACTGTGTTATGTGACATATATGCAAGCTGTAGGCAAGTTTTTAACCCAAGCTTCACTACCATTTTGTGGGATATTTTCACATTTGTGAAACAACATTCCAATCTTGGCTGAAAATGACACATTTTATCAAAATAGTCAGAAGTTGTCACAGGTTAGAGCCTTGGCTGAGCTTACAAGTATTCTATTGGGAGGAAGGTGAGGAGGTGAAAGCAGCGAAGCAAGTGGACCAACATGGCAATATGGCTGAGGTGGTGGATCGATACTGCAATCTCTGATCCGTAACATATTAATAGGAGGGAATATATTATTACTGTTAAGAGATGTCAGGTGGACAGGGGCAAACACACTCACACACCTGAGTGCTGGGGGAATTTGCAGCTGAGTGAGGGTGACATACACAAGACTGCGTCTGGGCAAAAAGCCAAAGTACAGCCCTCATTCCTCTCCTCTCCTCTCCTCTCCTCTCCTCTCCTCTCCTCACTCTGCAGCGCTCCATTTTCATCTTCTTTTTGCAGCCTCTCTGTCCATTTCATTTCCTGCCTTAATATCCTGATTGAAGTGGTCACCTTTTTCCTGTTGTTGTTAATGAGCAGCAGGTGTGTGGGTGCAGTCCACTTGACCATGGACACGGGTACTAACTCTCAGTAGTGAAGCTTCTTTATCGGCTGAGAAGTGCCTGCAGTCCAAGCATTTTAATGGCTTTTCATTATTGCTGATAGGAGAGAGTGGAAATAAAAGAGTGGCAGGCTTGAGCAACATTGGATGTGTCATTGAAACTGTGATACTTGGGTGTTCTCCCTCAATGCCATCACATTGTCTAACAGAGTGGTTGAACTCAGAATTGGGTGAGTGTTGACATCTTTTTTTTTGGTTCGTAATTGCATCACTATTTATTCATTATGATGCTGGTCTTTGCCAATATATGGAAATATAAATGCATTTTAAGATACAGTATCGCATTTGCCAAGTGTCTGTGACAATTTCAAACCACAGCCCTTTGCATCAGCAGTTTACACACGTGCTACTGTGTGTGTGTTTGTGAAACTTTCCGCAGTCATACTTGTGGTTTTATATTTTGCATTTTGCGCTGTCGACAATGCCGTGTCTGACAGCATCGTTCTGGTTGTGTGAGCTGTCCAATGCAATGCAGTGCAACATTGCGCGGCGCATTATGTGCTTTGAATACACAACTCCAGCAACTGGATATGGGTATGAGAAGAGGAAGTTGAATAAGTACTGTATCTGGAATATATTATAATCAGAGTATCTTTTAATCTGTTCGTTGAATTGATCAACTTTTAAAACTGTACGTCAATGCTGACAATGCGTCATTAACACAAATCACTTGTCATCAAAATCTGCAACTGAGAAAATGTAATTAAAAGTTGCTCTTAATCATTTTGAGTATCCTTGGAAGTGTGATCATGTATTGAGATAAAACATTTTACACATGACTTACTGCACTTTTTCACTAAATGTTCTGGTCAAAATAGGAAATGACTGTACTTGGAATTTGAGTAAAAGATTACAGATGTACATGTGTTTATGTCACAGTAATCTGAAGTGTTTTGATTAGTCAAACTTTCAACAGTGTCTATGCGCCTTAAGTTTCGTAGATGTCAGAATTACCGAAATGCTTGCGAGTGTAATGTACTGGTCCTAACGCTACACTTATAATCACAATCACAATTACAGTCATAATTACACCAATCACATTTCTTCTCCTTATAACCAATCACAATCATTAACACTAAATGAGAGAGATTTAAAAAAAAAAAAAAAGTAATTTCCTCTGTTTGCTGTCCGCTTTGTACTGCTTTTGGACATTTTTGATGATTCGGTGATCCTGAGCCACCATTGCTGCGATGTTCACAGCAGCACTTTGCTCCACTTGCTTTTATTACTGCCACCCTGTTGCTTCACTAAAGTGATTTTAGTCTGCTTAGGAAGAGATGAACTGCCTGGTAACCCTACTTAGAGTGTTTAAATTATCATCAGTGGGAAATTAAGTGATGACCATGAATATGGTATGTGTTTTAGGAGGGAGACAAAAGGAGGAAGGTTTTGCAGGTTTGACACGATGGTGGACAATCCTTGTCTCATGTGTGCTGTATGCTTTTGGCAAACTATTAATGACAACAGTACTGTACCTTTATAAAATGACAGCACTGTCATTAAAGTCAATATATGTCATCATACCTGCTTGTGAGAAACCCTTCACACAAAAGCATTAGCTGTTTTTACTCTTTAAGGAAATCTTTTGTTCATTGTGCCAAATATGAATGATTCAGCAGGCTAACTGTGTTTACATACCACATCAGAAATTGTTTAAACTGGAGCCCTAAACGCAGAGTTAGTTGCTATGCATTGCAGTATTGTGTAATGGATCACCCTGGTGCAGATAGGAGGCATGTGTTGGTTCTATTTTGCACAGGGGAAGAAAAATGTTGGGAAAATCAAAATCTGACAGAATCTCTCGGTCTTTCTGGATGTCACACCTCTGGTTTTCATTGACTGGTGCAATGTGGCATTTCTATGACATACACTCCTACATTTATAATAGTGGACAGCCCAGGTTTTCAATGTACAGTGTCACAGGTTCTGACGGAATTTGGGAGACCGAGCACACTATCTTTATGTTTATGGATTAAAATAGCAGAGTTGATCACCATCGCCTGGTCTCTTGGGTGTTTGTGTGTAGAAAAGTGACCAAGGGTAGGAAAAATGGGCACTGTATTTTCTGTCCAGCTCCAACTTCACATATTTATCTCCAAGCCACAGCTGAGCTTAAAACTGGGACAAAGGGGTTGTGGGTTGGTGTAAATGAGAGAGAGAGAGAGAGAGAGAGAGAGAGAGAGAGAGAGAGAGAGAGAAGAGAGAGAGAGAGAGAGAGAGAGAGAGAGAGAGAGAAGAGAGAGAGAGAGAGAGAGAGAGAGAGAGAGAGAGAGAGAGACGAGAGAGAGAGAGAGAGAGAGAGAGAGAGAGAGAGGAGAGAGAGAGAGAGAGAGAGAGAGAGAGGAGAGAGAGAGAGAGAGAGAGAGAGACTATGGACTGATGCCAGGAGCCTGGCTCAAGGTTTGTATCTCTGACAAACATAGATGTAGTTGGCCCAAATGCACCGCAGCATCCTACTCTCTGGAGGAAAAGGTTTGTTGTGCGCGTGCCCGCACGTGTCAGAGAAGCAGAGAAATAAACTACAGACATAGTTTCAGTGCTGATGTCAGAAAAGCAGATTGATGTAGTTTCCTTTCTTTTCGTGTTAGTGCCTCTTTCCCTCTCCCTCCTTCTCTCGCTGCAGTGCGAGCGAGGCGAGGCCAGATGAGTTGCTATGTCAGAGGGAATGCAGCAGTGAGGGAGGTGAAGCTTTATTTCTCTGTGAAAGGTGTATTTTTCTCTTGTCAACAGGCATGGCTGCATCAGCCTCTTTCTAGACTCCCCCCCCCCAATCTCCATCTTTTTTCTTTACATTTCTCTGGTTCCATTCTATTTCCCCCCCCCCCTCTCTCTCCATGCTTCCTATCTGGAGCCTTACAGAGGACAGATTGAGGGTATTATTTTTCTTCGACTGAGTTTTCCTGGCATGCCGTGATACTGAAGGTCCCATTCTGCTCCTGTGTCCAAGATAAATCAAAAACATTTTTCTACAGCTGCAATCAATGCCCCAGCCCCTTTTCAGCCGCCTCTAGCCTTTTTCCCCGTCTCTCTTACACATAGGCAGACATCCACACTCACTCTTCAAGAAACACACACATTATTCTCTCTCTCTCTCTCTCTCTCCCTCCTCTCCTTCCTGAGGCAGTGGTTCTATCTTGAACGCTGACATCAGATAGCCTCCCCTCCAGCAGTCCACTCCTCTGGGAGGGATTTGCATCTCATTTGCATCTAATTACCGATTTAATGGAGCAGACTGCCTCATCCTGATTGAAAATGATGAGGGGGTAAGGGAAGGGAAAGGTGAAAACACCTGGGGAGTCCGTCCACTGGTGACAATGTGATTCCGAGCAACTGTATATTCTTTGGTCTTACATCTGATGTGGATCCATAGTGAATCGTATCTCTTAATAAGTAACAATATTTTCATTTTATGGAGAGCTACAGTGAACTCTGGAACCTCTGGGATGTGCTGGGGGTGCAAGGTCATATTGATGCTGAAGGCTCAACAGTTATGTAGTGTTCTGTTTATGAACAGAGATTCTCAAGTTAAAATATTGAACAATATTTGAATATATTTTAACAGGCTTTAGCCAATGTTAGAGCTAAAGGAACTGTCCAGCTCCATTGGCAAAGGTGTAATAGGGAGAAGGTTAAAAATTGCAAACATTAAAGTTCGCCTTTTTGTATGCCTCCCAGCAACAATCAGGTCGGGAGGCTCATGTTTCTTTCTTGTAATTTGCTTTAAAAAACCCCTTTGAGTCATTTTTAACAACATATATTATACACACAATCCAAACTTGTTGAACTGGTAGTATGATGACATCACAAATTCAAATGTTTTCAATTGAAACTTTCACACTTTTCACAAGAATCAATGTTTAACCCAAGCACTGTATATACTAGAGGTCTCTTTTAAGAGATTTAGAGGGACAACAGAACAACAACAGAAGTTATAGGGCAGGGAATCATTGGCATAAGAAAATGTTTGTTAGAACTTTGTGACTGAGAGTGTATTCAGACTGGAATGAAGCTGTTCAGATATGCAGGAGCTGTTATGGCCGTTGCTTTGTAAGCAAGTGTCGAGGCTCTTAATGTGACGCTGGAAGTAACTGTTTGACGCTGGGAGAGTAGCATGGTGGCAAGTTGATTAATGTAACATCCCCTTGCTGAAAGTCATTCTATGCACACATCCTCCGAAATGCTCTATTTAACTACGAGCTGGAGCCAACCAGTATACAGTATACACACTAGACAATGTTATGGCCGTACAATTGTTTAGGACATGTTTTCTAAGATAGTTTCAACAGTGTCTTTTAATATTACTGTGTTTTTGAAAGTACTAAAAAGCTCATGTTACACATCTGTGCCACTGGTCATTTTTGCTTGTGATGGTCACACTGAGGAAATCCAGCCAATTGTAATGACAAAGAGATGCTCAGTTGATTCACTTTCTGGTTAGTTTTGTGGGATTTTTCTAAAAAACAACAACATGTTGGAGTTATGGCTATGAGAAGTACACATTCTAGTCATTGTCAGTGTTTTGCATACAGCAGTTAAATGGTTATTACAATTTCTAGAATGCAGGAAAATAAATTAAATTCCAATTGCAATTAATCACATGATTCTTTTGCGATTAAATGCTATTAAAGAGATTGTTTCTCACAAAACTCTGTTTCCTTTACTAAAGACAATCCCCACAAAGGAAGAAGACTAAAAAAATAGTTCCAAAAAGTGGATTGTTTGTATTTGAGGACTAATGTTCAGCTCCTATGCCGAGTTTTACCTTGTGTATGCAATCAGTGGTGACACACCTGTTGACATGGCTGAGAAGCCAACTACATTGGATGGGCATTGTTGTTTACACGAAGTTGAAGTGCCACATGTCACAAGAGAAATCTGGGAGGTTTCGCAAAGTTAGATTGTTTACAGTGTACTATGTTTCAATGTTCCATTAACATAACAGCGATTTTCTACATACCAACTATATAAAAGGAGCAGTCCTTTTATGATAAGGACGTCTTATTTTTTGACCAATATGGTAATAAAGAGTCCAAAACTATAAAAGTTTTATAAAAGCTTTCACCATCACTTCTTTTTAGCAGTGGTTCACCTGAGCTCTCTGTAAAGGCTTTTATTGCTGTTCTTCTTGTCGTTTGTTGATAATCTTAGTGTTTTATTGTTTGTTCTGAACAAGTTGTTATATGCAAGAAAAATTACAGAAATAATCACACAGAATTATATGTTGCCAGATATTTGCTGTAGGTGGGCTTGTTAGTTTTATTTTAAACTTGGGATGATAAACGCAGCCTTATAAGGTTTACAGACTGATACTATGCATGGAGCAACGATCAATGTAAATTGAGTTTTTCAGGTAGTGCAATTAAAGAAACACTTAATGAGAAGTTAGATTAGGTTGGTGAACAGCTGCTAACACGGATACATTTAAATTTCAAACTAATACACTTTATCATATTCCTCCCAACAATTTACTCCCACAGTTTTTCAGTGGATTTTATTGTTAAAATATTGCATTTCTCATCACTGTAATGTAAAATGTACTTAATACCTCCCCTTCATGCGATATATCAGTTTTTACTTGTAGAAATGTTTGCATTAATACTGTTGTGTGAGTTGTGTGTCTAAAGTCTGCTGTTCGGTTTATATCCACATGTATTGTTTGCACTTTCTGCAAGAAAAACATAAACTGTGCAGCCATTATACTTGGCTTTTGCAGACCAGACAAAGCCTTGCATTCTGTAGACCACCAGGTTCTGTGAGTCACACTATCAAGGTTTACTACTGATGGAAGACATCGGGCTCCTGAGGCCACTACATGATGGAATGTCAGTCACAATGCTCAGTCGCAACAGTACCTGAAGCTGCGCCCATTCACTGTGAAAATCCAAACAGGGATGCATTATTACACTTACCCTATTTGCCATCTTCACTGCTGCCATACTCCATCTCATTCCATCTCTGCCATAAAGGACTCTGAACCATGGAAGCAGGAAAAAAATTCTTTGCTTTTTTTTTCTCCACATTTGTCTGAACACCTTGCAAAAATACATAGAAATAGAGACAAATACTAGCAGAGTTTCACAGAACATGCTTGAGTTTACCCCATTTCCGATGGGTTTTTGTGATGAAGCCTGACATTGCAGTGCTTTTTAAAAGTCAGATAAGTTACACAAGAGTCAAACCACAACCACATCTATTTTCACAAATTTTAGAAAACTGAAAAAAAAGTCTTACTTAACTATGTTGGAACAAGAAGAGTCAGACCAAACTGCCGAACCTCCTCCTCTTGATCTTGCTAATGTTTTATCTTTGTGCGTGTAATGGTCTGAAGCTGCTGTACCTCAATTTAAAAGTTACCTCACATTTCCATTTTACTTAAAGTGATAATGAACTCCTAAATGCTATATTGTAAATACATATTAAGTTTTAATTTGTCCATGTTTTTAATTAATAAAGTGTTTACAGGATTGCAATGTTAAAAGCATGAACCAAAGGACAAAATACAGCTGACTTTGCACTTTTTAGTTTCTCATACTTCAAACACTTTAATGTACAATTAATAGGGCAGAAAATATGATTTGTTTATGCAAATTCATATCAGTCAGTGTGTGACAATCCTGAGATAAACCCTGGTGCATCACAAAGCTCTTTTTTAATTACCTTATTGTGCCGTCTCTCCTCAGAACCAAACTCCTGGAAGGAAAAGCCTTTTTCAATTAGGACTTCCCCATCTGAGCTGCAACCCCTGCCACACACTTTGTTACTGTGTGCATGTGAATCATTTGGTAACCTTTCTAATTTCACACTTGTTAAGTTTCCATGTAAAAGCCAACATTTTAGAAAGAACCCCTCAGGATGGGTGAATGTCATTAGTGTGTGTGTGTGTGTGTGTGTGTGTGTGTGTGTGTGTGTGTGTGTGTGTGTGTGTGTGTGTGTGTGTGTGTGTGTGTGTGTGTGTGTGTGTGTGTTGATAGTACATATGTTGGTGAAGTGTATGAATTTAAAAGGAGGTTTTGGTATCTCAAGGAATTTTTCCACGGATGCAAATAAGTAGCATATCACCGTACTGCTTCCTGCTTACGTCCCTGCAAATAAATAAGTGGCTCAAATATTCGCTGTTGTCGGGGAGCTCAGACCACTGAAGGCTTACTCTGCTCTGTGTGTTTTCTGATGATGGTTATGCTTTCTTGTTTTGCTCTCTCTCTCTCTCTCTCTCTCTCTCTTCTCTCTCTCTCTCTCTCTCTCTCTCTCTCTCTCTCTCTCGTTCTCTCTCTCTCTCTCTCTCGTTCTCTCTTGCTCTCACTGTCTAATTTATGTGTTGTTGTTGGAGCCTGTGCTGATAGGCCCAGAGATGGCATTTAGCTAAAGAGCAGAGAGGCTGTTAGCTTCTCCATTCATCTAATCAATCTCACTAATGAAACCACTGTCCTCTCCACAGCCTCTCTCTTCCCTCGCTCCTCTCATTCTGCCCTCTACCCTCTCATCATTTGCTCCCCTTGTGCTTTCATTCTATTACTTTTATCCTTTTACATCCTCGCAGCACCCTGGAACCTGCTCTCATTTGGCATCCTTCCTTCCCTCCCTCCGTCCCTTGCTGCCTTTGCAACAGCTGTCCCAGATTTACCAGCAGCAGAATCATTCCCAGTGTGGTTGCTTTTTCCCTACTTCTATTTCAGCAAAAAACCTTGTCTCTTCCCTCCCCCAGCCGAAAACATGGTGGATTGACCCACTTAGGGTGAGAATGGGTATTGTGCACATCTGCCTTCCTAAGTGTGTGTGTGTGTGTGTGTGTGTGTGTGTGTGTGTGTGTGTGTGTGTGTGTGTGTGTGTGTGTGTGTGTGTGTGTGTGTGTGTGTGTGTGTGTGTGTGTGTTTCTCTCATGGATCTTGAAATCCACATACCTGCAGTGCACACATGTGGATTTCCACATGGCTCCTTTTAAAGTTCAGCATGGGTGTTGATCAGTTTCAAAAGAGATATTGAGACCTACTGTCAGCACAGTGTTGGTTTATAACCATGACTGGATCATCCTGTTAAAGTGGCACTGGGTGAAATTTTCCCCACGTGGTATTCCGATTATTCTTTATTTTAGGAATATGTAATGTGTGAGCATGGGGCCCCTCTGAAAGACAGAGGCACAGAATTAGGTTTTGCCGGAGGGCTTGCCCTGAATGAGCGGGTCAAGTTATTTTGCATTTAATTAAATCCCCTGAAACCAATGAACACCCTCTGAATCAAGGCTTTGAGGCCCTTGGTTATTGGGGGCCCCAGGCAATAGGCTGCTAATATAGCCTTCTTGCTATACTATTGCCCCAAATAAACCTTAATTTATTCAGTCTCTCTCGTGTGATTACAATTATTAACACAAATTTACCAAAACTCTGCAATATTTGCAAGGGCTTACACTTTCTTTTCCCCCAAATTCTGCAAAAAAAAAAACCGAGGTCCAATAGCAGCATTTAAACAGAAAATGTATAGAACTGCTCTCATTTGCATCGTAATAAAATCATTCATGTGCATGCTGTTGTGTTACATGTACAGAAAATCATGGGTTGTTTTATTTTTAAGCTCTTCAACAATCGTTCAGGATTAATTTTATTATATGTTTTGAAATTACTCAAATGATACCAAAGAATTGAACACTGGCAGCTACTTCTGTATTTTACAAACTAATTCTATAATATATTTAATATTTTTGAGTGTGGGAGGCCACAGATGATCTGATAATGGCTTATAGTTTATATATTACGCTTAGTTTTCTTTTTCAGTTGTGTTTGCATTTAAAAGTTGAATGTTTCTTCTTTCTTATGAAAAGACTTGTTAATGCTGAGCCCTCAGACATTTCACTTCTGTTATTTTGAACAGGGCCCATGCTAATAGTATGCTAGTAGCATGTTTACAGCAGAATAAATATAAAATGTTCAATTGTGTACTTACTGTAAATGTGCTCCAGGCATCATCTCTTTATATATTAACACCACAAAGCATATTTTATAATTTTTTTGGGCCAAAATTGTATATATTTTAAGACCCATCCGTGTGTATTTTGAGGTTCATACCATGTTTTTGTGCCACAAAGGACTGGTCCATATCTGTTCATTTGAAAGCTTTTGCATATATAACTCGTGGGTTGTTCTGTTTTTAAATAACCAAACTAAAGAGAAAATAAAGCCCATTTTGTTGGTGGATGAGGACACACTGCTTCTTAGTGTGTGTAAACCAAGTGCAGTCATTTTTATGTATCTGTTTATTTAGCACCTCGTAAATATATACAATAAATACAAGTTTTTGAAATTGCAGCATGATTTAAAACTGTCAAACCTCTTTTTCTGAAATTCACTATTTACGTCATTGGTTTTCTCTGTCTTTGCAAAACAGTGCAGTTGTTATGGTTACCTGGAATATAATATTTCACTCTGGTTTGTCGTGGGGGTGTGGCGATCTGAAAACCTAGGTATGATTTGCTAATGCTTCTGTAAGTAATGAAATGTCTCTTTAGCACTGTATTGCTATCTCAACAGAAAGGGAGGGAAAGAAAGAGGGAGACATTGGCCTCCGGTCCTTCGGTTTCGTTTCCACCCCTCTTAAATCTGCGTTGGTCTGTGTGTGTGTGTGTGTGTGTGTGTGTGTGTGTGTGTGTGTATGTGTGGTACATGTGTATATATTATTGTTGTTTGTGTGAGTGAGGTAGCCTTGGGTATTGATGTGTGGTGGACACAGACCCTACAGAGACCCTTTGTGGAGAAGTCTCCCCTCCAGCAAGGTCACTCCTTTCCTCCCTCCCTCTATCTCCCACTCACTTTATATCCCCCACTCGCCTGTTCTCTCCATCACGACATCTGAGTTTATACCTGTGATTCAGGAATTTTATGATTTCCTCACTGTCTGTCTCTCTCACACACATGTTTACAATTCTTTCCAGCACTCTGGAGGACATTGCATGGACTTTTATCCTCACCTTCATTTGAACTCTTCGCTAGCTATAACTTTCTCCTTTGTCATCATGCTGAAATTCAATGATGGCTATTGTGGGTGTATGCCTTTTGTCGCTAATCAGTAGGCAGGTTTTCATAAGGTGACTTTGTAAACAAACATGTATAACATAGACATACCCATCAAAACCAAGACACAAACAAAGGCAGG
>NC_137661.1:20400199-20737699 GCF_963422515.1 Blennius ocellaris
GAGAAATAAACTACAGTACATAGTTTCACGTGCTGATGTCAGAAAAGCAGATTGATGTAGTTTCCTTTCTTTTTCGTGTAGTGCCCTCTTTCCCTCTCCCTCCTTCTCTCGCTGCAGTGCGAGCGAGGCGAGGCCAGATGAGTTGCTATGTCAGAGGGAAGTGCAGCAGTGAGGGAGGTGAAGCTTTATTTCTCTGTGAAAGGTGTATTTTTCTCTTGTCAACAGGCATGGCTGCATCAGCCTCTTCTAGACTCCCCCCCCCCCCAATCTCCATTCTTTTTTCTTTACATTTCTCTGGTTCCATTCTATTTCCCCCCCCCCCCCCCACCCCCCCCCCCCCCCCCCCCCCCCCCCCCCCCCCCTCTCTCTCCATGCTTCCTATCTGGAGCCTTACAGAGGACAGATTGAGGGTATTATTTTTCTTCGACTGAGTTTTCCTGGCATGCCGTGATACTGAAGGTCCCATTCTGCTCCTGTGTCCAAGATAAATCAAAAACATTTTTCTACAGCTGCAATCAATGCCCCAAGCCCCTTTTCAGCCGCTCTGCCTTTTTCCCCCGTCTCTCTTACACATAGGCAGACATCCACACTCACTCTTCAAGAAACACACATTATTCTCTCTCTCTCTCTCTCTCTCCCTCCTCTCCTTCCTGAGGCAGTGGTTCTATCTTGAACGCTGACATCAGATAGCCTCCCTCCAGCAGTCCACTCCTCTGGGAGGGATTTGCATCTCATTTGCATCTAATTACCGATTTAATGGAGCAGACTGCCTCATCCTGATTGAAAATGATGAGGGGGTATAAGGGAAAGGGAAAGGTGAAAACACCTGGGGAGTCCGTCCACTGGTGACAATGTGATTCCGAGCAACTGTATATTCTTTGGTCTTACATCTGATGTGGATCCATAGTGAATCGTATCTCTTAATAAGTAACAATATTTTCATTTTATGGAGAGCTACAGTGAACTCTGGAACCTCTGGGATGTGCTGGGGTGCAAGGTCATATTGATGCTGAAGGCTCAACAGTTATGTAGTGTTCTGTTTATGAACAGAGATTCTCAAGTTAAAATATTGAACAATATTTTGAATATATTTTAACAGGCTTTAGCCAATGTTAGAGCTAAAGGAACTGTCCAGCTCCATTGGCAAAGGTGTAATAAGGGAGAAGGTTAAAAATTGCAAACATTAAAGTTCGCCCTTTTTGTATGCCTCCCAGCAACAATCAGGTCGGGAGGCTCATGTTTCTTTCTTGTAATTTGCTTTAAAAAAACCCTTTGAGTCATTTTTTAACAACATATATTATACACACAATCCAAACTTGTTGAACTGGTAGTATGATGACATCACAAATTCAATGTTTTCAATTGAAACTTTCACACTTTTCACAAGAATCAATGTTTAACCCAAGCACTGTATATACTAGAGGTCTCTTTTAAGAGATTTAGAGGGACAACAGAACAACAACAGAAGTTATAGGGCAGGGAATCATTGGCATAGAGAAAATGTTTGTTAGAACTTTGTGACTGAGAGTGTATTCAGACTGGAATGAAGCTGTTCAGATATGCAGGAGCTGTTATGGCCGTTGCTTTGTAAGCAAGTGTCGAGGCTCTTAATGTGACGCTGGAAGTAACTGTTTGACGCTGGAGAGAGTAGCATGGTGGCAAGTTGATTAATGTAACATCCCCTTGCCTGAAAGTCATTCTATGCACACATCCTTCCGAAATGCTCTATTTAACTACGAGCTGGAGCCAACCAGTATACAGTATACACACCTAGACAATGTTATGGCCGTACAATTGTTTAGGACATGTTTTCTAAGATAGTTTCAACAGTGTCTTTTAATATTACTGTGTTTTTGAAAGTACTAAAAAGCTCATGTTACACATCCTGTGCCACTGGTCATTTTTGCTTGTGATGGTCACACTGAGGAAATCCAGCCAATTGTAATGACAAAGAGATGCTCAGTTGATTCACTTTCTGGTTAGTTTTGTGGGATTTTTCTAAAAAACAACAACATGTTGGAGTTAAGGCTATGAGAAGTACACATTCTAGTCATTGTCAGTGTTTTGCATACAGCAGTTAAATGGTTATTACAATTTCTAGAATGCAGGAAAATAAACTAAATTCCAATTGCAATTAATCACATGATTCTTTTGCGATTAAATGCTATTAAAGAGATTGTTTCTCACAAAACTCTGTTTCCTTTACTAAAGGACAATCCCCACAAAGAGGAAAGACTAAAAAAATAGTTCCAAAAAGTGGATTGTTTGTAATTTGAGGACTAATGTTCAGCTCCTATGCCGAGTTTTACCTTGTGGTATGCAATCAGTGGTGACACACCTGTTTGACATGGCTGAGAAGCCAACTACATTGGATGGGCATTGTTGTTTACACGAAGTTGAAGTGCCACATGTCACAAGAGAAATCTGGGAGGTTTCGCAAAGTTAGATTGTTTACAGTGTCACTATGTTTCAATGTTCCATTAACATAACAGCGATTTTCTACATACCAACTATATAAAAGGAGCAGTCCTTTTATGATAAGGACGTCTTATTTTTTGACCAATATGGTAATAAAGAGTCCAAAACTATAAAAGTTTTATAAAAGCTTTCACCATCACTTCTTTTTAGCAGTGGTTCACCTGAGCTCTCTGTAAAGGCTTTTATTGCTGTTCTTCTTGTCGTTTGTTGATAATCTTAGTGTTTTATTGTTTGTTCTGAACAAGTTGTTATATGCAAGAAAAATTACAGAAATAATCACACAGAATTATATGTTGCCAGATATTTGCTGTAGGTGGGCTTGTTAGTTTTATTTTAAACTTGGGATGATAAACGCAGCCTTATAAGGTTTACAGACTGATACTATGCATGGAGCAACGATCAATGTAAATTGAGTTTTTCAGTAGTGCAATTAAAGAAACACTTAATGAGAAGTTAGATTAGGTTGGTGAACAGCTGCTAACACGGATAACATTTAAATTTCAAACTAATACACTTTATCATATTCCTCCCAACAATTTACTCCCACAGTTTTTCAGTGGATTTTATTGTTAAAATATTGCATTTCTCATCACTGTAATGTAAAATGTACTTAATACCTCCCCTTCATGCGATATATCAGTTTTTACTTGTAGAAATGTTTGCATTAATACTGTTGTGTGAGTTGTGTGTCTAAAGTCTGCTGTTCGGTTTATATCCACATGTATTGTTTGCACTTTCTGCAAGAAAAACATAAACTGTGCAGCCATTATACTTGGCTTTTGCAGACCAGACAAAGCCTTGCATTCTGTAGACCACCAGGTTCTGTGAGTCACACTATCAAGGTTTACTACTGATGGAAGACATCGGGCTCCTGAGGCCACTACATGATGGAATGTCAGTCACAATGCTCAGTCGCAACAGTACCTGAAGCTGCGCCCATTCACTGTGAAAATCCAAACAGGGATGCATTATTACACTTACCCTATTTGCCATCTTCACTGCTGCCATACTCCATCTCATTCCATCTCTGCCATAAAGGACTCTGAACCATGGAAGCAGGAAAAAAATTCTTTGCTTTTTTTTCTCCACATTTGTCTGAACACCTTGCAAAAATACATAGAAATAGAGACAAATACTAGCAGAGTTTCACAGAACATGCTTGAGTTTACCCCATTTCCGATGGGTTTTTGTGATTGAAGCCTGACATTGCTAACAAAAGTGCTTTTTAAAAGTCAAGATAAGTTACACAAGAGTCAAACCACAACCACATCTATTTTCACAAATTTTAGAAAACTGAAAAAAAAGTCTTACTTAACTATGTTGGAACAAGAAAGAGTCAGACCCAAACTGCCGAACCTCCTCCTCTTGATCTTGCTAATGTTTTATCTTTGTGCGTGTAATGGTCTGAAGCTGCTGTACCTCAATTTAAAAGTTACCTCACATTTCCATTTTACTTAAAGTGATAATGAACTCCTAAATGCTATATTGTAAATACATATTAAGTTTTTAATTTGTCCATGTTTTTAATTAATAAAGTGTTTACAGGATTGCAATGTTAAAAGCATGAACCAAAGGACAAAATACAGCTGACTTTGCACTTTTTTAGTTTCTCATACTTCAAACACTTTAATGTACAATTAATAGGGCAGAAAATATGATTTGTTTATGCAAATTCATATCAGTCAGTGTGTGACAATCCTGAGATTAACCCTGGTGCATCACAAAGCTCTTTTTTAATTACCTTATTGTGCCGTCTTCCTCAGAACCAAACTCCTGGAAGGAAAAGCCTTTTTCAATTAGGACTTCCCCATCTGAGCTGCAACCCCTGCCACACCACTTTGTTACTGTGTGCATAGTGAATCATTTGGTAACCTTTCTAATTTCACACTTGTTAAGTTTCCCATGTAAAAGCCAACATTTAGAAAGAACCCCTCAGGATGGGTGAATGTCATTAGTGTGTGTGTGTGTGTGTGTGTGTGTGTGTGTGTGTGTTTGTGTGTGTGTGTGTGTGTGTGTGTGTGTGTGTGTGTGTGTGTGTGTGTGTGTGTGTGTGTGTGTGTGTGTGTGTGTGTGTGTTGATAGTACATATGTTGGTGAAGTGTATGAATTTAAAAGGAGGTTTTGGTATCTCAAGAATTTTTCCACGGATGCAAATAAGTAGCATATCACCGTACTGCTTCCTGCTTACGTCCCTGCAAATAAATAAGTGGCTCAAATATTCGCTGTTGTCGGGGAGCTCAGACCCACTGAAGGCTTACTCTGCTCTGTTGTTTTCTGATGATGGTTATGCCTTTCTTGTTTTGCTCTCTCTCTCTCTCTCTCTCTCTCTCTCTCTCTCTCTCTCTCTCTCTCTCTCTCTCTCTCTCTCTCTCGTTCTCTCTCTCTCTCTCTCGTTCTCTCTTGCTCTCACTGTCTAATTTATGTGTTGTTGTTGGAGCCTGTGCTGATAGGCCCAGAGATGGCATTTAGCTAAAGAGCAGAGAGGCTGTTAGCTTCTCCATTCATCTAATCAATCTCACTAATGAAACCACTGTCCTCTCCACAGCCTCTCTCTTCCCTCGCTCCTCTCATTCTGCCCTCTACCCTCTCATCATTTGCCTCCCCTTGTGCTTTCATTCTATTACTTTTATCCTTTTACATCCTCGCAGCACCCTGGAACCTGCTCTCATTTGGCATCCTTCCTTCCCTCCCTCCGTCCCTTGCTGCCTTTGCAACAGCTGTCCCAGATTTACCAGCAGCAGAATCATTCCCAGTGTGGTTGCTTTTTCCCTACTTCTATTTCAGCAAAAAACCTTGTCTCTTCCCTCCCCCAGCCGAAAACATGGTGGATTGACCCACTTAGGGTGAGAATGGGTATTGTGCACATCTGCCTTCCTAAGTGTGTTGTGTGTGTGTGTGTGCTGTGTGTGTGTGTGTGTGTGTGTGTGTGTGTGTGTGTGTGTGTGTGTGTGTGTGTGTGTGTGTGTTGTGTGTGTGTGTGTGTGTGTGTGTGTGTGTGTGTGTCGTGTGTGTGTGTGTTTCTCTCATGGATCTTGAAATCCACATACCTGCAGTGCACACATGTGGATTTCCACATGGCTCCTTTTAAAGTTCAGCATGGGTGTTGATCAGTTTCAAAAGAGATATTGAGACCTACTGTCAGCACAGTGTTGGTTTATAACCATGACTGGATCATCCTGTTAAAGTGGCACTGGGTGAAATTTTCCCCACGTGGTATTCCGATTATTCTTTATTTTAGGAATATGTAATGTGTGAGCATGGGGCCCCTCTGAAAGACAGAGGCACAGAATTAGGTTTTGCCGGAGGGCTTGCCCTGAATGAGCGGGTCAAGTTATTTTGCATTTAATTAAATCCCCTGAAACCAATGAACACACCCTCTGAATCAAGGCTTTGAGGCCCTTGGTTATTGGGGGCCCCAGGCAAATAGGCTGCTAATATAGCCTTCTTGCTATACTATTGCCCCCAAATAAACCCTTAATTTATTCAGTCTCTCTCGTGTGATTACAATTATTAACACAAATTTACCAAAACTCTGCAATATTTGCAAGGGCTTACACTTTCTTTTCCCCCAAATTCTGCAAAAAAAAAAACCGAGGTCCAATAGCAGCATTTAACAGAAAATGTATAGAACTGCTCTCATTTGCATCGTAATAAAATCATTCATGTGCATGCTGTTGTGTTACATGTACAGAAAATCATGGGTTGTTTTATTTTTAAGCTCTTCAACAATCGTTCAGGATTAATTTTTATTATATGTTTTGAAATTACTCAAATGATACCAAAGAATTGAACACTGGCAGCTACTTCTGTATTTTACAAACTAATTCTATAATATATTTAATATTTTTGAGTGTGGGAGGCCACAGATGATCTGATAATGGCTTATAGTTTATATATTACGCTTAGTTTTCTTTTTCAGTTGTGTTTGCATTTAAAAGTTGAATGTTTCTTCTTTCTTATGAAAAGACTTGTTAATGCTGAGCCTCAGACATTTCACTTCTGTTATTTTGAACAGGGCCCATGCTAATAGTATGCTAGTAGCATGTTTACAGCAGAATAAATATAAAAATGTTCAATTGTGTACTTACTGTAAATGTGCTCCAGGCATCATCTCTTTATATATTAACACCACAAAGCATATTTTATAATTTTTTTGGGCCAAAATTGTATATATTTTAAGACCCATCCGTGTGTATTTTGAGGTTCATACCATGTTTTTGTGCCACAAAGGACTGGTCACATATCTGTTCAATTTGAAAGCTTTTGCATATATAACTCGTGGGTTGTTCTGTTTTTAAATAACCAAACTAAAGAGAAAATAAAGCCCATTTTGTTGGTGGGATGAGGACACACTGCTTCTTAGTGTGTGTAAACCAAGTGCAGTCATTTTTATGTATCTGTTTATTTAGCACCTCGTAAATATATACAATAAATACAAGTTTTTGAAATTGCAGCATGATTTAAAACTGTCAAACCTCCTTTTTCTGAAATTCACTATTTACGTCATTGTTTTCTCTGTCTTTGCAAAACAGTGCAGTTGTTATGGTTACCTGGAATATAATATTTCACTCTGGTTTGTCGTGGCGGGGTGTGGCGATCTGAAAACCTAGGTATGATTTGCTAATGCTTCTGTAAGTAATGAAATGTCTCTTTAGCACTGTATTGCTATCTCAACAGAAAGGGAGGGGAAAGAAAGAGGGAGACATTGGCCTCCGGTCCTTCGGTTTCGTTTCCACCCCCTCTTAAATCTGCGTTGGTCTGTGTGTGTGTGTGTGTGTGTGTGTGTGTGTGTGTGTGTGTGTATGTGTGGTACATGTGTATATATTATTGTTGTTTGTGTGAGTGAGGTAGCCTTGGGGTATTGATGTGTGGTGGACACAGACCCTACAGAGACCCCTTTGTGGAGAAGTCTCCCCTCCAGCAAGGGGTCACTCCTTTCCTCCCTCCCTCTATCTCCCACTCACTTTATATCCCCCACTCGCCTGTTCTCTCCATCACGACATCTGAGTTTATACCTGTGATTCAGGAATTTTATGATTTCCTCACTGTCTGTCTCTCTCACACACATGTTTACAATTCTTTCCCAGCACTCTGGAGGACATTGCATGGACTTTTATCCTCACCTTCATTTGAACTCTTCGCTACTATAACTTTCTCCTTTGTCATCATGCTGAAATTCAATGATGGCTATTGTGGGTGTATGCCTTTTGTCGCTAATCAGTAGGCAGGTTTTCATAAGGTGACTTTGGTAAACAAACATGTATAACATAGACATACCCATCAAACCAAGACACAAACAAAGGCAGGATCTCTGATCAAACCATTGACTGTGAAAAGTGCAAATTTACTGTGATTAGTGAAATTATGTGTTTTTATGCTCAAACGTGGGACTTGGTGTCTGTCATTGGAGTATCAGCTTCGACTACGTTGTATAGAAAGACTTTGTTAGAAGACAAAGTATGTCCTCCGTAGTGGATTGTGTAAATGCATGCACCCAGATATAAAGAATTTAGATTCACAAGCCGAATACCTATTAACTGCGTTATGGACATTGTTACTGCATTAGATAATGTGTAAAAGAATATATGAAGGCAAAACACATTCATTTTTCAACAGTACAGACACACATAGGAACATTTTGTCCTTGTATTGTCTTCATGTACAAGCGCAGCACTCTTGGACTCTTGCAGTGTAGACAGAAGAACCGCATTGCCACAGTTTTGTCTTTGAATCTTTATTACACGTGTTGTTTGCACTTACTCAATACACACACAGAGACACACATTTGAACGCACATCAATCATAGCTCCAGGCCTCACCTGTCATTGTCTTTGTTGTTGCTTAGACAAGCATCCTTCTCCTGGTCCACCGAGTACAGACCCCCAATCAGGATTTACATTTCTCAGCATCACACCTTTTTGCTCCCATACTCTCTCACTCCCATGGGGGGGGGGGGAGAAAAAAAAACCACACTCAACTGCACTTTTTCCCCCAAAAAAGATCAGCATACTGTGCTCTTTCATTCTAGCGATAACAGGGAAAAAATAGAAGTGGTGAAAGAGAGAATAAATATGGGTTCTTGTGGAGAAGTTAAATTGATTGGTGAATGTGAGAAAAAAGGAAAACAATGGATGAGGAAGATGTGGAGAGCAAGAATGTGAAATTGGGACAATCGAAGTCAGGGGGAGGGACAAGTGAGGTGTGTGTTTGTGTGCGTTTGTGTGAGATGAGCCTGCATAAACATGCACAGAGCTGAATGCTGATCAGGGACAATAAAACCTCCATTAAAGATTTATTCTGAGGGAGACAGCAGGGAAGGAGGATGGGATGATAGAGGGAGGAAGAGGAGAGAGAGAGAGAGAGAGAGAGAGAGAGAGAGAGAGAGAGAGAACTCAGGTTTATGTGTCACAGAGTGGATTATACCAAAGACACCTCTCTCTACACACACACACACCGCACGACACGCACGCACGCACGCACGCACGCACGCACGCACGCACGCACGCACGCACCACCACACACACACACACACACACACACACACACACACACACACACACACACACACACACACACACACACACACACACACACACACAGACTGTGCATTTTAATAGCCCTGTCACCCTCCAGCTATAATACCAGACAATGGCTCTTTGAGCAGACACTCGTCTTCAGAAGTGTCGTTCGTGCTTCCTGACAGCTGAAGCGTGAGCTAACTGGCTAGCTCGCCACAATTATAGATCCCATCTGTGTAGTCGCAGAGGTACGGAAAACCTTAGGACAACAAGCCTAAGGCCACTCTGTCAAAATGTCACCTGGACCGGCTGCGCTCCAGGCGAGACAACCCAGGCGCTTTTTTATTTAATGTCTTCAATAGGATTGCAGGAGAAGACGTGGGGAAGGAGGAGGAGGGGTGGCAAGAAAATGAAATGACATGGAGAAAATGTAATCTAATTCTCCGCCCCTCCTCTCCTTCAATGAAGTGTGGCTGTCAGCTTTATCTCCATGCTCCCACCCAGTACCCCCACCACCTCTACAAACCCATGTGTTCATCCTGTTTGAGGTGATTGAGATTCAGAGTTGATGCTTGTCGACATTTGAGCAGGTACATTAATACTGTGCCACTTGCTGGCAAATGACTGGTCAACTTGCAAACGAGGTGAGTTGTCAAGCGCATGGAGCGCGATGGAGAGGTAGTGGTGGATGGCATGAAGAGGAATTTGGAATAAAAAAATGAGAGGATATTGAACGTTTGAGAAACTATTGAATGTGTAGTGAGTGAAGGAAAAAAAGAAGAAAACACATGTTATGAAGGAGCAGAGGAGAAGAGAGAGAGAGAGAGGAGGAGAGAGGAGAGAGAGAGAGAGAGAGAGATGAGAGAGAGAGAGAGAGAGAGAGAGAGAGGAGAGGAGAGAGAGAGAGATAGAGAGAGAGAGAGAGAGAGAGAGAGAGAGAGAGAGAGAGAGAGAGAGAGAGAGAGAGAGAGAGAGAGAGAGAGAGAGAGAGAGAGAGAGAGCATGGGAATGCGATTATCAGTGTGTTTGAGAACACTGTGACAAGGATAATTATGTTTGATTACTAAAGACCCCAGTGAGGGTTCGCATTATCAGCCACTGTGCTCCTTTGGTATTTTCCTAAGCCTTGATGGTGAGCTGCCACCACTCTGTGTGTTTTTCTGATAGTCCCATCTTATTTTTCACTTAAACGGGAAGTTCTGTTTATAGGAATGTTTAATACATTGTTTGGGATTGATATAATAAACACAAGAGAACACCATCACCTGCATACTTTATGTTAAAACTACTCAAGAAGGTTGTAACTGTAAATTCCACGGTATTTTTACATGTATAATGACAATACATTTGAATCATAATCTTAAACAGGTTACTTCATATTGAGTTTTACCTGTGTGTGTGTGTATTGACACAAATCAACTAAAATAAAGTAGTTGCTGTATTAAAAAAATAGTCCATGTGTAACAGGAGTCCACCAAAGGAAATACATTTAGGCCAAAGCAACACCTAATAGAATTTCAGTTTAAATTGTTTAAATATAAAACTTCTTGTTCATCTGTACATGTGAGTTTTCAAAATAAACGAGGATCCATTGACTGCACAGATTTCTCTCATCTTTCCGATGACAGTAATCTCACCTTCATGGTCAAACTACTGAGACCAGACTGTTTATATTCAATATTACATGTTTATTTTTCCAAGTAGGTTTCCACATACATGGGAAAACTGATTTTACAGACACTAAGAAATATTTCAATTATAGTAAAGAAAATATCAATGTATGAAAATGCGAAATATATGAAATCGTAACTATTTCATTATTATATAAGATTCTGGACACTTACACAATTTTCATTTGAGATTATATGAACTCATCATTGGTTATTAGACAGGATAGGAGTCCAGGCTAATACGTTATTTGTCAGCACCATTTAGAGTTGTTGCTGTGGACATTTTGAGGAGAGAATTAGAGCTTTGACATTTATTCCAAAACACAAAGTGATTGTTTTGTGTGTTGTGAATGGAATTGAGTTTCTAAAAGTAAGAGGCTACTGTTATGACATGTCATTAGAAATAAATATAAAGGGATGAAATTTGAGAAAAACAATTGTTTGAAATAATAACAATAATAAAAATAATAATGATATGGCATTAAATACAAGTGTCTTCTGTCTCTTACTTTCTGGTCCATCCATTGCGTTTGTCCTTATTTTTGTGTGACAATATTTGTTTCTACTTGAACCTTGAGATTTGTCTTTGGAAGGAGGTATGAAGGATATTAGCAGTTTGAACGGCATTTATTATGTATATTCTTCTTAATTGCAACCAACACAAGCTGTCACACTCTATGGAGCCAGTTGTTGGCGACAGTCCCATGGCTTGTGTCAGAGATGGTCTGCTCTGTGTGTGTGCCCGTGACATGGATAGACTGATGCCCTTATGGTGGAATTGAGACAATGACCATTTTTGCCTCCTGTTTCTCATGTGGTCAGTCATTCAGGCATTCACCCAAGCACATTACCCACCTTTTACACTTCAAAGTGTTCACGTGTCTGCCTCACCCTAACATTGCCCTCGTCTGCAATCACTGTTATCAGATAATGATCTCAAAAAGTAAACTTCTTTCAAAAAATGCCCATCCCCATCTCTCCATGCATACTCTACACAACTAGTTGTTTGTTGACGTGTATTGAAACAAGAGTACCCAATTATTCACTAAACCCGTATCATGACCACCTGCCTAATGGTGTTTAGGTCCACCATTTGGCTTTCTGCACACAGCAAATTACAGTGTACTGTGTATTCTGGTACACAGAACCAGCATTAACCTCTGCTAGTCTGTTGGGCTTGTCCATTCTGGCCAACCTTCACTCTCTTATCAGTGCGCTTTCACCATTAATGATCCTGTCCCTAATCCACCTCTTTACCTTCTTTGGACATTCAAGAGACACTGGCCACTGCAGACCAGGAACTCCCCACCCCATGTTCTTTCCAATAGTTTTTTCATCTGTTTCAAACTTGCTCAAATCCTTAGGCTTTTCTATTTTTTCTGCTTCCAACACATCAGACCATTTGTCATTTGATGACACGACCCTTACTGAGACCTCCTGCTCAATCAGTACTATGTTATAGTATGTGTATTCAGTGTCATTCTCCAGACCTGTCAGTGGTCATAATGTCTTTTGTCCATGTATGATACAAGTCAGATGCAAGACAGCTATTTGACTTAGCGCTTCATGGATACATACATATTTACTTCATTCAAAAACATATTGAAGCATAATACAAATGTCAAACAAAATACCTAAAAGAAAATATTTGTGTTAAGAAAAACATTTTTTTTTAATCAAGTACTGTTACATCATGGTAGATATTTTGGCACTTGGCAACAAGAAGCTGAAGCCAAGGAAGAATTTTAATTACAGCCTTAGACAACTGGCCGTGGGGTCAGCCCATGGGGGCGGAGCTGTCCATGGTGCTGACGAGGAGAGCAAGTTAGTTCTTCATTCAGCCTGATGTCGACACATACGCCACCAGATAGCCCGCTGCTATCTAGTGGTAATGAACACATATTCAATGATATCCTGATACTATTTTAATGTGATCTGTGCTGTCATATTTTCTGCTGTTTTTCCAAAGTGAATTTGAAAGGGGAGTTCTCCTGCTGGCAGACTTCAGGTCAGGCCTGATGCCAGGTTCAGACTGCAGACTGCTGTAGCGTTCACACTGTTGCACAGCTCAGTCCTGCAGAGGCATTTTATGATAACAGTCTGACTGTGCTGTCCTTTGACTCTGCTCCTTTGTGCATGGCTGCTATGGTCTACTTTTCTTGTCCATACGTTTTCTGCATTGAAACACTATCCTGTGCTCTTTATCATGCTGCTTCTTTTTATTGCCTTGTCCCACTTTTGTGTCTCTCCTTGGGGCCACTAGAAGTGTCTGTGTGAAAAGATTTCATTATTGCTTACCACTTTAAACAAGGTTTAATGAAAAGATGAGGGCATTAGACTGTCCCCCAGCTCTTCGCTGCAATGTCCACTCGGTCTCTCACACTCATTCCTCTAATTCTGGTGATTGGGTAGAGCAGATAAATCTGATGCCTTACAATAAGTCACAAGCTGGTGCAGTTCACAGACAGCTACTGGAAAGCTGCCTGTGAACTGCAGCAGCTTATGACTTATTGTATATGTATGCCTTATCTTGGTTATTAGTTTATCTCCATGACTATCTGGGTTTCATAGCTTTGGTGCTTTTTGCTATCAACCCTCCACATATTAATCCATTCAATCCCTGTTCACCAGCTTTATCAGACTAAAGCCCACAGATAGTCTAAAGGCCACAGATAAGGCTGTCATGCTCTTGTCTCCTTTCACACTAATTGAACTGACATCAGTTGTTCTGCATCAAAATCAGACTCAACCCCTTGTGACATTTGGCTTTTTATGTTATTTTCAACCAACTACCACTCAACCATTGGTTCTATATGCAGATTGTACTGCTTTGTCTGACATGGCTGACAGCAAGAGTAAATTGTGTCTGTGCGCGTGCTCTTCTGTGACACACTCAGTCCCGCCGATGTGCAGTGGGTGAGCCCTCCTGAGCAGGGAAATCAGCTTATTTCCAACAGCTTCTAAAAGCACCTCAGAGGTGCGTTAATGAAGCAGCGTTAAAGGAGGGATGAACATTACTCTAATCCTAATTTTTGTCTCCTGCTTTCCCCCTGCACTGTCCCCACCACCCTCCTCTAGCCCTTTTGCGTCTCCAATTTCCTCTTTAAGTTGGTCAGCCGTCATGCTCACGAGCATCATTTTTGTTGAAGTCCAAATTTGGACTTACAACTGGACTACTGGTTTGGAAATACTAATGGCTTATTCTCCACACTTCTTTTGCTCAGTGACTAATGTAAGCTGTTTTTCTGGCTGTGTGCCCTAGTATTGTGGCTTGGGAATTAAACAGTATTTTGGTGACATTAGACTGGCATTTTTCTTCAGCCGGGGGCCACATTCAGATTGATTTCTGCCCAATGTCAACCATAAAAAACGATAGTCTCTGCCCGAGTCTTCTGGCCCTTTATTGGAATTTAACTCTTTTCTGAACTCGCAGAAGGAAATGGCTGTGCCGTTGATAAAGAAAGACTAAAAGAAGAAAAATCTGGCATGTGCGTGTGAGAAGAGAGCGGGAGCGAGACAAAGCTGTGGGGGTTGAGCTATGGTGTTGCTTTTTGAGCTTTGGGGCAGGCTTAAATTTAATGGCTGGACTGGGGCTAAATGAGCTGAATTAATAGGGTCTGCTCCGAACACTTACATGCCTGCTAAACATACATTGGTGTGCATGTGTGTGGGTGTGTGCGTGTGTGTGTATACGCTATTATTAATTGGGTCATCTTTCAACCATTTTATGCCCTCCAAGCCTAAGACTGCATGTATGTGGGCTTGTGTGATACAGTTTTTATGCATGTATAGTTTCTTTTGCAACATCACCCTAAATTCTTTATAATAATTTTGGTGGAAAAGTGATATCTTTCATATTCCTAATAATATTGCCATATTTGGATTTTTTTGTGAAGGTTCAGTGTTTTGTTTTTGTCTCTCCAGACGATGTCTTATCAGAAATTTTGCACACACAAGCAGAATATCAATCATGGTTGTTATGTGGCTGCCCCTTGGTGATACTGTGTGCCTGTGTGTGTATGTCTGCACGAGGCTAAATGTTGGCTTCGAATTAAAGGGTCATTCCCCAGTGTGTTGCCTGATTCAGATGGGTGCAGGATCACTACAAGCGGCGTCTGCACCACATCCCCCAATACCATCCTTCCTTCCTTAGTTCTTGTTTCAGCTCCAGCTCATTAACCCCAAGTTCCCCAAACTACCAAGTCTTTCCTTATTCAGAAATGAGCATCAGTATGCATCTCTCATTTGTCATCAATAATTCCTGTTCCCTTCCCCCTGCTTGAGATGCCATTGGTTCAATTATAGTCTGCCTCAACAGGGGTCTCACTAAATAAGGCCAAGCATCCAGACTTGAAAGGGTACAGCCTCAAAAGAACAAGGAGTTGTGGATGTGTCTGTCTGTCTGGGTGCATATACTGTATGTGTAAATGTGACATGGGAAGTTGTGCATGACTGCATGCTCATGTCTGACAAAAGCAAGTAGCATAGATTTTGAGTGTATATCCAGGAAGCTCTGTAGCCCTGCACCTTCATCTCTTTGGACAAAGTGTGACCACTTCAGTAATGTAAGACTTCCTAATTTAAGAAAAAGCATTGGAGTATGAAAATGTTCTGGGGATTTTTTGGGGAGAAAAAATGAGAACCAGAGTTTTTTTTTCTGTCTCACTCTACAGCCTGAAACTGTGCCATTCCTTTTTATTTTCTCGAGCTCTGTTCTGCACTCACTCAGCCATTCAGGATCAAGACCATAGAATATTGTCAGACAGCCAATCTAGACACTGAGCGGTTCAACCAGACTATCGCTGCCAATGTGCAAAACACAAATATAACCACTATGACTCACATTGTCTCAACGTAGAAAACTCTCTTGAAAGTACTTATTGTTTGGCCACCAATCTTGCTACTGTCTGGACAGGAAACAGCAATTACAGCGAAGTTGTGGAAAGATCACATGGAATTCACACATTTTTATATATATATATATATATATATATATATATATATATATATATATATATATATATATATATATATATATATATATATATATATATATATATATATATATATATATATATATATATATATATATATATAGACAGTCGCATATGCCACATCTCGGGCAGTGTTTCCTCAGCAGCATTTTATCTGTTCATATCAAATTAATGAATGTGTCAGTCTGGATCCACACATGTGTGGATGTGAATTGTGCAGAGCTGCACTTGCATGCTCATGTCTGAGAAATGTGAGTCACATAGATTCAATGTGGATATCAGTAAGGATTTGCTCTGCCCCCTCATCTTTTGCAGAGCACAATCACTTCAGGATGTTAGATGTACTCACTTGAGAAAAAATAGAAGAAGCGCAGACTGGAAGATTAAACAGTGTTTTGGCAAAAAGGAGGGGGAATGTGAGTTGGACCTTTAGGAGGAGAGCTGTCTCTTCCGTTTCTCTCTCCTACAGTCTGCACCTCTGTCTGCCTTTCGATCTTTCTACATTTACTCTGTTTCTTACTCATTTGCTCTTTCAGTGTCAGGATCTTAAGATGTTTTCAGACAGACTATGTAGACACTAAGGCGAACATGTGGAGTGGCTCACCCAGACGGTCTCTGGGTCTGTCAACGTGGAAAACACAAGCACAATAAATATGACTCACTTTGTCTCAGTCTACAAAACTCTCTTGAAAGTAAGTTATTCTCACGCCACCAATCTTGCTGCTTTCCACACAGAAAACTGCAAAAATAGCGTTGGGTCGAAGGGAGATCAGAGAAAGTTCACACATTTACATGCATATACAGACACACACATATACCGCGTGTTGTGCAGGATACTGTACAAGTGTTTCCTCAGCATTATATTATCTGATTAGGCAGAATTAATGAGGCCCAGTGGAATGATAAAACTTTTTTTTGCATCCTTCTAGTTATCACACCATCCTTTCATCCTCTACATCTTCCTTTTACACTCAGTTTACCCTATAGCGTCTCACATCCCAGCTCTTATTCCTTTTGTGTGTTCTTCCCCCCTCCCATCTTTTTTTTCTTTTACAAGTCATTACCTTTCTGCTCTTGTTTCCCATAGCCTTGTCAAATTTAGTTTTGAATAATAATTTTTTCTGGGGTCACTTATCCTTTGGCTCCCTCATGTCTTTTGAACATAAACACCTAAAAACAGCAGAGTTATAGCAGCAAATGTATATTGACAACTTACTCGCATATCGGCGCTCACATACCCTCAAGCATCTCTGACAGTTCAGTCAGTACAGCATTCACAATCTGCCACTATGTAATATTTAATCTGTGCACATACAGTATTATGCATGATTAAATTCTGCCTGATACGTGTGAAAGCGAGGACATGTTCCTGGATTTAACCAGCTGCCTGCCTCAATATGTGAGCTGGCATGAATAGAGGAGACAGGAGATTCTGCTTCTTTTTATTAAATACACATAATTTGCAGAACTCTCCAGCCTTAGACATTGTGTGTGTGTGTGTGTGTGTGGGCATGGCTTTCTGCATGTGTGTTCGCATGATAGAGCATTAGATTTTTTTGGGCTAACCAACCCTGTGGGGACCAACATGCCGGGCCGCCAATATTATGTTCATATTTAAGGGTTAAGATGTTGTTCTAAGGACAACATTATACCTCGAGTAGTTCTAGTTCTGTACATTTTTTTGTGTTTTTTTTATTCGTAATCCTTCGTCTGCGTACATAATGTATATCAGGGCCTTTACATTTTTTTTTTTTTTTTCCTCCCATCAACAGATTTTTATGCTTCTGGCTAACATATGTTTCAGGCTGTCCATCAATTAAAGATGTTTAATTTTCCAAAACTATTGTGTATACCTACAACCAGGCAAAGAAAATGTGTTGTATAGGTCATACATTGCAAAGGATTTGGTATGACGAAGCTTTATATCAGGGTAGGAGCTTTGGGGGATGAAGAAGGAAGAGTGCTCCAGCCCAGTGGCTGGTCTGCATCCATCCATCCATCCATCCATCCATCCATCCATCCATCCATCCATCCATCCATCCATCCATCCATCCATCCATCATCCATTTTTTTGTCCCCTTTAGTCAAAATGTGCCATGCAAATGATACTTCTTTTGAGAGTTTAATCAATTACATCACACTTGATTCAAAGAGCTGGACAGTTTGAGTGAAAGACTGAGCAAGAAAAATGAACAGATGGGATGAGATAACGAGAAAAGAGAGCGTGAGACAAAGGGGATGGAAAGAGACACTCAATTCCTTTGTTTTGCTCCGTAATAACAAGTCTCTTTGTCAGTTGTTTCTCCACAGGATAAACTATTGTTGACACTGCGTTGCCTGAAAGACTCTCACTGGACTTCAGCTCAGTTTTGCTC
The DNA here is from genome assembly GCF_963422515.1 of Blennius ocellaris. Taxonomy (NCBI): domain Eukaryota; kingdom Metazoa; phylum Chordata; class Actinopteri; order Blenniiformes; family Blenniidae; genus Blennius; species Blennius ocellaris. Next base: position 20,418,235 of record NC_137661.1, read on the forward strand.
TTTTCAAGTCCAACACTTCCCACTGAATTTAGGACAATTGTAATAAGTGAAGTGAATCTCACTTTCAACAGGACGATAATTGGAGGAAAGGAACAACACTTAGTAATACTGTATTTATAATGAGGTAATTTGTCCAATTGAGTTTTACCCATGTGTGTGCTGAATGCTGATTTTTGTTTTTCTTTTTGTATTCAGGACGCACCACGATCCTTCTTTAAGAACGTAAACATTAGGGACTTGGGGTATTCTGGTTGTAGTTTGCGTTGATTTATTCATGAAGGCCATATACAAGGTACTTTTCTTTTTCCAGCACTGTAACTTGGTCTAGCAAACTTTTTTCAAAAATGATCTCTGGCACAAACAAAGGGTCTCGTAAATATAACACTCACATTTGTTTTTGTTTTTTTTCCCAAATGTTCTAGGTTCTGTTTTATTTTACTGCAGTCTACAATGTTTCTGTGCTTTACTCTAATCTCAAAGGAGAAGTGCCAAAATGTGCAAACCACAAAAGTATTCAACAATGTTTAGATCCTCAGTAGATGTTTGTCAGGTTAATTAATCCATTATGATATTTATTAATGACGTCCACTGACCAGCTTGCAGTCTCTATGACAACAAGTGTGGCTGTGAGTGATATTTTGTTTGTACGTTTTTGAAAATGCATCCGTGATATGTGTAATCACATTGTGTTGTGTAAAAATGACAAAAAAAGCAACACTGGAAAAATAACCAAGATATATTCCCGCATAAATCTTGCTAAATATTAGCAACTTCTGCTGTTATTATTAATATGTAATGCACAAGTACTCCTGGATCTTGTTGTTTGACATAAACGAAGGATCATGTATATTGTTTGCACCAAAATATGGTCCGACTAGTATACAGTATACAAACTAGTATACAGAGGGAAAAATGAATACAAATCTGTACTTCTTTTGTGCTTCATTATATGTGAAAACACTGTTGTTTAAACTTTGAAGTACATTTAAATAGCGTGCACAAAACACCGCAAATATATCATTACCGCAATATCAGAATGTGACATGATACATATTACAAAAGATAAACTGAACTTCGATCCATTATTTAAGTGCACTATGCATTTATGCTTTGTACGTTCACAGTGACAGAATTTTAAGTATGAATAATGTGATCAAGACTGATGAACAAAAACCATTAAAAAAATATCCCAAAGGCAACAAAGTAAAAAAAAAACTGCCCAGCCAGTGGGAACTGCACTCACACATGAAAGAGGTGGTAGAGTGAAATCAAATAAAACACAACTCAGTTGTACTTGATGTGAATTAGAGGCCGGAGAGAAAGCACTGTTATTTGGAAGAATGAAGAAATTAACATTCAATGTTTGTATATATTGCAAATCAATTTGTAATACTGTTCTTGACAATATTCATGTTTATCCCCTGTTTATCTAATACTGGGCAGTCCTACATTCAAATTCTGATATTTCTAACTACATTTTAAGGTAATGTGCCAGTAAGGTATTGACTTTACAAAGTATATTTCTCAGACAGGCAATTGAAGCATAAGAAATTTGCATCTGTCATTAAGAAATGTAGATGAGTTGTTGAAAAACTTGCTTGATATAAAATTGCAGAACAAATATTTTCAATATTAAATCAATGACTTTGAAAAGAAATTACAAGATGTAAGTTTTACTTGAACTTAATAATAAATAAATTTCATCCTTGAAAAAAATACCCAGATATGTACTAATATCCCAAAATGATACTTTAATACAGTCATGTTTGTATTTGCAATTTTGTACTCCCACCCCTGGAAATATACTACATCTGCTGTGTGTGTGTGTGTGTGTGTGTGTGTGTGTGTGTGTGTGTGTGTGTGTGTGTGTGTGTGTGTGTGTGTGTGTGTGTGTGTGTGTGTGCGTGTGCGTAAGGATGAGTGTATACATTGAGGTGACTTATTTTGAACGCCAGCCAACAAACATTTCATTTCCTCTGGTGCTCCACCTTCAGAGTCACTCCGTGAAAGCAGCAGACTCTGTATCATTAGCAGAATACATTAGTTTCCTTTTGTCAGCTTGCCAACTATAAAACATCCATTAATATTCCACTTTTATGGCAAGGCAGCATTGTTTCTTAGGAAAAACGAACTGCTCGCCCCACACTGTCGGGTTATGATGCAGTCCAGGCACAAACATATACATGAAAAAATGGGCTCCCCCCCAGAACTGCACGGAGATATATCAGTGTGTTTTTGTGTGTTTGAATCATGAAAGGAGTGGGAGTGATCCAAACAGAAAATAGGATTACGAGTGCAGAAATTGAATTTTAATTGACAGTGAAGCTCAATAGATTAATCTGATTAGTTTTCAGATTTCATTTACTTTTACTTACAAGTATGTTTGTCGAGGGTGGAAAAAAGAATATCTACTTCACTGAATTGAAGTACTCATAATAATTAAGTAGTCGTTGACCTACTTTGACACTAAACACAAGTCACAATTTGAATCCTATGTCAAACTTTTACATCTGCATGTGAGTCACTCAAAAATATTCCTTAAACAGTAAATTTCAATTTAATGACTTGTGTTTACACAACAAATTGCTATCGCCTCTTGTTTAGATTCTTTATTATATATAGTCAAAACATGGTCTCAGGCATGTTATTTCAATAAATACATATATACAGGTAAATTAGATAGAACACCTGCTGTTGCAGAGTAATGAGGTTATAAATGAATTAAAACTTCAAGTACTTTTTGAGAAAAGTATGACGATTTAAACAAAATAACAATCGATCAATTTTTTTTATTCATTTCTTGTGAATAGCTGATTTTCCAAGTTGTGCCACTGTGCCTTTAACTTACTACCTGTGTTAATTGTTCCAGCCCACTGGTGACCAGTACATGTGTAGTCACCTTGTTTGCCCTTTGAGCCAGTTTGTTTGACCTCCCTACTTCTGTTAATTGAAACTTTGTTTAGAGTGGCTTTCTAGAGTAGAAGCAGCCTTTTGCCTGATTTAATCACTCTGCTTTGTATATTATCCTTGTTTTCCCTTCCTTTGTTGTTTTACATACCTGTCGTGGTTGTTGTAAAATTACTTAAACCTGGGAACTATAATAAAACCTTCACTTCACACAAGTCAACTCTTTTCCATCTGGTAATTGTTACTACCTTTACTCACATTTCTCCTAGCTCATGCTCATGAGCTCTACGTTGGGAAGCCATTGCCATAGATGGTGGGTAAAAATACTACTGATTTCATATTTTTGCCACTGAACCGATGAGTTGTTGTGTTCATGTGTAGCGTCGTGTGTTTTCAGTTGGCTGCTTTCCCTCTAACGTGGAGCTTTTCAGCAGGGCGCAACGCAAACATGCAGACTCGGTCAGGTCGTCCTTCCCATACGCACAGTGAATGGGTTTTAGCTGGATGCTGTGAAAATGGATTTAGGCTTTACTCGCCTTCCCACTCAGGAGATCTTCCAACCATACCTCCGCCCTCCCTGCATGATGCTCCAATATGTTTCTTTGCTCTCAGCTGGGCCTCCCTCCGCCCACACTGTCTGGATGCGTGTTGACACACATGCACCATTTTATGTGCCTGTTTGGTGTGTGTGTGTGTGTGTGTGTGTGTTAACTCTCCACGTGCTGTCCTGCACAACTGCTTCGCATTTCCATTCTGATGGTCTGTGATTTATTTGGCCCTTGTGTGTAAGTGTCCATATGTGTGTGTAAAATTTCTCATGTCCTCAGTGCTTCAGCGCTGATCATTCAGGGTGACCTCGTACACCCACTTACCTGCTTGTCCACACGTCTCCACGCTCTTTACTGTGTGGATGCTTGCGTGACCCAATGCCTGTGTTGCCCCGTCTTTTTGAGACGTTGCATGTTTGTTTCACATTGGTGAGAGCGTGAGCGCTTACTGTATGCAGTGATTTGTTGCATCAGATATTTGCTGGATACAGATGTGTGTTCATTAATGTTATTTACTGGAGCGTGGTGGAACCAGGTGTATCGATCCGCTGCTGTTCTCTCCTCGCGTGTGTACGTGGTAGCAGCAGTCAGATTATTGATCTCTACAAGTCCCAATAGTGTTTATTCCTCCTGCAAGTCTGTCAAAAGCCAAGTGTAAGTAATCCCTCTACCTTTCCTCCCCATTTTTCTGCTTTTTATCCATATTGAACAATTTGTCTCACTCAGATTCAAATATGGATTTAAACTATTGTTTTCAATTTCACTCCAGTCTCACTGTCTTGCTTTTATTTAAATTATGTCATTGTATTTGTTTTTTTTGTTTTTGTTTTTTTGCTTTGATGTCATTTATTCATTTTCTTTGGTTTTTGTCCCAAAACAGAATCAGGAGGATATATTTTCTACATGTGATTGAAAGGATGTTTATATTGCACAACCAGACAAGTCGAGTTACTTTTGTAGAACATGAACATGCTGTGGCATCAAATTATGGCTTCAAATTATTTTCTTTTTTCTTTTAAACTCACGAGCAGAGTTCTGTTTGCCGCGTGTAGTAGTTTGTGTTCGAAGCGACGAGGCTCACACTATCTCTCTAATTGCTTTTGACTTCCAGCTTTCAAACATATTACCATGACAAGGCAAACTCTGAATCCGAACTGTATAATATTAATTGTTTGTCAGAGCTGCTGTATGACAGATGAAAGCACAGACACAGGAGCACACACACACACACACACACACACACACACACACACACACACACACACACACACACACACACACACACACACACACACACACACAATATTCAACACTGCCTAACAGACATCCACAATCCAGCATGGACAGCACTTCATTTTGCTTTAGTATGTAAACGTTTGATGTTGCACGCAAGATGCTGAAGATAACCTGATAATTGCACACTGCAGTATGTGAAACATTATGACTTTTCCAATGAAGAGTTTGCCAAGTTCAGACCTTCTTTTCTTTTTTGTTTTAGGGAAGGTCAAGCTTGACAAGTTCGACAAGAGACTAGCAGGAATATTTTGGATTTGCAGTACCTGTGTTTTTGCTGAGTCAACTGAATTCGAGTGGACTTTACTATTACACAATTTAACTGCACCTCACTGCTTGGTGACAAAACCCTACTATGTCACAGCACCAAAAGAGAGGAATTAGGTTCTACTTTCTTTGCATTTATATAGTTATTCTTATACTCACGGATTAATGAATTCTTGTGAGAGGGAGGGAGAGAGAGAGAGAGAGAGAGAGAGAGAGAGAGAGAGTTACTGTTGTCCAGAGTATGCGACATGGTTTGTCCATAGCGGTGATTCTTCACTGAGCCACTTTGTGCCATAATATCTGATCAGTTTGTTTCACGTTATGTTGCTCTGTGTATAGTTTGCAACTGTCATAAATGTCACACTGGTGGTTTTATGTAAAAGCCTACTTTGTAATTTTAATTAGTCTCTATCACTTACCAAAAGTAATGAATTAATAGATTTACCCTTTACTTATTTTGGTTTGTTGCAAATATTCTCTAAAATATTGTGAAGGGAAAAAAAATCATGTTGGGAAAAGCAAACCCGTTTGACCCCTACATTTTTCCATATTCTAGCGCTGGATTTAAAAACATCCAAAACCTGAGCAGGGGATGCAAAGTCAACCTGTTTGGGTGGAGAGTGTATATTTCCCCTTGGTCACCATTAGCAAAATGTATGAATGGCTGGATCATTGAATGGTTTTCACCGTTCATTGGAGGGGCGCAGAGTGGTGTGATGGTTAAAAAGGAGAGGTGAGATAGTAGTAATAAGATTGGATAAGAAAAGGGAGGAGAGAGATTGGAGGGCAGCCTGGGTGTACGAATGGAGGAAAGAGGTCGTTCAGGGTTGAGCAGTGAAGCAGAGAAGCTGCTGCACACTGAGGATGGGCCTGTGTGTGTCTGTGGGTGTCCTTTGGGTGTGTTTGCAAGTAAGCATCAGCATGAGATGAGTTTTTAACCCCGGGAACTCAAGCAGACAAGTGTCCGCTTGCTGTCTCAAAGTCACTTTCCCTCCTCCTTTCCTCTTTCTACCCATCAACCCCAAAGTCACTCGCTCTCTCCTTCGTTCCTCTTTGACACACACTGTCTCCCGCTCTTCGGGGGGCCCAGTACACTCCAACATTAGGATTCACACCAGAACACAGAACTAACTCCCACCCGTCGAAAAGAAGTGCTCTGCTCTTCTCTTCTCTTCTCTTCTCTTCTCTTCTCTTCTCTTCTCTTCTCTTCTCTTCTCTTCTCTTCTCTTCTCTTCTCTTCTCTTCTCTTCTCTTCTCTTCTCTTCTCTTCTCTTCACTAGTGGTCTTCTTTGTGTGTGTGTTTGTGTTGCTGAACTTTAACACTTTACAAAGCACTTGATGGTGAGGTGTGTGTGTGTGTGAGAGAGAGAGAGACGTGCACGCATGCGCACGTCAACAGACATAAGTGTGTACTGTCTCCACTTTTTTCCTGTCTTTTCTTTGCTGGCCTTGGGATTGCTCCTCACTTCTAAATTTATCTTCAAAGTGTGCCACCTCTCCTGTGAGCTGCTGCTGGGATCCTGTTGTGGGGTGTTGGGAGGCGGAAGGTGTAAAGTGGGGCTGTAGTAATTGCAGAGAGGAGGGAAGAGTGATGGAGGAAGGAATGGGGGAAGGGGGCGTTAATCAGGGGAAAGGGAGGAGAAGAGCCCTGAACGAGGGAGGAGGGTGTGAAGTGTATGTATGTGGGACACAGCAGTTTGTATCCTCTCTGCAATCTTCCTCCTCCTTTATTTTTTATCTCTTCTGCCATCATCCCATCCCTGTCCCTAGGCTACTCGGTTTATGTGAGAAGATTAGCATTGTGAATGTGTGTTTAGGTGCGTGTGTCATCATGCACGTCAGTAACATTTTCACCCAAGAATTCCTCCTGTTTTTCTTTTTCTTTCTATACAGATATACATATATATGAAATCATACTTGTTGCATTTAACACACTGTATTTTGTGTGGTTAGCATTTGTATCATACAGCCTGTGTGTGGCACGTGTGCATGCACGCGTACGACTGTGTTCGTGCATGTTTGAGGGCAGATAAAGAAACAGTACATAAACTGGCATGGACAGAATGCTGGTTGTGGACAGTAATCTACAGTCCCCATAGAGCAGATCATTTACAGTTAGGATTACACCTGGATAAACGTGTCTTTCTTCTCTGTGTGTATGGGATTGAGGGCCTGAGAAAGATATGTATCCACTTGTGAATACCCCGTGAATGGAAAATCAATATCCTCAGCAGGATTAATTACTGGGCAAACAGCACGTGCAAGCACACGTGCGCACACGCACGCATGCACACAAGACATTTGCTCAACCTTGTACGTTATTACTTGGAAGAATCCACAGGACTTCAACTGTTATATTCTGCCTGCCACCCATTCATGTCTTCATTGATGTTCAACACTGCTCCGTACGTGCATGTCAGTGTGTGTCTGTGTGTGTGTCTATGTGTCTTATGGTGTTTTGGTGTTTTGCACAATAGCTGCCATGTGTGGTTAATCTCTCTCCAACAATAACCTCCCTGAGCTGCCAGTTCTCAGGCCCACAGGCCTGGAGTAAAGCCTGGGGAGCGAGGTTGGAAGTCACCCAGCCAGGACTCAAGGGACAGGGCTTGGACTGTGTCCAATTCTTCCTGTGTGGGGATGATTGAGGGGGGGTGGGGGGGTTGCAAGGACACTGGTGCTCACCACAGAGGAGACCGGAGGATAGCAAAGCAGAGATAATGAAAGGAGTGGAGATCAGATGGAAATGAATCAGAGGGACCAGCAGTGAGCAACGTGGGGGTGAAAGGAATATACACACGTACGTGAGGCTGGCATTCATTTGCTTTGTGTTTTGTGGTAAAAGGTAAAATACAAAAGTAAGAAGGTACAAAAACAAAAAAATTCTTGCTATTCATACATGATTAACCCTGTTCAATGTCAAAAGTGCTACCTCAGAAAGACACCATCAGTTGAATACCAACGACATTCACTCTTGTTTTTGAGGGTTACGCATTAATAACACAAGTACTTTCATGGCTACACATTGCAGTAGAAATACTTGAATGTTTAACTTACTACTATTTTATTTTTCGTTTTGCATATTTGAAGTAAGCACCCTCTGAAAAGATGCTTCTAATTAGTTCAGAATGTGGAATATTCCCACAAATACTGGATTTTCTCAGTTGCCCGTGTAGGTCAAGATCAATAATTGTTTCCTGTCTAAGCTTGTAAGAAAGCCTTCAGAAAACCTTGATTGGAAAAAGACCTCAGATAAAGAGTTTGAGATAGGTCTACCCTGAATGAATGGCAATTTGAAAGCTGTTTTCTCTGACAGAGGAATCCTACAGTGAACCTGGATAAGGTACCCACAGATTTATTTTTATAAACTATCCTGTGCTTCTACAGCCGGCACTGCAGTGCAAAGGTGTGAGATTTAAATACCAACAAAGTCTCATTTGTAAATGTATTAATCCAATTACAAATGGGCTTAATTGCCTCAATTAAAAAACCCTCTTGACAGCAAGTGCAAAGATACAGATGGTTCGGTTTCACGGAGTATCTACAATTTCCCTACTGGCATAGTAATATTTGAAAGAAAGAACACATTCAAAGTTCACCATCTGTATCTTTGTGTATAATGATGAGACGGTGATAATTTAGGTTTTTTTTTTTTTTTTTTTGGATGAACATGAAAACCCTGAAATGAGTCACGTTTCCGACACAAGCTTGAATATTGTGTCATTTAGTCAGTAATCTCCGAAATGAAAACAGACGCTCCTTTGAAAGACCTGATTTCTTTTCAAGCATTAAGCCAAATTTAGAAATGGAGTTGCCATCATCCCAGAGCGCTATGAGCCGTACTCATGGTTTGTTGTTATGCACCTGGATGATTTCAGTTAATGTCATACTAAGCATGCAACAGGAAGAAGGCACTGCTCAATTTAAAACTAGATATGATGCAAACTAACAGGTGCTCTGACAGTAAAAATGTTGAAGTCACTCCCAAGCTTGGTTTTTTTTTTTTTTTTTAATGTTAAATGGAGCATACATGCTGCGACACAGCTGGATTAGGTTTTTGGTTCACCACTCTTCATCAGTCCATCTCAAAACATCTCCTTGAAATATCTGCTGGCCGATAAGAAATGGGCCATTAATAAGAAACTGGGAGATTGGACAGATCCTACTCACTCAGTCAAAATGGGAGCTTCTCACTGGGAATGTGGGTAGAAGTTTTGAGGTTGTGTAGATATATACAGCAAACGTGCATGACTTTCGTCACACCTTCTCAGCCTCAGTTTAACCGTCACTTTTCTGGACTCTTGGCAGAGCAATACAATTACACTGCTGGAGGTGGTCATGTTGCTTGTTTGTTATTGTGATGGAAATACTATGAACATGAAAATGGAGCATTACCAAAATGATAACTGTCCCAGTTCCCATCTGCATGAACACTGCAACAGACCTTGTTTTGCTTTTTGCGTGATTAGCTGCAGGAAAGTCAGGAGTATGAATATATAGTGTTAATGTCATAGTCTGCTCTATTCTACTGTTGCACATGCTTTTATATCTCTGCAGGACACTCAGTACCCACTATGAAATGCTGTTTTCCCCCTTTAGCGAATGTGCTTATGAGAACAATGTTAAGTGTCGTTATCATAGTCAGAATCATATATTTATTGCGGCTGTAACATTATTTTCTGCACTTTAAAACATACATGCACACACACGTTTTTGTTCCTGTTCTTTGGATAGCCTTTAGTTTGTTTATTTTCATTTATTCATTGTACATTTACCAACAAACATAAACCATCTGGAGCTCCAACAACAAACACAGTTAATTACCCTTGCATAAACAAGACCAAAGTATCTTGAATTGTTTTGTACCGGATGCCGATTGAAATCTAGGCAGTAAATGCTAATAAATACTGATGACCTCATGGACCCTGAAGGTTGTCGTATGTAGAATATTCCAGGATCTGAGATATCAAATGAGAACAGGTACAGTTGAGAATAGGTTTTTAACTGTGTTTATTCTGCTAACAGCTCACAGTGCTTTGTAGATCAGACAAAAATCCCCAGACAGCTGAATAAAAATGAGCAACACATATTGTACCTTTCATATTCATTCTGAAGAAGAAAAAAGCTCCTGAATGGGATTTTACATTGCTGCGTATTTCCCTCAGTAGTGACTGTGAGTGACTCTTTACATTATTTTAATAAGCATGGCAAAAAGTACTTGCATTAAAAGTTAAATGTGATCAAGAAAAATGTCTAATGTAACCTCTCCTGAGGTGTTTGCGATGAAATGAGAAGGTTTCTAAGTCAGCCCAGTTCTTTGATACCACCAGCCATACAGCATGAATGAAGCATCTGAGGCAAACACTAATTATTCCGACTGAGACCAGATCTTGCCAGCAGAGATCTCACCTGTGTGCATACTAAATCTGCTTATATATGTTTACTCACTGTTTGTGAAACGTACGAGTGGGTATTTTCGGTCCTCAGATGCTTCATTTTATACTCTTTAAACCTACATTTTTGGGGTAAATTTCAGTTTTAAAGACACAGAAACTCATCTCAAGATTCTGTGTTATGTGTTTTACAGAGAAATTCTGTACTGAGAAATGTATTTTCACTAAGACCAAACTGAGTGTACTACATGCACTGCAAAGAGTATGAAATGAGCAGTTTTTCTCCAAGGAAATATCTGCCGGTGGAAAGGGATCGGACAGCTACAGCACTATCACGACAGTACATGGTAAATGAGCTTAGACTGTGGTAGTCAACAGGGAGATTAGTATCACATACTCTCTCGCGCTTCTTTCTCGCTCTCGCTTTTATTCTATTCCCTATTTCCTTCCTGCTGACTCTTTCCATCTTTTAATATGTATTTGTGGGTGAGTGGTGAGTGAGTGAGTGAGTGAGTGAGTGAGTGAGTGAGTGAGTGAGTGAGTGAGTGAGTGAGTGAGTGAGTGAGTGAGTGAGTGAGTGAGTGAGTGAGTGAGTGAGTGAGTATCACTGTGTCTTTAGCTGTGAGTGCATGTGGAAGTGAATCTGTGTGTGTTTGTGACTGCCTCAGTTATGCATGCCTGCCTTCCAGGCCGGGCATAAATCACCATTAGAGATGGCAGGTGTGTGCATGTGTGCAGTTGTGCATGCCTGTGTGTGTATATTTGGCTGTAGACGTGCACCCAGACGGACCGACTGCAGCAACTGTAGCTTTCCATGCTCAACAGGCTGCCTTATTGTTACGGCTCCAGTGCTCTGTTCCACTTGGTTTCCAAGGTTTCCGAGACCTGGGACTGTTTAAAAGACACACGCACACACACACACACACACACACACACACACACACACACACACACACACACACACACACACACACACACACACACACACACACACACACACACACACACACACGCACACGCACACGCACACGACTTGGACTGTCAGTGGGAATGGGTGACCTTCCTCAGTGATGAGAGACTGGTTAATAAACTGCTGAGGGAGTGTGTTGACTCCACCTCTACAAAATAATACCTTGCTCACTGTTAGCAGGCAAATAGCTGTGTAGTGGTTCACCAATATTTTACACACACCTATATGGTCCCTGCTGAGCAGCCATTTTATCAGTCCGCATCATAAAAGACAGACGCTGACACAGACACTCTTTCTTCAAGCCTGCATAGGAAAGTGCAGATTATTTCTCAGGCAATATAGGAATATGATATTTCACAAACAGACTCCAACATTAAAATCACAATAAAACATTTTGAAAACCAGTATCATCACCACTTCAGGAAAGAGACCATTGTATGTTAATTTCATTTCCAGTATTCCTGTGTGATCCTAATATATTTTCTAAATTACTTTCAGTGCACATTTTTGGCAACATGGTTCAAGCAGTGCAATTAAATAAAATGAAATTTGTCTAGTGTCATGTCCTTGGTCTTTTTTGTGTTGATGTACCGGTACATTGTCAGAACACCATCTTGTCAAATGCTGAATTTCTTCCTTGTAAACTGTTTCATTGTTGCTTCATCCTGCTGTTGTGTTTGCACTAACAAATCTGACAATGGTTTTGCTGGGGTGGATGGCTCAACCACAAATAGAGAAGTTGGAGGAGGTGATAGAGATGCCTCTTTTCAAGATGACTGGGGTTTGATATCTGAGATCCCACTTTGATCATCTTCTTGATTGTCAATTAAGTTTTTTTTTACGAATTTTAGAAAACAAGATAGGACTGCAAAAGAGAGCAACGTGCGGACATGTTGACATCAGAAAACAAGCATATGCACGTGCTGCAGACTTGATGGGGGTGAGATGGAGAGATCATAAATGTCCAGTTATACTGTCAGAGATCCTGCTGGATGGTACAGAGAGAATGGAGAAGAGCGAGCACAGACTATAGGAAACACATAATGTTGGTGACATATCATTGTATGGAGAGAAAAAAAAAGGTGCAGAAGCCTCCGAGAAGTTAAGAAGTCTTCCAGCAGTATTAACCGATAGTAGCTTCACTACACAACTATCTTAAAAAATACAGACTGTGTTACCCGCTAATTGAACCTGTGAACTGGTTCCACCGGAGGAGCCTGATAGCTGAATGCTGTAAACCTCTGTGCTTTGTTAGATAGGAAGTCTTGTATTCAATCACGGAGTGGACTATATAACCCAGGTTATTCTATCACAACTTACTGTAAGGCTAGTATCTGGGAGAATGTTAGCAGACCACCAGATGTCTTGGAATTAAACCAATGCTATTTTTTTTTAAGATATATTTCAAAATTATTCATATCCAGGTAATACTGGTAAGACTTGCACACCAGTGTCACTGCACTCAACAGTGCAGCTTTGCAGAACTTCCCATGTATTCTGTCATTAAATATGGTTTTATTTGCAGTCTCCAGCCGAGGGGCTTATGCATTACTTGCATAGATCTCCAGCCTTGTTAGTTTCTCTTCAGCTATCGTTGCTCTCGTCCTCTGCTTCTGTCTGCCCTTCTCACAAAGCATCGTCTTTGCTGCGATCTAAAGCATCTGCGATGCAGCATTTTAAAGCACTCGGGTGTCCAGGGATCACATCCAGCATGTTCTGAGGCTCCTGTGCTGCTGTTGTGCAAAACCTGGCATAATTCAGGAGTAGAATATATATTCCCCAATACAAGATGATTGCAATTTTCAGATGTATTACCAAGGGGAAAAAAAACATCTTATTTAGCCCAATACTGAATATGTTTACTTCATTGGTGAGAACTAGAAATGAAGGCAACACCTGAGTTATTCAAGTATTACATGTGTACATTTATGTACTACACCCTTTCATTTTATATATCATTGTATTCAACTTCATAGGGGGCGAGAGCCAATCCCAGCTGATTCTGGAAGGGTATATCTTGGACCGTCGATTAAATAGTTATGTTTATATCCAATGCTCTTTTGTTGGGATTTACCCCTAAAACGTACAATCCATCTATCTTCTCTACCGGGGAGGGGGGGGGGGGGGGGGGGGGGGGGGGGCTTGCCTTAGAGTGATAACTCGAAACGCATCCATTATACAAGCCTACTTATCAACCCCAATGAGCCAAGACTGTAGCTTCAGGGCCACAATTGGACACAAAAAAAACCCCACAATTAAAGTTTTTTTGTATGAATTTCCTGGATATTTCATGGAGGTCTTGTCTGGAAGTCATATGAACGTTAATTAAAAAAATCAAATCGGGAATCAAATCCACATTAACATGCACAAAATAACCTCTGAAATACGTTAACACGCATCAACAAACCAATAATTGTCACCAAACATGCATGACCACCATTAGAAAATGATCCAGACTACCAGAGATCCTCAGAACCATCATATACAACAGAAGCCAAGAAAGCCAAGAAATAGATAAATGAATAAGCAAGTAGAAAGTTTAGTCAAAAAGTATATTGTGCACATTATACAGTGTGACTGCAGATCCTGTCTGGAGCTTATAGCTTATAGGTGTTGATACCAACAAGATTATTTTTCTTTTGTGAATGATCCTCATCTTGGCTGCTATGTATGTTTCGAGTGCTGTTTGTTTTCTTTTCCTTTTCCATTTCCCTCCTACGGTGCCACCAACTAAATGTGCATCACAAAAATGTTGTAATTAATGACAAACTCTTGCCGTGCACTCTGTCTCGACAAACAGACTGTAGAAGGACACTCTGCTGGTGGTTGATAAATGTTATATGGCCTGCTGTCTGCCACTTTCATAGCTCCACAGTTGTTTCTCCACAAGGCACAGTGAGAATCTCATAAGTATCCCACGGAGAGTGATGAGAACGTGTGAGGTAAACCGGAGATATATCATAATATACTGTACACAATGTGTAGTGCTGTGTGTGTGAATGTGTGTCAATAACTTGATCCATTCAGTGAAACCAATAGATTAAAAAATAATAATATAAGTAATTATTGATAGTTAATAACCTAAGTTTGACTGTAAAAAAATTATTCTTGGCTGTATTCTTATTTTTTTCTTCCTGTTTACAATTCAGGTGTGTTCATGTGTTTAGCTGACATCTCTTTCCACCATATTTTTATCTACACTGTGCACAATATATCAACATTCCTGGAATTGAAATTCTTTTGTCAGTAAAGACAAATTAGAAAAATTTCATTGCCAGTCGTTTGTGACAGATTGAAACACCGAAGGCCTGGATTTTTGTGTCGGTTACACCACAGGAAGAAGCAATGAGCATTGCAAGCAGGTGGTCATTTTGTAACTGTGAACCAAACCTCCAAAGTGCTCCTGGTAGCTGAAAACTTCAATATTTCATTAACGGTGGGGTTAATGAGTGTCTGTCTAAGCCCTGTGCAGACAGCACTGCAGCAGACTCACAAAGACATCCACTCTTCAGGGATTCATTTTAAGACACTCAGAGAAAAAATGGCTGGGATTGTCTGCTAGAGCTATTTAGCTCGAAGAATGTTTATTTTTCTGTATTCATCTAAACGGTTCATTGTAATATGCATTGTGAGGGACACAACTTGATTACCAACTGCACCAGTACAGTGACCATCACGATGTCAGAATCCCCTAACAACAGTGAACGTGTCCCTCAAGCCATGATAAAAAAATATTAATGACAACCTTGCAGAGGGGTACCAGCTAAAAAATGATGCACACAGCCGGGCACAAAACATAAGCTTTTAAATAATAGTGTTAAAGTGCTTGCTAATTATTTCAATTGTTCTAATTTATTTTAATATAAAGCATAACCTTAGGCTTGTCTCACAAAGGGAACCAAAGCATTCAGATGTGGCCCGACTCAAAGCGACATAGGGAGTACAGAGTGGTTATGCTTTGCAGATTTCATACCGATAAATACCAGTGTTAAAGTTCAGATTCCTCATGGATTCAAGCAAGAAAAATACAAGTATTACTCTGGCTACGGGTTTGGGGGCGCCAGGACTGAGGGGGTATTGATTAGTTTGATTGGTTCCTCTCTCTAAACACTCCAGACGAAATATGCCTCATTTGCATCAGACGGCATTGTGAATTGATCTTGAGAAGAGGCCAAAGAGAGTGGTTGTTCGCCCACATGGTTGATAGATGAGCTCTGTGATGCAGTCCAGGAAGGACACCCAGTTACATTGCATGGGCTGGAAATTATTAATGATAATTTGTAGCTGCCGTCTGGTTACTGCAATCAGCTGCATTCATCAGGATGCTCACCAAAAGTGAGCTGTCTCATCTCAAGTCTGTCTTCTCTACTCATCTCACGTCGTCTCCGTTTCTTTTTTGTGTGTCAGCCTGTGTTCGATGTGCTGTGCACATCCTCTCAGTTAATTAGTTTAATATTAATATGTGTTTGGTGATGGGTTTGGATATCTCTCAGAATTCGTAACATCTCAACAGTCCCTCATCTTCTGGCGTCATTCACCTGGCAGGCGTCCAGAACTTTCACAGTTTTTAATGTGTGTTATGTGCACTTATGAGTGTTTGCATGTTTCAGTATGTTTGCTCGTTGTTGTGTTGAGGGAAGTCTCACATGCCCTCCCACCCCCTCGCCGCCACCCCTTCTCCTCCTTTCATTTGTATCCCATCATTCATATTTTGTGTATTGGTGTGTGTGTTAAAGAAGGTGGTAAAGACTCTTCCAGCAGTGTGATCCACAGATCCATTATCCTCAGCCTACCGTCTGACCCAGCTGAGTTGTTTGTGTGTGTGTGTGTGTGTGTGTGTGTGTGTGTGTGTGTGTGTGTGTGTGTGTGTGTGTGTGTGTGTGTGTGTGTGTGTGTGTGTGTGTGTGTGTGTGTGTGTGTGTGTGTGTGTGTGTGTGTGTGGGTTGGACACCAGGCAAAGGAAAATCAATGGTATTAATTTGCAGAGGCAGTGGTGTGAGCTGAGGCAATCTGCTGCACACTGGGAGCCACGCTTTGCTCTGATTTACCGCATACAACACACACACACACACACACACACACACACACACACACACACACACACACACACACACACACACACACACACACACACACACACACACACACACACACACACACACACACACACACCTCCTTTCCAATTGCACCTTTCCAAATCGCACCCTCCATCCTCTCTTCTTCTGTTTGGTTTGCATTCTGAGACAATATCAGTTTACAGTTTATGAGGCACAGTGGAATGTCATGCTTCGCTCCCTCTCTAGTTTACTCTCTCGTTTCCTCTCTTTATCGCAGCGCAAGTAATTAAAAGGCAGGCTGCTCCACTATGGCAGCTGGGAGGGGAGAACTGGAGGGAAGGGCAGGTTTGAGTCACTACCACACGCACGCACGCACGCACGCACATAGGCACACCTGCTAATGCACGGAATGCAGCATGCAGTACAGTGCTGCAGATGGAGAGGTGGAGCAGGTTCACAGATGTTGGGGTAACATATCATTCTCCAGTAATTTACCTGCAATTAGCAAAGTAAATCCAACCTCTCTGTCAAAATCTAACGCAATGAATTATAGCTCATAAATATTATAGCTCACGCTGTTTCATTTGATGTAAAACTCTAGACTAGATACAACAACACACAATCATTACCTGAAATTACCTGAGGCGTTTACATGTACATCCAATATCAAGTGACAGTGATTAAACAGCCAGATAAAGAAGTAATTAGTGCTATGCTAGGACCGCATGGTGGTGAAGTGGTTAACCCTCTGAAGGTCTGAGTCTCAAGCGTTTATGTGCGGAGTTTGCATGTTCTCCCTGTGTGTGCATATCTTTGTCTGTGGGTACTCTCAGATTGACTGACTTCCGGTGACTGACTGGCTATCCACGTCGTAGCCTGCATTCACCCTTTGTGAGCTGAGATTGACTCCAGCATTCTGTGACCCTTAAAGTGATAGAGAAGATGGTTGGATGGACAACACTATGCTGTATTTTGAAACAGCAATACATCAAGGTTATCCCTAAAAGTGACAAAGGTTATAATCAGAATCATCTGATATTCAAACCTTGCAATTCTCAGAGGTGAATATTATACGTCTAAATTAAACGCAGCTGCTGATGAACTCAACCGTTTGTCTATAAGTAATATATTTTCAAAATCCCCCATTCCATGCTGTTTATTCTTGCAGCAAATCTAACAGTAGAAAATTCTTTTCAGCCTGTGATGAGCCCATGGTGTGTTCTTGTCTCGTCTTTGTGTTAGAGGTTGCAATTTCCATTAAACACCATCTCACTGTGAGCTAAAATGCTGACAGCCACCTGCCATGAACTCCGAACTGAGTCAATTATCATGTTTTATGAGTTATTAAAACCAACAGCATACACACACACGTTTCTTGTTGCGACAGTGAAACATGCATCTGGTAAATTCAGGAGACATTCCTCATATTCTTTTATGACTTTAGATGATCTCTTTGACAGTTTTGACAAATACGTGTGTCATTTAATATGGTCGGACACATTAGGATAGCGGTGCAACTGTATTACTCAATGCTATA
Source organism: Blennius ocellaris (assembly GCF_963422515.1). NCBI lineage: Eukaryota > Metazoa > Chordata > Actinopteri > Blenniiformes > Blenniidae > Blennius > Blennius ocellaris. The sequence continues at coordinate 20,436,204 of NC_137661.1, forward strand.
TATTATGGCAATTAGGAGGCAATTTCAGCTTATCGTGGATGGTTTGTACATTTACAAATCAAATGAGCTGCCAGTCTCCGTTACTCTGTATCATTAGTATTTATCCTGGGATTTCCTTCATGTACATCTGCTGTGATAAATAACCCCCCCCCCCCCCATGTCATAGTTATAGAATTATACATACACAAGTGCACATACAACGATGTACAGTTTTAACACACACACACACACACACACACACACACACACACACACACACACACACACACACACACACACACACACACACACACACACACACACACACACACACACACACACACACACACACACACACACACACACACACACACACACACACACACACACACAAATCTGGGCCACTCTTCTCTCTCTCTCTCTTTTTCATCACACAAGACATGACTAATCCACTGTAGAGTGTCTTAATCCAATCAGACCTGTTGTCTGCTGAACCAAGACACAGAGGGCCACTGCCCTGATATTGCTAAAAACATGCTCTCAGCAAACACACACACACACCTTTTGCCAAACCACCATGGCTTGTTTTATCCATAAAACATCATCGTAACTCGAACGTATTCCATACATTTTTTCTAATTTTTTAACTTAGATCAGCAGGTTCAGCAACTATTGTTTTTACTAATTAGGAAGATAGCTGATACAATGCAGTCATAAATGTAAATCTCTCCTGGTATTCCCCAAATCTGCGACTCATCAGTTCAGTTAGAATGCAGAGATATGTGATTTTAGATGTGGCAGATCATGTTTCATTGCTCTAGTGGTGATATTCACACCTCTCCACCTGGTGTTTGACAGTGTGGTTGAGCGTGACTTCCTGTGAAAAATATTACTTTTTTTGGTACTATCACCATGTTGGTCAAAGTTGATTTGCACAGTGTGAAATCATTACTTTGAATACAGTGAAACAATATGTAATCCCATCATGAATCCAATTAACTCAAATTGTGAACGGAAAAGAGAAACACACGTGTACATTAAATTGTGTGCTGATAAAAGTAAACAGCTCTGTTTTCCTTCCTTCCTTCCTTCCTTCCTTCATTCCACCCATCTGTAAACCAGTAGTCAATTTGATCCTATTATTTTTATCTCTATTTTGTCATTTATTTTATTAGTAAAGTGAGAATATCTGTGGCATTTGGCTGCTCTGGGCTCCCTTAGGGAATGCAGACATGTGATTGGTTAGAAGAGATTAGCCCTGCCTCCTTCTCGGGGCATTGGCAGGAGCCCATGTATGAGCTGTGTTGCAGAAAGCAGTTAATTACAGTATAAATACATGTTAGAATCTTGACTCCAACTGAAGGATCAGTCTCCTGGGATGATGTGTATGTTCCCAGAGCCCGTCTGTCCGTACGCCAGAATAGTGGCATGGTAGCCTTTGAAAAGCTTTTTTTTTTTTTAATGACGAGGACACAGCTGTGCTGACCACTTCCTCTTGTTCAGCAGTGGGATCAAACACATAATCATAGGTGAATGCCTTTTCTCTTCTGACAACCACCTGTGGTTCCCCCGGCACTAAAGTGAGGCAGTGCTGACATCTCTCATTGATTTGTTTTGTTACCAACGGTCGACATCACAAGACAACCTGCAGTGGAATCACCTTTGTGTCCATGACGCAAGACTCCAATAAATATCTTTTCTTGTTTCACCCAGTTCAAATGTTCAGTTACCAACAAGACTGAATTTAGAAGACCTCAAATAGAGAAAAATATGTATCGCCGCGAACTCCTGCTATTAATAATAACTGAAAATAGCCTTAAATAAGGTTCGATATTGAACCTGGTTCATGTTGTTTTAATGACTTCCGCACGGTGGCGCGATGGTTACCACTCTTGCCTCACAGCAAGAAGGTTGAGGGTTCAAGTATGCCCTGGGTTTGCATGTTTGCATGCTCTGTGTGTGTGTGTGTGTGTGTTTCCTACGGCTACTCCGATTTCCTCCCACAATTCAAAACTATGCCTGCGAAGTCAATTGGTGAGGATAAATTGTCCCTAGTTGTGAATGTGGTTGCTTGTCTCTCCGTGTTTTCATCCATCCTGTCCAGGGTTTATCCTGCCCTCACCCATGAGCGGGTCCAGTGCCTTGCAACCCTGAACAGGGTAAGTGGGATAGATGGATGGATGAATTGCTGTTTGTGTTTAATAATGTGACACAATTCTCTGTCAGCCCTGGCATCCCTGCATCTGATCGTGGCCTGTGTCTTCAATAATAAAATCATTGCAGAGCTGCCAGGTGGTGGTTGCTTCGATCTTCCCCATGGTGTTAAGATTCATCCATTTGTATCTCCAACATCCTTTCTTATTTATTGTGATTCCCTGCTCCTTGCTTATCTTTGCTTTACTTCCTCACTTCTGTCGCTCTCCTGTCATGGCCTCAGTAGGTCTTTTCTCCCAACTATATGAAGTACACACAGGCACAGATTTCACCTAGCTGTCACAGGAACAAAAAATACTCTCTGGAAATTCTGAAATTCTTCAGTGATGTACTGCAAGGACAATTTTAGTTGTGTTGACTCGTCATTGAGTATTTGCTGTTGTTTTCTGGGATGTGGATTGACGACTGATGTTGCGTGATAGCTTTTCTCACCGCCGCCTCAGCGAATGAAGAAAAATAATATTTTGTGCTTTCATCTCGGAGACCTCAGAGTCCTGCCTGCTATTGAATAGCTGAGGAGTCATTTTCGAGTCCTTGTGTCGGGAAGAAGGAACTCACACAAGACAAATGGTCCAATTCTGTTTTAACAGGCCCATTCATATTGTAATGGAGGACTGGAACAAAGAAAGGAGAGAGCCGGGACATTAGGAATGGCACAGTCAGCCTTACTCATAGAGTTTGACTGTGAATATGTGAGTATATGATGGAAAGAGAGAGAGAGAGAAACAGAGAGGGAGTGCGAGCAGGGAAAGACAGGGGGCGGAGAGTGAGGGAGAGAAAAGGGGGGCGGCGGGGAGGGGGTCTCTTTAATTCTCTCTGTTGGGGATGTACTACCTCAGGGATATTCTGCCATCTGATCCACTTTAGTAGTGTGGCAAACAGCCAGGGCATCTTTTCAATTACAGAGAAATGGATAGTGTGTGTGTGTGTGTGTGTGTGTGTGTGTGTGTGTGTGTGTGTGTGTGTGTGTGTGTGTGTGTGTGTGTGTGTGTGTGTGTGTGTGTGTGTGTGTGTGTGTGTGTGTGTGTGTGTGTGTGTGCGTGCGTGCACCGAGAGAAAGACAAAGACACAGAAAGGCAGGAAGAGGAGGAGAAAAAAGGAAGAACAACACAAATCTTTTGAGAGAAAGCGTTAATGTAAAACAGTGAAGGTGTAAGCCAGGAAGGGCCTGTATTCCTTCAATGCCGGCTTGGGAGTCATCAAGACAGAAGAGATCAAGAGCGAGACGCAAGAATCTGGATGAGAGATAGAAAACTTGGGGTAAGAGGGCTTTGCTATAGAGGAATAAAATACAGCTCGGCTTCTCTCTTTAAGCTGAGCAATAATTCAAAGTCTCGACCCTCTGAAGCCTTGAATCCACAATGGCTGGTCATCTTAAATCAAATCATGGCACTGGACTGGCTGTGCTGTGTGTGTGTGTGTGTGTGTTTGCTGGGGTGTGTGAGTGTGCTCATGTGTTTGTGTGTTGGTCCTCATACATACAGAGCCTGGCCCACTCTGAATTATTGACGGTGAAGAATAATTGATTGGTTCACCTTCAAGCCTATCAGCCTCTGTCTGAGTGCACCACCTCATACCAGTAGGCCTCCCTCTGTTTTACACACATTTCCCCACTCTGGCTTTTCTTTTAATTCCTCTCTCAATCTTCTCTCTTAGTTTTCATCCATTGATTTGTTTTGTACCAAGCCTCTACCTTCCACATGATAAATCACTTCGCACACCACAAAGAATCATTTTTTGTCTAAGGTGCGCTAGCTTAAAGGTATCTGTCACTGAAATTCCCCTTTCATTTAATTTGATCTGTAAAATCGGACCTAATTTACACTCAACACTTGATAAAACCCTTCAATGATAATTTTTTAAAATTTTTCTAAAGGTAAAGGTACATACAATGTATTGAACCTGTGATGCTTATCTTTTGTCAAATCAGACACAAACCCAAAGTGTTCCTGTGGTTAGTTAATTAGTTAATTGTTTATTTTAATTAAAAAAAAAAAAATTCCTTTTCAATTTGTTTTAAAAATGTTCCCTTCTCATTTTTGTATAATAAGAAAATATTTGTCAAAGACCTTCCATCAGTTTCCCAATGATTGAGAGTGTATTATTTTTTATGTGACAAAACACATACAAATGATAAATAACAAGAGCAATCAGAGATTTCTGACATCTGCCAAAGGTTGACCTGGACTCAGGAAAAAAGAAAAAAAAGAAGACCGTTTCCAGGTCACCTCCAAAATTTAATGGAATCTTCCATGGTCTTATATCGATCTGTCTGTCTAATATCTATGGTGAAAATTTCAACAAAATCAGTGCAGTAGTTTTGATGTAATCTTTCTAACAGACATACAGATAGACAAACACATATACGCCAATGGTTTTATTACGTCCTTTGTGGACACAATAACCTCTTATTTCTGGTATACAATCAAATTAAAAATTTCACTATTGTGACATAAAAAAAAAAAAATCTAAATTATATTGTCCCTTCATAAATATCCACTGACCGCCATTCTATGAATCTGGATGAAAAAGCTTTTGCTGTTTTTGTTGTTGTTTTTTTTGTGGTCTGAATGTAAACCACATTTAAGTCCCCCTCAATCTCACAAGCCATCTTCTTTCATTTCCCCCTTACTTATCACTTCTTCCATCCGTCCTCTCAGGTGCTGTGACAGCCCTGCCCCTGATGCTGTGCAGCATGTGATCAGTCATGGCTACCTATAGTGCGCCAGGACATGCATCCAATCAATAACATGAATCTGCAGGCAGAATACGACCATGACACACAACCACTGCCCTGTCACACTTGCACATACACTAATACACACAAAAGAGCAGAGGTGCACACACACCTGCCGGGCTGACACGCAACCCCGCTGCTCTGACAGGGCGGAGATGAGGTGAGGATGAATGGATGGATAGATAGATGAATGGATAGGTGGGGGATGGAATGAAGGTAATGGGGAGAGGTGAATGGTGCAGATGCTGTTGCTGCATCACTGTCAGTGACGATAGAGACGAACACTTGTGCTTCAGGACTCAGGGATAGCTGGACTGTGCTTAATAAGTCTCAGGGTATGACTTTTTACACCTGCTATAACTCCGATGTGTGCAAGATTGGGCACCTAGCGGGTGTTACAATTTAAAACCCAACAAACAAGAGCTCAATTACCAGCTTACTGTACAAATCTTGGAGCCACAGACTGCTCAGTGCATCTCTCGGGCTGTTCGGCGTACGCTTCAAAGCCGCCATGAAGCATCTTTTTCCCTCCTCTACAGCACAAAAACCAACATGGACGTCTATAATACCCTCTTTTCAAAATCAGAAATGTACCAAAGATGCTATATAACTTTGTACTGTGTCAACAATAGCATAGCTCTGGTTTTTTGGAAACACAATAATCATCTTATAAGCTGCTTTCAATTCAAATATGTATGCTTATTTTGTGGACCCTTTGCAGTTTCATTTGAAAACATTGAAACGCTCCAAGGACCCGAGTGATAGTACATCAGTGTAAACTGCATTTTCTGATTCAGCATTATCTCAGTTACAAAGATGGTGCTGAAAATCCCCCACAAGCAATTCTCAATTCTCGTTTTCTATGTTAGTGTAAACAGTCTTCAAATACTGCTTGTTGCATCCATATCAGTGTGCTTCCAGTAGGATACACGCAGTATTCAGGTGTGTTATGCAAATATGTGAACCTGGATTAGACCAAAGGGGGAGTTGGGGGTAGTGTAATCCTCTCCTGTACACTTCATTATCATATTTACACCAAAGCAGTAGAGGCCTTGTCCTGTGTATAATAATCCCTCTGACTCAACCTGTCCCTGGGAGAGGCAGGGGAGGTGTTCTCTTAGCATCTCTTTTACACTGTGTTCTCCTGTGAATGTGCTGACTCTGTCAGAGCGCCTGGGAACGCAGCTAAAAGAAAAGTCAATTAACCCGTGTGCGTCTCTGCTCGTGTGTAGTGTGTTTATGAGTTTGTGTTTGTATTGGAGTTGATGTGCAGCTGACGTGAGTGTGTTTGAATGACAGAAAGAGTGGCACTAATCCTGTTGCCTTAACTTGTCACCAGCCTGCGCAGACGAGGTACACACCAACGCTGAACACACAGGGACAAACACACAAAACCACTCAGAAACAGGCCTGTTCCATCTTAGGCAGGATAATTAATCATTAAAATGTATTTCTTCAGAGTGTGTTTGTTTTATGAGCTTCCGCATCACACTGAGGCCTGCTGCTGGTGTCCTTTGCTTTCACTGTCACATTCTGGCGGCAGAACACAACTTCTCGATGGGATTGGACTATTAGCTGGTCCTCAGTCTCAGCTTGGCACCTCTATGGCTTAACTGTGACAATATGGAGAGGGAGAGGAGGAGAAAGAGAGTGGGTAATTGAGACAGACAGAGCGATAGAGAGAGAGAGAGCGAGAGAGGGAGGGTGAAATTAAGAGAGAGCGAGACTACAGTACGTGCCACCAGAGGTAATTAGCAGAGCAGCTGTTTGAGAGGGGGGGAAGCTATAGCCGTGACACTGCAGGAAGGAGCTGGGGGAATAATTAGCCAGTAACACCCGTCAAGCTTTCACAAAGCAAGGAGCTTTCACAAAGCAAGGATGTGTTATTCTACTTCTTCTCTCCGCTGAGGAATGCCAGACTTCCACACACAGTCCAAACCCTTCGAGTTGGATGGAGGAGTGTGTCCATGCATGTGTAGTATGATCATACAGTTCAACGGCCATATTTAAAGCATGTTAACTGGGCACCAATAAAGGTGCCATTGGTGAATGATGGTGATGTTACATTACAAGTGACGTATTTCATTAAGAAGACATCTCTATATTTCCTATAGAAGAGGATTGGTAAATATAACAAACTTGTAATAAGAAGGTTGTTAGCTTGAATATCGAGACAGACAAGACATCTTCTCCGGACACTAATTGCCTTGAGTAAAGCCTCCAAACTCCTACGTGTTCTTCACACACTGAACAGTGGCTGTCCGCTGCTCCTTCGGGATGGGTTGAAAACAGAGGACTGTACTTTGCGTTTGTGATGAATATAGGACATTTTTTTCTAGTCTTCTTTCTCCATGTGGCAATGTGTGTTTGGATTCGGACAGATTTGTAGCATGTCGTTATTCCAAAAGGAAAATAAAGCCACTCTTATTTTGTGATGATCACATCATCTCTCGCCTCACTTGAAGAAGAGGCGAAATTTAGATTTAGATTAAGTTCGTATCTTAGGAGACACAACGAAGAAGAGCTCCACTATGGAGCTGCTGTCTTGGGAAACTTATTGTAACAGACTAATGTCAACAGTAGTTGTTCCACAACAGCTTCCTTTACTTTTGTTATGCTGATAAGATGATGACTGTTGAACCAGAAGGCGCTCCTGTTTCACAAACACATTTTTGACCATTATGACCATTGTAACCACTGCATATCCACCGTGAATTTCACTATGATCCACCTCAGTGGTTTCCACCAAAGCACGTCTTGAACTGCTGGTTGGGAACCACTGGTCTATCCAACAATTCAAAATAGTAAATGTGGAACAAAACACGAGGCACAACATTATTTCATAGTTAGAATGCGAATGAGAGACGAATGAAAGTAACCTGCATTTCCTTGGATCTTCTGTGAATTTGCTTGCGAGTGCGTGTACACCTCTTTTGTCAATACCTTTTTCACTGTATTTAATCAAACCTTCTGAGTGGAAAACATTTTCCTTTTCTCTTGATCCTTTAATCAACAGACTCCAGCTTAACCAAGCTGCACAGCACCATGCACAGCATTTTACTACAACCAAGCAACGTGACTCTTGCCAATGACATTTTGTTCTGCCTTTGTGAACGAATAGATTGAAAACAGCAGGAGGGTCTATAATTTACCCGGCTTTGTTTCATTGAAAATTGTTTATAAAAAAAATGTTTTTGCTTTGCAGCTTTAAATTGTGTATTTTTTTACTGGGCCAGAAATGCAAACTGAATAACCGATGGCGTCATCATAATAGCTGTAACTATGTTTATCAGATATTTACAGTTTAGATAGTAACGATTTGAGTGCCTTTTCAGAAATGTAAAATATGTCAAAACCATTTTATGGTTATATATTTGTCACTAATGAAAATAAATGATCGTTATATTGACTCAATATAAATGTTTTAAAGTTATAATATCAAATTTTATATCGGCTAGTTCTGTCATTGTCACCAGACTCACCACCAGTGTCCACTATCGCCCAGTGACAAACTGAGCTGCTACCACATTAGACCTATAGTCTCCTCCATCTATGAACCTAAATTGAATTTAAACATGTATACTGTGACATTTTTACTGTGTGATAACAGTCTGTATTATAGTTCTCTGTGTGCAGCTGGATTGATGTTCCTCTGCAGTCACTCTGCAGTGCAAGGAGTCATCCATGAAGACCTAACCGTACAGCAGCAAATAAAGTTACAGATGCCATTGTCATCTGTCTCCATATATCCACTACTGTAGCAGTAACCTAGTTATGGCCCACCTTACCACAGCTATGTCATATCCCCAGAGTCACATTGTCTGGCTCAGAGCCTCTCACTGTCCTTTTTCGCCCCACTGTAACGTGATGAAAATGTTGAATAAACGCATACTAAAACATACCTTCAGATCCTGAAATAAGCACAATTCAAAAGAATACTCCGAATATCATATATTTATAGATTGTCCTTAAAATAACACAATGATCTATATTTTGGGTAATCATTTGTGGGTTTTAAGGTAGATATAATGACTTTATTCATCATGCACATTTTTCAGATTTATTTCTGCACACTACTGAAAGAAAAATATATTAAATTAAAAATGGAGAGAAAACACGGAATAGGAAACAGTGCAGTAACTCACCATGCTACGTTTTTTTATGAGTCACAGTATAATCTAGACAAAATCAAAATTGGTATTTTGAGGGCGGTTGACTTGCCTGTAAACTATATTAGCCTTGTTCATTTAATGATGCCCCAGTGGAGGAGGACTGCAGTGAACCTGCGACACCAATCACACAACCTTGGCAGGCAGTGGCAGGATTATAAAGAGCATGTGTGTCAGGCAGTTTAGAAAAACTTTGGCTGGCCTGATCACGGACGCTTTTGAACAGCACATTTCTAACTCATTTTAATCATGAACCCCACAGATTTGCAGTTTTTCTGCAAAGAACATAGTCATTGTAAAGACTTGGACAGACCCAGTGAGGACTCCTCCGTCTCATTTCCCCATCTGTATTGTGGATAAGTGGCTCTCCATTGCTGCATCTTCTGTGGTCATGAATAGACTCCATGGTGTGTTGACTCTGCAAGAAGCCCTGTCAAGTTTGTATCCAATGTGAGTCCCATTTTACTGTGCTGGAGCGTTTAGCAGCTGCCCTCCACCCCACACCCCGCCACATCACACATCCTTACTGTGGAGTGTGTGTGTGTGTGTGTGTGTGTGCGTGTGCGTGTGCGTGTGCGTGTGTGTGTGTGTGTGTGTGTGCGTGTGTGTGTGTGTGTGTGTGTGTGTGTGTGTGTGTGTGTGTGTGTGTGTGTGTGTGTGTGTGTGTGTGTGTGTGTGTATTCCCATGCCCTAAGCACTCTCTACCTAGAGATTACCCTTCATTTTGCAGGGAGCCACTGGAGCTGCTGACACAGCTACTTCCTACAGAGAAACTTTGCATATGTATTGATTCTGTGGTGTGTGTGTGTGTGTGTGTGTGTGTGTGTGTGTGTGTGTGTGTGTGTGTGTGTGTGTGTGTGTGTGTGTGTGTGTGTGTGTGTGCGTGTGTGTGTGTGTGTGTGTGTCACCACCTCTCTCATCCCCCCCCCCCACAATACAAGGTAAGCTACTGACTGCTGTAGTTCCTGTACAGTTTCCCTTTGATACTTTCAAACCGCTTCATTCCATTCGTTATCCTCCATGTTCACAGGAGAGATTTGTATTTACTTTGCCTTCTATCATGTAGCTTTGGGTCCATTAATGTTGTTCCTTAAAGTCCTTCAAAGCTGCAGTGCCTCATCTTTCTGTGTAAGACATTTGACAAATGTGTATGTGTGTATGTGTGTGTGGATGGCTGTGTTTGGATGACGCTAAGGGACCGGTTTTACTCCCAGCACTCCTGAGACAGCAGTCAGATGGGTCATGAATATACAGCAGCATCTGTGTGAGGTTCACACACATACCATATGCGCTGTCCTAGCAACCGGAAGGGCGTTGGCTTTTTACCCCCCCCTGACAATGCTGACACCTCCCAGTGGGAGCGGACTGCGTTATGGCAACGAGGACATTTGGATTAGCATATTCATGAATACTAATGAATGTGCAGGAATGGAAATTGAACGTGGAAACTTTTTTATTTTCAGGCCATATGGTGGACAGTGCTCAGGGAGTTACTTAAGTTCACTTTGAATTTGTTTATTCATGTTGTTGATAGCAAGGATGAAGGGACGGCTGAGTAGGAGGCTGTTTCTTCTTCTGCTGAGTGTTTGAGTCGGCTTATAGTTGACGACAGAAACTGAGGGAGTCTGATAGTTGGGGTCACTGCACACTATTTTTCTTCTTTCTTCTTGTTGTTGCTGTCATTAATTGTGGAAGCATAAAGTTGTATAACGTCTGGAATATTTCTCGGTGTCCTTCAAAGCCACGAGTGAGTTACTCAATTGAGTATAACGGGCAAGAAACTTTATTTTAGCATTTTTTTCACAGCTGATTGTGCTGATAATCTCAATTTGGTCTTTTTGTTGTTTTTGAAAAAGCACAGTATCGCATGCAGCTTTAGAATCGAGAAATGAACCTGTGGTATGAGTCACACAAAGTTCATGCCTATGATCTTTGGTACGTTTCAGCCTCAGAAAAACAGTGAGAATGTCCATAAGAAGGAATCTTTTCAGGTCACGTATGAGATAATCTGTTGGCACAGCCCTTCACCACTCTCGCCCCCCAGACTCCACCAGTGAACGGACTCAAAGAAGACCATTCTTGGCAAGAAACAAAGCAATTTGATACTATGCTAAATATATATGAACATATACTAGATATATGAAAATTATATAAAATATCAATCAGTCATAATATGTAAAATTATATCGTACAGGATGTATTTTCTCAAAAAACTTCTGAAATGTCATCCGTGGATGAGTTGTTCTACAATCGACTCGAATTACTAAACAGAGGTTGACAGGTAAAACACAGCACCCATTGACCCTCTATCCAAATGGTTCTTTTGTTTCCACAATAAAGATTTAACTGCTCGTCTGAACCTCGCTCCTTGCTCTCTCCTCTGTGTTGCACCTTTAGTGAGGCATTGGATCACATAACTGTAGAGGTAGAGTGCTTGAGCTTAGAGTGGCACGTCTGCTGCCGGCTGTGTTAAGCAGCTCTCTTGGTTAAACTAGTTTCCGATCCCTTGATTCTTCCTGGAAACAAATGGTCACAAAAGAATCCTGTTGGCATCACAATCCTTCAATAAAAATGTGGATTATCCCATGTGGAAATGAAAGAAGACATTACCAAAGCAGACAAACTCCACCAATACATGGGTAGGTCACAGAGGACCTGAATCTGTGCCTTTATTTGCCTCATGTTTAGCCAGTGGTCTGAGTCTTATTTTGTTTGTGAAGATCACAGCGTCATCAGTGGTGTACTCTTCCCTGAACAACATCCAGAGGGTAAATCCTCCCTCCAGATGCTACGTTATCCAGTGTGTACAGCTGCTGCTGAAAAGGGGCAGAGCTATCACACAGCCCTGCCTTTACTCAGTACATGGAGAGAGTTTGAGAAGATGCCAATGCACCTTTCTGCAGCTTGATTCCAGAATACAGAGACAGGATGAGATGCACAATTTGTGTACTGAGTCACTGGCTAAAAATAAGAAACCATTGTTACAGTTCTCTCTTTTCCATCCTCAGTCTGTGGCCATTTAAATTTGTATTAATTTTTGTAATAGACATCACCAAACTTTTCTTGTAACAGTTTTTTTTTTTTTTTTTTACCTTTGTTCTCTCCAGCATTTATGTGTAGTGGGGTCACCACCCGATTTGACAAGCTCGCCAGTGGCCCGGGGGCTGACTCAACCTTTTAAGAACACCGTTTATTTCAGATCACACACCGAATGATTGCAAAATGTTGTCACCTCCACGACAATTATAATTGCCATATTTCCACACCATACAGAGCAGATGAAAGCACTCTAGTAAGCTTTCATTCCCAGTGCTCAACACTGACGCACGCGTGCACGCACGCACACACGCAGGCACACACACACAGAGAGCGAGAGAGTGAAGTAAAGGAAGAGAGAGGATTCCCTCGAGATTGTTGCTCCTCAAACAGGAGACATTTACAAGTGTTCCATCTCATCCTGCCCCCCTCTCCTCTCTGCCGGCTCTGCAGGGAGGAATACAGGTTAAGTTGTGTGAAATCACCGTGACAGTACATGCAAATTCACCACGGCCCACCCACAATGGAACCTGTCACTCTGACAGACTCTCTTTGCGTCTGCATGGGCTTGCCTATGCACCTAATGAAAATTATCCTTTTCTTTCTCTGTGCCATCGGGATGCTAAAGTGGTTCTGCTCGAGGCTGTTGGGCCCCGAGTCTATCTAGCCAATCACAGTGCCTGGGTGTTTTTGCTTGTTCATTTTGTTAGTGGTGCTCCAGCATTTGTATGTATGAGTTCTAATTTGCATGTTTATGCAAACTCTTCTCTCTGAACAAAAACATACACATCCCAAAGAGCAGTTCATCCCACACAAACAAATTATATGCTTCTTATTCTTGGCTGTTTGTGTATGTTCTTATGCGCAGATATACTTGAATCTTTCCTGAGAGGAATCCTTGATTTCTGACAGTAATACATATTGAAGTCCAACTTCCTATTCTGTGGGTTCCTGCTGACACTCCATTAACCATTATGGAATAATCAGATATATTGATAGACTAAGAAAAGGCTCTCTCTGGCCCATCATTCTATTAAAACAGTCATCTCCTTGTATTTCTTCAGATGTTCTATTTATTGACTTATCTCATCGTATTAGAGATGTGTGCATTTGTGCCACATGTTCCTTTATGTATGGGATTATTTCGATTCTGCCAGGGGTTGGTGAGTTGGTTTGTTCCTCATTGAATTGATGTCCATTGCAGTCACTACGTATAGAAGTAAGCTGGACAGAGGAAACCTGTGAAGGATGGGTGTTGCAGAACAGAGCTGCCAGGATTAATGCTCAATCCCCTAGACGAGGAGCCTAAGATAGAGCGGCAGAAGTTTTGACTGAAACTAAGTGTGATATTACACCTATTATCACACAGTGCCTCACATCACAGTTGAAATTACAGTTTGTCTTGTGCACATGGGGACACACGGCTTATACACTATATGTAACCTTTCTCACATGAGACACAGAAATGTGCAAAAGCTTAAAGTTTATTTGAAGATTTCTTATTTGTTTTTGGAGATTCTCTTGAAAATATAAATTTTATTTATTTATTTTTTTAATATTGCGTCTCACCGTTTGTTGGTTGAAGTCAAAGTCTTACACTCTTTCTCGCTCTGTTTTTGCTTCTGTAATGTGGGAAGAACTGAGCCCCTTGCGCCTTTTATTTGCCTGTTTGGGATCTGTTGTCACAAGCCCAATTTGCATGCTGATATCAGCTCATTATGATCTTTAACTGAGTTGATGAATGTAGATTATGCATCTTGGTTTGTTGTTTCTTGCCGCAGTGAGTGCACATGTACATAGACATGCATATGGGCACACGCATGCATACAAACACACTCACTGGGATTTTAAATGAATATGTATGTCCTGCAGAGGGACAGAGAAGAAAGATGAATAATAGTGTTCTTGTATGCACTGTAGTCACTGTGTCTTCCAGGCAAAGCATTAAGAAGTAGCACAGAGAAGTACGGGAAAAGGATTGCTGACACAAGGTGAAGGGGGTCATTTATTCTCTGTGGCATTGCTCTCCATGTATTGTGTATTTCTTTCATGCTGCTTCGTTCCTCACCTATTCCCAGTGGGACTTTCTTCTCCTTCTGTTTCTTGCCTCTCATGTATCTCAGCAGGGATAATAAGCTAATGTGATGAAACCAAATGGAGGCGAGTGATGGCAACAGAGGGAAAGATGTCAAGATTTCCATAAGCCAATGACCGAAAAAAAAAAGGGAAAGATGAATGCCGAACACATCTACCAAAGAACTTGACATGTTAATAATTCCTTTTAGTGGTTCTTAGTAATTACAGTAGAAGCCTATTTCTACTTTCAGCCTCTCTCTACCTCTCAGTCTGTTCTCCTATCATTTGATCACCCTGTAAATTAAGTGATAAAACGGCAAGCCAGTTTGAGGGGATTGAGCAAGGCAGACAGAGCAAGGCACGTCTGGATTTAGATGGTGCTTATTGGCCGCTGTGCTCTGTTACCAAGCAACAAGCGGAAAAAGTCCTGAGTCACTGGGTTTCTGCGGTGAAAAGCAGCTGACCCCACCAATGTCGGAGTCAAAGGTCAACTCAGGCTTCCTTCCAAGAAAATATTGACTCACAACAAATAAAACAACAGGAGTTTGATGCCGGCATCCTTCCTTGATTTTGAAGGATTGAAAGAAAATGTGTGCATCGACATGTGTTTGTGTGTGTGTGTTTGCACACCCTTGAGCAAGAACTGTGTGTGCACATTATTTATGTCTTTGGCGGCTATTTTCCTATTGTGTATGGATGCAACACTTGCATGTTCATGTTGGTGTGTGCAGTAGCTGAAGTGACCGAGTTAACCCCAAAACACATGAATCTGAATTATTCATAGTGTGAAAGCCCATGAGACTTTCTCGTCTCAGTGCTACAAATGACTACCTTCCTCTACCTATATAGGGACACAGGCGTAACGTATCAGTATCTGGATGGTGAGGGGACATATTCCATGTTTATTTCATGTTTTACATGTGTATAAACTTCCCAAGCGCCTCAAAGTATACCCTGGAATATAAATGATAGTCTCATTGTTGGATGACCATGGTCAAAAAATGCATTCACACTGGTGACCAATGATAATTAGTACATCACCAAAGAGAACAGAGTTTATTCAAGGTTGAGGTTGAAGAGTAGCGTTCAGGGTCGTTACACTTGTTTATAAAGAGACAAAATCAGTGAATGACAACATAACAACATCCAAAGCAAATTTCACGAAACTAAATCTATTCAGCAGTTATTGAGCTATTTTCTCCCTGGATTAGTGGATCAATTCTTCATACAGCTCGATGAAGACATTTTTGGGAGGTTTGCAGAATATTACACTTCTAATCAATGTTATACTTGCACCTAATTTGGTTGTCCTGAAGTTGAAATAAAAAGGTTAAAATACAGACATACTTGCTTGCCAATATGCATGTATATACTGTCCAATATCTGAATAGCATCTCATCATCAAAACAGTACTGGTGAATGTAAATTTGCTGTCAATGTGTGTATGTATGTGTTTTACTGGGATTCAAGGATGGGTGGATGGAGGCTTATGAAAATGTTAAAGATTCTATTTTAAATGTAAAGGAAATTGAAAAAATGTAGATACATCACTTTAAACATTAAATAAAAAGAATATCGAGATCAGCAATGATGAGTGTTGAAAAGATTTAAGGGGAAAAATAGACCTTCGAGTCAATTATACAAACAAATACTGGTGGATAAAAAAAATGGGCCATAGTTTCACTTAGTAATGAAAGAGTCAGTTATTTATTTACACAAGTATTACTTTTGTTAATCAGTATTGCATAATACATTTTTCAACCTTGTTTTGTCATAAATTTACATGGAAAAAAAAAAGAGCCGTCAGTGTTGCCTAAAATGAGGCTTGAAACACACATTTGCCAGTCCTATGGTCATATGGCTATTAATCAGCAAAAAAGCAGACAGACGGTGGGCGTGCAGTGACTCAGCTCCTTCCTCATTGTATCTCACTGTGAGCTTGTGTGGGTTGGCCAGCAGCTCCCTGCGGCCCCGAACATCGATGGGGATGCCTTTGGTGAGTGTTGATGAGTCACAGAACGGATTCCAGTCATGAATCTACCAGACTCTCTCTCTCTCTCTCTCGCTCTCGCTCTCGCTCCCTGTTGAAGTTGACTGGCAGGTGCTCTCTGTGCATCTGTGTCGTTCTCTCTGTGTACCATGTTAAATCTGCGGAACGCTCATTTATGGGGCCCTGGGGGCTGATTTAATGCTTGAATGAAGTGTTCACTAATAGCGTTGCATGTGCCTACAGAATCCTGGACATGCATGCACTCACAACAGAGCACAGGCCACATACATACATACTGTATATACTTCAACCAGGTGTGCCCACGCCTTTACCTATTGTCAAGCAGTTGGTGTGACGCTTGAGGAAAGAAGACAGCCGAAACAGTGGATCAGATAAAGAATGGAGGACAAGCAGCCAAAGGAGAAGCAGAGAAATATGTAAATGTTATTCACTGTCTCTCTCTCTGGATAGCTGTCATTTCCTTGCTCCAACTGGCATGTGTCTTGTTCAACCTGTTCCAATATGCTAAGTTGTTTATGTTTATGTGGAAAAGGGACGACTGGGTCAGACAGTACTCATTTGTTTACATGTCCGTTGCCTCTAATCATCATGTCACAAGTGAGATGTTGATTGTAGAGGAAAAGAGACATACTGTTGCAGACAAAGTTCTCCTTCTTACAACGGTCTTCTGAACTTTGAGAAATTGTTGGACCTCCTCATTTTGAGTTTTTGTCCTTCCTGTCACAAAATGGTTTCTATAAGGGAAGCTCTCAGCAGCCATTTAAATAAACGACAACAGTATCAACATTCAACATTCAAAATGCAAAATTTATTTTGGGTGTTGTGTATGTCTCAGGTGTGCTTGTCGCTGCTCTGCCACACGTGTATGTTTCATAAGTCTCCTGTGTGTAAATGAAAAAGGTTAATGTGTAAAGTGGGTACGGTAGAGATTATTGAGACTGAGCAGGGATTTTCATCTCATAAACAACAGCTTGTAATCAAATCCACATTGAGACTACACGCTCTGATTGCACTGCATTGATGTGTTTCGGTGCACATGTGCAAATCTAAGCATGTGTCAGTAATTGTTTATTCAAAAAAAAGTAGTTTTTTTTGCGTCATGGGCTCAAGATCCTGAAATAAGAGCTGGTTCATACGTAACGGTCAATCTCAGTTTCTCTGCACTCGTGTGCACGTGCGTGTGCGTGCATGCTGAATTAATGGACATGACTTTTGTAGTTTGGACAAGAATGTCAGTCTTGTAATCCAATCATGAAGCTGGTAAATCAAATTATAGAGAGAGCAGCTAAAGGATGGGTGTGTCTATACAGTGTGAGGGAGAGGGAGAGAGAGAGAGAGAGAGAGAGAGAGAGAGAGAGAGAGAGAGAGAGAGAGAGAGAGAGAGAGAGAGAGAGAGAGAGAGAGAGAGAGAGAGAGAGAGAGAGAGAGAGAGAGAGAGAGAGAGAGAGAGAGAGAGAGAGAGAGAGAGAGAGAGAGAGAGAGAGAGAGAGAGAGAGAGAGAGAGAGAGAGAGAGAGAGAGAGAGAGAGAGAGAGAGAGAGAGAGAGAGAGAGAGATGGAATTTAGGCTTTGCCAAGAAATAAGGTTACTTAAAATTGTTGGAAAGGAAAGGGAAATTCACTTAGGAAAGGGAAAGACAAATAAGATAACTCTATGTTTATCCAAACAGTAAATAGGGTTAGTGTGTAAGAAGCTTTAAGTAGAAGAGGGGGTTTGCTTATAAATTACATGGAGACCTATCAGTTTTAATACAGGCCAGGCAACAAAATGTATTTGTTAAAAATATAACAACGTTGATCAGTAATCATCTGCTCTCATTTTTTGCTTTCTTCTTAGACTCGCGTCTCAGTTTCTTGATAGTGATGTGTTTTTTTGTGGGCTTGTTTGTGACAATCTTATGGCCTCTCCCAGTGCGACACTATAAACATGACAGTGGACAAAATGTGTGTCTCTCCTAGAAGAATGGGACAGAGAATGACTGCAGGAGAGAGCGGTAGAGACAGAGAGCATGCTTGAGTTAAATTGGAAAGGCAATCATTTTGGTACGATGCCAACTCAACTCGGAAGTAAAACCTGTTGAGCTAAGACTTTGGAGAGAGAGAGAGAGAGTGCGAGAGAGAGAGAGTGAGAGTGAGAGAGAGAGAGAGCGAGAGAGAGAGAAAGAATGGAGTGATTGGAGACAAAAAAGGAAGCAGAACAGAGTGCGAAATTGTAGTGTTCAGGAATAAATAAATGTCCGTGGCAAACTGTATGTGGCACTTGAATGTTATCATATGAATGCAATTTTTATGTTTTCCTTAAGGTTTCTCTTCCCTACATATTTCCCTCACCTTTATTTCCAAGAAATAGGTGCAGATGGAGGAAATGATACTGAAACCCCATCTGGGGCTTTGGAAAACCGTAAAACACATTCTGCTTGTACTCAGTTAAAGTAAAAAGTTACCTTGTCACAAAGTTCTTATCTGAAAAGCCCTTGAGTACAATTAGCTATCTCTGTGTGGCTGCTAAAAGGGTTTTAAAAGATGTGGGTTTCTGTTTGAATAAGGTTAGCTGGTGTAATGCCACTGAATGAGGTTACCGCTGCCCTTGTATATATATAAATGGGGTTAGCAATTGCAGCTCGTGCTTTGTTAATCATGACGTTTGTTCTCGGCTGAATGCTAACATCGATGCTAACCCAGTTTCATCAATGCTAGCGCTGTCTTTCAAATTGAATTAATTCACAGGAGGATGTCAACAATAACCCCTAGAGCGTGTATGAGAGGGAACAGCTGAATCCTGAGTGTCTTTACTTCTTTTGACTGATACAAATGGAGCCCGGCTTTGCGCTGCAGACTCTGCCTTTTTAAATGTGTCTTTATAATTTTCTCCTGTTTTACTGAAAATCAGATGGATATTCACTCCACATGCTGTGTAGATTTAAACTGCTTTTAATCTCTCATGCATCAGAGATAATAGTCGGGAAAAAGCAGATATATGTATGTAAGTTAGCATGTGTATGAAGTAAAGTTAATGGTATGCATTAGCAAGAAATGTGTTTCCTTGTCACAAGAGACAGGATTGTGAAATCCAAGCCTGCTTGAAGCATCAGTGTGTGTGTGTGTGTGTGTGTGTGTGTGTGTGTGTGTGTGTGTGTGTGTGTGTGTGTGTGTGTGTGTGTGTGTGTGTGTGTGTGTGTGTGTGTGTGTGTGTGTGTGTGTGTGTGTGTGTGTGTGTGTGTGCGCACGCTCATCCTTTTGTTGTGTGCACATGCCTGCCCAGATGGATTATTTCCTATGAGTAAGAGATCCGACGGCCAATTCTAATGAACCAATTATAGTAAAGTCTTTTCGTCTCCTTCTGTTTGATAGTGAGAGTCACACTCTGCATTAAGCTGCTTTACTTTATTGCATCTCATTAACTTTACCAAAACAGTGTTTGAAGTCAAAATCAGCTGTTTAAAAAGAACATGGTATCGAAATGAGGCCCACACCCCAAGTTAGTGGGCAAGACGCCGCTATAAAATTAGATTGAATGTTGAAATCAGAGGAAGAAGCAATACTCCAGAAGTAGCGATACTCTTGTTTGAACTAACCATGAAATTTGCTGCGCTGCACTTTCTGTTGACTAAAAATTAAGATTGAGTTCACATATGGTTTGATTATATCAAAATGCTCCAAGAAGTACTTTAAACAGACTCATTAGCACCATTGTACTTAAAGCTTCTATGCATCTTCCATGCAGCAATCAGCCATTTCATCATGTCTACCTACATCTACATTTAGCCTAATTTACTAGGATTCTGCATTAAGCATGCTAAATTTCATGATCATGCAAATAGATTGCATTTTAATGCATTTACTTTGAATGCATATTGCAGGACATCATAATTAAGAGTATCCAAATGAGAGTTTTATATGCATCAGGGCTGGTTTACAGGAGTATGATCTGTTGAAAAGTGTGGCCTCTATGTCCATTTGCTTCACATGGAATGGTTGGATGGGAAGCTGAGTTCTCAAAAGCACAAACATGCGATATGATGGACTTGGACGTGTTTGTGGAGGACTGTATCAAACCTTTTGTTGTGTTATAGCAAATTCATTTGGAAAAAACAAGAAAAGAAAAGTAAAAAGTAATATGAGAGATGTTCACAACGAAATTAAAATTGGATGTACAACACTGAAAATAGGTGTTTGCAACACCTTTCAAACACTTTAAAATAGAGGCAATCATAAACAATGCAAATGTTGTTTGACATAGTAAATAACATTGCACATCGCATATTAATCAACTGGCATGAAATCTCAGCAGCATTTTGTGTATTCTGGTAAAGGCACTAAATTGATAGTGTTCGTGTGTGTCAGATGTACCCCTTCAGTAGATCAGCTTCCAATGTCATTTTTGTATCCACTTTTATACACACAAATCATTCAGCAGTTAAAATAGCACTGCACAGTTGAGGCATGAGCTCTACTAGACCGTTGAAGGTGTGCTGTGATATTTGTGACCAGCGTGGGACACCAGGACCCTGCTAATCTGTATCAATAGAATTGCTCCTTGTTATGTTCTTCAAGGGACTACTTTAAGTCAGAAACAATGTTCGGGCAGTGAGATTCGAGTAAGAGATATATTCCTCCAGTTTAAATCAAAGTCCCTCCTTGTTAGAAACAAGTTATATATAATTCAGAGGATTTAGTTTGGGGAAAATGTAACTGAATAAAAAAGCTCCCTCATCTACCATGGACCACTTTCAATAATGACCACAGCAGGTTGGAAATACCTCGCAGGAACTGCACTTTTGGAGGTGTTCTGACCCGGTTGTGTAACCATTCACATTTGGCCCTGAAGCAAACTTGCTGAAAACTTTTCCTGCCATGTTTCACCCACTAACAACTACCAGGACACACAAATAATCAGTGTTATTCAATTCACCTGTACGTAATCGTAGTCTTCCGGCTGGTCAGTGCATCTCATAAAAGTGTCTAATGTGCCATCTGCTTGCATTTTTGTTTCCGTGCTAAAAAGGCATATAAAATAATTTAACTTTTAATTTTGCCCCCATTGCTTGAATTTATACCCGACTGCTCTAACACTCTCAATACAATGACCTGTTTCTTCTCTTTCATCTTTGTCTTCTATTATTCAAGTACAAGTACTAATATGAGTACTTATTAAATGCCATTAAACCCAATTCGTACTTTATATGCAAACGATACAGGAAGACAATGTGTGACCATGGACATTGCTCCACCTCTTTTGCTGACCTGTGGCCGACGTTGCTGACATATTATGTCATGACGTAGTACTCGCCGGGTTGTATTGGGGAATTAGTGCGAGTACAAGTATGTGTACGCCATGCATTATCGGACCCGATGCCCATTACTGGTATCGGTAACGTGCATCCCTAATTATCCCTAAGTTGTTTCTCTCCCACTTGAGCAATCATTAAAAAAATTTTTTTTTTTAAGAAAAACCCTGTGTTGACAATTAGTGAACACATTTTGCTCTGCTGTTGTCATCCTTGGTGCCCAGAGCTTGGTAAATTGGTAAATAATGTTTTGACTTGGAGCGTTTGGCATCGTGGTTGTGTTGTAGATTGTGCAAGACTAATAGTGGCAGAAGTCAAGCTTTAATTAGTGAAGGTGTTTGCTTACTGGCTTCATCGTTTAATACGGTCCTGATAATTGCTGAATGGAAGGGTTTTTGTATTTCATGCCTCAAAACAGCCTGTTGGCCTGTGCTCTGTGTTGCTATAGGAACTCCAAAGGTCAATAGAAACATTTTTGAGTGGGTATGTGAAGTCTTTGCAGAGTAGGCAAATTTCCCTTCCTGAACAGAGAGGAAAAAATGGGACTTTCTCTATTGCGTCTTTCTATCTCAATTTTTTTCCTCCATTTGACATCTTTTGTCTTGTGTTGGTCCCTCACTCATGAACCCCCCTCAAACTGCCCCTATTTCAAGGCACCCCCCCCCTCCATCTTTCCCCTCACTGCTTTATAGACAGATCTCATCTCCTCACTTGCACCACACATTGTACTTCTCGAAAGGAGCTCTCATCGACACTGACAGGGATCTAATTGCCCTTGCATCCTTATGAATAGCCCTGGAGTACACTTGTTGTGTATGTCTGTGTGTGTGTGTGTGTGTGCTGTTGCGCCTCCCACCCCAACCCACCCCTTCCTTGCCTCCCAAAGCTATTATGAGAGCTGCTTCCCTGCTACATTGTGTGGTCTTTTATAGTGTGTCTTTTATTGTGCACAGGCTGTGGCCAGCAGTGGCTCATCAACTTACAGGTCGATAGAGTAGTTCAGAGCAGAGGATGTCCGTCAATGATGGTAGGCAAGGAGAGGAGGGTGGGAAATAAGTAGCGAGGGGGAGACCGAACATCCTTTCCTTTTACCGATTAATTTACGCTGGCTTTCTGTGTCCTGACATGTCCAAGGGAAAGTGACTCATGGACACATTCACAGACATCCGCCAATGCTTCATGTAATTTTGGCCGTTCTGTTTT
This sequence comes from Blennius ocellaris, assembly GCF_963422515.1. NCBI lineage: Eukaryota > Metazoa > Chordata > Actinopteri > Blenniiformes > Blenniidae > Blennius > Blennius ocellaris. The sequence goes on from NC_137661.1 coordinate 20,458,915, forward strand.
GTTCATTTCCTCTCAAACCACGCAAACACAAGAAGGGAAATTATATATAAGAAAAAGCACAAACCTTCCACACACAGCACATGCACACAAACAAACAAACAAACATGTGAGACATCCTGTGTGTACACACTCCCACAAGTTTGATGAGACAGATGGCAAACGACTGGTGGATGAACCAAACTGTCCGTGTTATCTTTCGGTGTAATGGTGCGGTTAATGATTCTGCTGTGCTTGAACGCTATAGAATATTACATAAATTACAATGTATGCATTATCAGTTAGTGTGGCAGACAGAAGAATTTATATTGGTTTGAGAAGCTGTTCATTAGCCTCCTCTCCAGAGCATCGAGTGATGTGAGAGTCTAATTCAGCCAGACAAAGCATCAAAGTTTTGCCCTGAAACTTGGTCTGTTTTTAGCCTAACCCGATTGGATTAACTGGTTATTAAGATGCAGCGCTGAGCTTCAAGGCTACAGCATGTTTTATAACATCCAAACCTCGGAGTGGGTGGATTTAGTTACATGTCCTTGGAGAGAAAGACAGTCAGACTCGGTGTGCGTTTGTGTGCAGGTGTGTGTGTGTGTTTATGTGTGCTGTGATGTATTTAGCGGCTGTGTTTAGGAGGAATGGACAGACAAACCTACAGATTTATTGATTTTTTTCATCCCCAAGTGACAATACTGCTGAACATCCTTACCTTGGCTGCTTTTTTTTTTTTGTTGGTATTTTTCCGTTTGCTTGTCTTTAAGAAAAAAAGAAAAGAAAACCTCCATGGGCGCTCTCTGGAGCTATGTTATGTTGTTTGTTGCTCCCTCTGTGTAATTCCCATGAGAACACACGAGGCAGTGGGATTATCCCGGCCAGTCTCGCGTCACCTGAACCAAGTCATCACTCACTCACTCACTCACGCACGCAGACAGGCTTGGATTTCACACTTAGAAACCAGTATGTGTGTGACAGCAGGGACACATATCTTATATTTGTCGTTTGAGAAGATGAAGGGATTTAGAAGATGTTAACACAATGCCTGTATGTGCATTAATGTACGTGTCTGTCTGACTTTCCAACTCGTCTCTGTTGGATTCAGGTTCTTCTCTTGCACATTTGTAAGTATTTTGCCATTTTACAAAGAGATCAGTTACAGTATGCTTTTCTCTATATTATGTCTCATATATATCATCGCATTGCCAGGTATTCAAAGTAGAAGTGATTATTGAGTAGCTCAACTGGTTGAGGTTGAAATTCTTGTCAGCGATTTATCAGAGCTGTTTTTTGTTGTCGCTGTTTTTACTCAAATCCAAAATTATGTCAGTCATATGTACACACACAGGTAAATGTTTAAAGGAGTGAAGACATGTACATCTAATTTCCTTCCCAAAGTTCTTCTGAGGAGGCAGACAGAAACCAAGACCTAGGAGGACCCTGAGCAAAACAATATCTCCCTCTTCTTACTAAATTAAGGATTTTAATCACAATATGTGTGAAATTTATGCTCTGAATGTGTTAACTGACTCATGGGATGTCTAGTATTTACAAAAGATACAGTGATTAATAATATACAATATTTACATTAACACAAGTGGGATCACACATTTTGAGAGTATCACATAACAAGCCCCTTAGTGTACTCGAAAAGCTTGCATTCCTCATCATAAACACTCTACTGTATCTTTTTTCCTGTGTCTTGCTCGCCATCACACAACCGTGCAGTCCTCCAGTCAAACCAATCAAATCACAGTTGTTTTAAAAAAGAATGTAATTCAGCTATGACTATGAAACACTCTTAAGCAGAGATGGGCAATCCTGGTCCTCGAGGGCCGCAGCCGTGCATGTTTTAGATGTTTCCCTGCTCAAACACACCTGAGTTCTCATGATGAGGCTCTGCAGAAAGCTTGATAACAAGCCACTGATTGCTGTCAGCTGTGTTGATGTGAGGACACATTGAAACCGTGCAGGGCTTCGGCCCTCGAGGACCAGGATTGTCCACTCCTGCTCTAAAGTATCTCCTTTTTAATCACAGTGAAGCTCTTAAGCCAACAAATATCACCCTTTGTTGATTATCACAACATAGCACAGTCTGTTTTTGTTTTTATTATCACAAAACTCTCCAACAACATTTGTTATTGTAGACTATTACACTTCTTTCTGAGGATTGATCCCGTGACCCTTAAAATGAAAACCTTGCACACACCAAAAATGAGTTTTTCATAGAGAATTATTGGTACAAAAAGTTTGCCTTGATGTTTGTTCAAAGGCTTTTTTTTTTTCATCTGTTAAACAAACTGGTTAGCAAAACTCCTAAAAATCTGTGAAATTGCCCTCTTGGAATAACATTATTCAAGACTGAGTTCAGGAAATGTCAAGGATACCATTCGCGTTGTCCTTAAGATTTTATACTCCTGTGTAGGGAGTTTCTCTTTTTAACGTCTGCTGGACACAGCAAATCAAATTTGGGTCAGAGGGCAGGGGTCAGAGGTCAAGGCTACATGCACAGTCCAAGACTGAAATTATGTGTTCCTACACACACACACACACACACACACACACACACACACACACACACACACACACACACACACACACACACACACACACACACACACACACACACACACACACACACACACACACACACACACACACACACGACTCAATAGCTCTCATCTAATTGCTCTGTTGAGGTCAGATCTGTGATTGTTGCACCGTGTTGAGGACTGCTTGTTGAGATGGAGAGCTGATTTGTGATCAGGGAGAGAATAGTGATTTATTGAGGTTGGTTGGAGGGGGTAAAGGTGATGTAATTGGTTGTAAGCTGGAGATTTTAGGGTGGAAGAGCAACGAATTGTGGTCTGAACTCTGTCCCAGAGGTCTCAGGTCGTTGCTGTGCCCATCATGGGGGCCAGTATCACATACAGTGTGTATAGTTTTGTTCAAATTACTACAAATCGGCACAAAACCATGAATTATTGTACAATAAGGACGCTCTAACCTCTAAGCTCTGGCACTGACTATTTTTAATATGCTTGCTTACTAACAGAATCAAGGGTCTTAGTTTTAGTGCCAGTACAAGTTTATGTCCAATTTGTTTCATACCGTAATGCCAAATTGAAGGGATTGAAATGGAGGACAAAGCTTGAGCCATTGGTTATAGACTTTGGATCAGTGCTTCATTATGTATTTAATTTTCACACTATAATATTGGGGTTCATGTAATTTCCCTCCAAATAGCCAAAAAGGATATATTAGTGTTATCGGGCTTTGGACTCTGATCTGTGCCGATATATCTGAAGGTCAGACCTCATTGAGGAAATGGAAATAAAAGAGTATAATTTAATCTCAACTGTATTATAATAAAACTAGACATGTAATGAGCAGCAGAGGTGACGTACAAGCCATTGTTTTAAAAGCCGATAGACTAACAGCATTGCAACAAGGGCCACTTTGGAGGAGAAGAACTCTTTCAGAGACACATAATCAGATAGATCTGAATGGGTTGGGGACCTGAAAATGTCTTTTGTGTGTGATCACACGTCACTCAAAGGAAACTGCAATTAGGGCTGTGGGTTCAAGCTTGTTTCGATTCAATTGTGTCTTTTCCTTTCTCATTTTTTTCCCATGCCAAAAATCTTGCAAAGCGACATTGTGCTAGTGTTTAACTGCTCTGCTGAGATGTTGATCGTTGAGCCAGTTTGAACGGCAACGATTTCAAGTGATAATGGAAAACCTTAGTTTTGTTTTTGGTGTCTGTTTAAATGACAATTGCACTCGTAGCCACTGAAAACGCAACTTTTTAAAAAATGGCTCCAAACCTGAAACTTTTTCAAAATGAGGCGAAAACACCACTTTCTGGCTCAGTCACTGATAGATGGCAGAAGTGCTGCTACGGCACGAGCGTGCCATAATCATCGTATATAGTTTTTCTGCTCATGCACAACTCGACGGGAAAAAACACTAATGGTGACTTCTAGAACGGCATGACTCCCAGTGGATAGTCTCCTGGGACCTGGTAGTTTTTTAGTTAAGCATGTGTGTGGTTTCATTACAAAAACAGTGCCAACTTGTGGCCCGGCATGCTAACTACATCGTTTTCAGTGCTTCTGAAATTGCCGTGTAAACAGACTTAATTTTAGGACCATTGATGTGTAAATGTGAAACTTTCCTGAATTAAAAAAAACAAAATAAATGCTTTTTGACTAAACCAGGCCAAACGAGATGGAGATGTCAACCCTGGTATTGGTACAACATAAACTCAATATATAGTAATATGGATTGGAAATTGGCAGTTTGATTCGCTTGTTTGCTGAAACATTTTCCTTACATTCTCTCATCAAGTCAAGTATGTGCAGTTTCTTTCTGATTGTGGGCAATTGCGCTTTGGCACCAGTAGTTATGGGAGCAACCTGCAACATTAAAGACTGACAGACTGTCCCAAAAAATGTACCCAAATGGAACAACCAATATGATGAAATAGAAAATACATATTCTCAAGGAAGTTGTACAAACAGAATTCTTATAACTGTTTTGTGTCAATGTTCACATGTCTACAAACACATTTGACCTTTATGCTACGATGCAGGAAGCTGTTGCCATCTGAATAAATAATAAATAAAAGGGTTTCCAGTGTACATTTGTGGGCAAACTGTAACAATACAGTATGTCATTCTCCTGTATCATTTATTTACTTATCATTACAATAATGGGAATGGGAGAGGATCAAATGATGACTAGTTCATATCCTTTTTAAAAACTCTAACAGTTTTATTTGTGTGTACTCACTTTTCACATTACTGCAGGTCTGTTTTGACGGCTTCTCCTTTCCTTCCGAATATTTACTGTGAGCTTCGGATGAGCCGGGATTTCTCTCCCACACAGGCTAATAATCGTTAATGTGTTAGCTGTTTGGATGCTGTTTCCCAAGAAAGTGCCAGACTTTCAGAGAAAACATAGCACCGCTTCAATTTTCACCTTGTCTTTACAAATGTGTGAACAACAGCTCGAGAGAGCTTATGTGTTACAGAGCGTTAACCAACCCTTAGGGAAAGGTCTTTAAAAGAGGGCCTGTGTGATGCGAGTGCTACAAGAAAGTGTGAGACAGAGTATCATTAGGGAGAATATTGTTGATTCTTAAAAATATCTATAGAAAATGTGTTGGCGCCAAAATTCTGCTCTTACTTGCAGTATTTTCCAATCTGAAGGCAGAGCGCAGATTAAAGATGGCAGTGATTCATGTGAATCGATAGATATGTGAAATGAATCACAGACAATAAAAAGAAGACAATTTTGTCCTAATGTGGGGTATTGGGCCTTTGTGACTGTCTCTATAAAAGGACTCAATGTTCTCCTCAATGGTACCCATGTCCCAAAGTCTCACAGCCTCCCCTTCATACATATACATGGCTACTAAGGAGTTGCTTCATGAATACCATCAGGCCCCTCTGTTTGATGGTATTGTCTACGTTCGTACGTGAGTGTGTTTGAGAATGTCTTCTTTTGCCACCCTCATCATAAATATTATTACTGTCTGGATGTATTCAGCTATTTTGCATGATCATCTCTACTGGCCTTGTAATGTATGCAGCTAGCCAGTGGAGCCTTTGTGTTTATCAACACTGGCAGATAAGGATTTTTACCCCCAATCCCCCCCGGTAGAGGTACCTAACATCTAACCAAGCTTCACTGACAATGCTTTCTTTTTGGAGGAAATGTGCGTTCAGACCAGACTCTACAGGGATAACGCTCCCCTCTCTTTCTTGCTCTCTCTCTCACACACACACACATGCACACACGTGCCCTTTGATGAAATGTTAGCTGCTGTGGAGTTTTGTAGTAGGTCTTTGTCGTGGGTTGTGAGTCTTTATTAGTGGTGACTTAGTATTGTGTATTATGTTCAGGGGGAATTAGCTTTTTGTTAGACTGCAGCTTCCTGCAGCCTTCTCTTTATTACATTGTGCTGTAACTCAGCAGTAGAACGAGTCCCAGACCTACTCACTCTCTCTTTATGAGTATTTGTGTGTGTGTGTGTGTGTGTGTGTGTGTGTGTGTGTGTGTGTGTGTGTGTGTGTGTGTGTGTGTGTGTGTGTGTGTGTGTGTGTGTGTGTGTGTGTGTGTGTGTGTGTGTGTGTGTGTGTGTGTGTGTGTGTGTGTGTGTGTGTCTGCGTGCGCGTGTACCTGTGGCAGCTGTCGCAAGCATGCTGTCTAATCATGTAATGTGTCACTCTTCACAGTGGAACAGATTCCATACTCTGGTTGCTGTCACTCTAGCAGGGAGCCATTGTACCTTTCTGTTTTGTCAATCAGTGTTTAATTGCACTGCAGAGTGAGTGTGCAGGTGGTCGCAGGGAACACTGTGATGCTGCAGCCTCCACATGCATACCATGAACATACCATTCTGGTCCAAATTAATCTGGCGAGTGTCTTTATACCAACTCTTTTTCTATGCGTTGGTGAATAGATGCAGCAAGTCTGAGTAGATCCTGATTGTTAGGGTGTTCAGTGTATTGAATCATTGTATACATTTTTTTCTGTGATGGTCACAGTAAAGTTGTGTACACGAGAGACCATTTTCAGGCTTTGAAAAGAACCAGTTGCAGAGCTTCAATCTGTCTGTCTGTCTGTCTGTCTGTCTGTCTGTCTGTCTGTCTGTCTGTCTGTCTGTCTGTCTGTCTGTCTGTCTGTCTGTCTGTCTGTCTGTCTGTCTGTCTCCCTCCCTCCAAGGGAGAGTGTTTGGTAGTTTTGAGAGTGAACAGAAGGCACACAGCTATCCCTCTGGTTGGTGCTCTAACTGAGGTAACTAAAAGTGGATTTTGACACCATGACTTATTTTCTATCCTCTCGAGTTCTTTTTCATACAGAGGAAAGCTGATTGGCAGGCAGCTTTCTGTGTCAAAAAGTCACTGCAGCAGTTTTGAGATCTCAAGTAAGCTGCCTTTAGGACCGGCTTGTAAAAACAGCATATCACACTGTGGAAGAAAAGCTGTAAGAAACATACTTTTCTTCTTTGTGTTCAGAGTATATATAACTCTATTGCAGATTATGAGCAAAAAGTTTTCTTAGCAGGTAGACTGAAAGGCTGGAACTTGGACATGGTCTTGTTTTGTGTAATCATGATGCTGTGTTTAGTTTATGGAGTGTCATCTCAATCATGCAATGATGAAACAGCTCTTGCTGAGCTTACAATTTGCAACTTCTTCATTGAAGGGAGCTTTTATTAAAGTATCTCCAGTAAATGTGTTTCTACTAATACACATTAATATCCCAGGCCAATGAGAGCTTCATTTCCTTTTTTAGTGAAGTTAACAGGGAAGTAAGTAAAGGTCCCACCAGAAGGTGGATAAACCAAGAAACCTCATGAGCACCACCATGCATGATAACACAACCAAGCTTCAAATGCCTTTGAATGACTCAGGGAGCCAATTCAGTATAAATTCAACAGGTGAGGTGATGGTGTGCACGGACTTGAGTGAGCCAGGGATGATCTACACATCAGTCGAAGTCAGAAATGGGAGTGAGCAAACATCAAAAGAGGCTCTGTAGGTGTGATTGTCAGGAATACATATGTATTACTACCTTACTACAAAATGGATGTTCTCAATGAGGAGCCATAAAATATGTGATTATTACTTCGACGAACATACAACTGTTAAGCGTAAAGATCTACAACCACAGCATAATTTTATTGATAAATTGTATTTGTGTAAAATGTCCTCATTCTATCACATCTTCCTGCATGGGACATGATGAAGACTTGACATTGTTCAAGTAACTCTATCAAGTACAATTGATATTTAGAACATCCATTGTCTAAAAACAGTCATTTGAAAAAGTATGTTTTATGCTTTGCCTCTGGCAATGGACCGTTTGGATGCTTTGGTGATTTAACTCACCTAGTTGCGTAACTAAACTAATGTGAGACCTTGGAAACAATTACAGTTCCCACCTACTGCACGGCACTGGCTGATATTTTTATTCTAAAGGCTTGTTTATGTTTTAAGTTGGATATGCCTACAGACATGCACAGAGCCATCCCTGTGTCCTCTGTGTTTGTTACGTCTGTCTTTCTGCCCCTCTCCTTACAGACAAAATGTTGCGGTATTCCCACTCGTCGTGGAGATAAGATTAGAAGCAAATAACAGAAATGGCAGACGCTTTGGAAGGGCTGCCGTGTGACGGACCATTGACAATGCTCTTACAGACCACCCGTCTCATTGCAATTCATTCCCATTATTAACATTAGTGCTAATTCATCACTATTTAATTATTGACTTGCCTTGGCATTAGGCTAGTATGTTAATTCAGAGTGCCGTCCTCTGGTGTATTGCCAAACACTCATTCCAATGGACATATGAATAGAATAAAATAGAATAGAAGAGAAGAGAATAGAAGAAGGTAGTGACATTTGCATTGTTTTGAAGCACACGTACCTGTCTTAGTGTGTAGTTAAAAATGAATGAACCATTAGAGAGTCAGCTGACCACAGCACTTTGTTCCCACTAACCTGTGGCTAGACGCCTTGCAGGACCACCAGGAAGTCTGTCAAAGATGTTTTGTCAGGGTTGTAGAAGGATGATGTGGAAGAAGAGTACAAGAGGAAGAGGGCCAGATATTATGAATTGATTCTTGACTGCCAGAAGAAGGGCTGGAAGGCAAGATGTAGAGGATTTGTGCATCAACCACTATCCAAAAACTCGTATGCCAGTTTGGCATCAGGAGAGGCGAAAGGGCCAGAGTGACGAGAAACTTCAAAGAAGCGGAAGACATATCCTGGAGATTGCTCTGGATTAAGCAGGGGAAGAGTTGCCCGAACATAAACTGTGGGATGAATGGGCGAAGCTGATTCTTCAATTGAGAAACAACAGTTAAAGCCTGGAGAGATTAAACATCTTTTGTATGTGTAGATGTATGTAAGAGTGTAATTCATGGAGTTAGAGTACATTATAACACACTGTTTAATTTCAATAGGCATGTTAGTTAAAGCAGCAGCTTGTTCTGATGCAGTTAAAATATAATCTTTATTACAACACAAAATTTCTGGAGAAGTTTAATTAATTTGACCTCCACTGGTGAAAGGCAGTGACCAGAGCTCGACTGAGGCAGCTCTGTGACTGGAGCAGTGAGACGGTTGCTAGTGTGTGACAACAGAAGCCTTGCTCTCTGACAGACCTTGCTCTATCGCTGTCTCAAATATATGACTCTAGGTGATGTGCAGTACTAATTAAAATTGATTTCGGAGCCCTGCTGGTTTTGTGCCCTTCAGTAATAGCTCTCCGCTCTCTGTGCTCTCGAGCTTTCATTCCCATTTTAACAGCTTTGTGTGTCGTCTTGTCCCCGCTCTTTTACTCCTTTTATTTCCCCCTCTGTGACGAGTAAGTTGTCGATGCATCTGCTAATGATTGCAAGAATATCGCCATTTATTACTGGGGCAATATTCTTATCATTCTGGTGCGATGTGTGCAAAAGTGCACATGTAATCACAGACTCACACAGAGGCAGACGGATTTCTCAGCATGACCTTATTAGAAGAAGTCATCATCGTTGGAGGAAAAAAGTACTTGTGGAGAAAATGACACCACTGCTAATGAGGACATTGCAATGACTTCTTCGATGAGCGCTGGAGACAAAAACGTACGAAGATGGTGAATGAGAGGAAGGCTGAAAGTATGAAAAGTAAAGGGAGACCAGGTGGGAAAGGAATAATGAGTTGTGGAGGGCTGGATGTGGCCACCAAGCATGAGGACATGAGGGAACTGTGGGCCAAAGTGCCCAAGGCAAAGAGCAACAGACGATTGACACATCTATACATCAGCCCCTCATTCCTCTTGACCACCTTCATCTCTGAGAAATTCTGTCAAAGTTTAAACCAGTAGATTGATGCAGAAAACATTTTCCTTCAAAGGCACTGTCTCTGTCATATTTCTTTTTCTTATTTTTCCTCTTTTCACACGTACAGCTTGCCTTTGCCTCGCGGTTCAGTTCACGTCCTCTCATTTCTCCGCAGGATCCAAACGTGTTCACACAGAGTCCACAGGTTCATGCTTGGGTTTTCATTTGTATTTCTATATGAGTTTAGAAGCATCAGATAGTGTGTTTGCGTCCGTGTGTGCGGGCACAATCTTTCTTTGTGCATATATGTGTGTTTCTCTACCTGCCCAGGCTTGGGATTAAATGTCAGTCTCAGCGATTGATGTTCTCTCTGATAGAACGCCACAGCAGGAAGGAATCCATTGCAGCTTGCAGATGGGAATAGAAAGACACACTTGGAAAAATGATGCAGCACATCAAATTGTCTGAATGCATGTAAGCCAATGGAGCACACATGGACTCAAATAGAGTAATTTTTATAGAAGCACCTCAGCATTTTGCTCCTCAGCAAAGTGGCGTGTTGGCTGTTGCCGGTGCATATTCACCATAGGAAAGGATTCTATGAGGGTGCATCAGCAGAAAAGGTCAAGGGTTAAATGCTTCGTTTCTGAGCTCATACTGGGGTCACGTGCTGGTAATGTGCAGTGAGTGGCTGGCAGTACGCCATGCAGAAAGGGCACACTTCTACAGTTTCAGCAAAGTGGAAGAGCGGAGGAGGTCGGGTTGGTGTATGTGTGAACATATATAAGTAGGTGCGTGGATATGTGAAAAAAAAATTGCATGTGTGCGTGTGCTCAAGTGTAAAGAGCGAATGATTCAGGAAATACTGTAGCTCTGCTGCAGTTCTGGCAGGCATCCAGTTTTTCTAAACATGTTTATCAGGTGGTGATAAGAGATATGAGAGGTTTTTGTTTATAGTTCTACCCGCTGCTTTTGTATGGACTTGTTTTTTGGCATTATACCAGTGTTGAAACAATTAGATGAGTAATCAATTAATGCACTGGCAGAATATAATAGCGAAAGAAAATTATGAAGCAGCAAGGCCAAGTTTAATTCTGAAAGAATTTACCAAAACATCTGCGAACACCCGTCCAACAGACCACAGCAGAGCTGGGTGTCTGCGTTGTGAGAGCCAGGCCCGTCACTGTACAATTGTCTTGAGTTATTAAAAAAAAAAAGAAGTGATGTCCTTGTGAGGACACTAGATTATTTTTACAGACTAGCGTTATATATGTTTTATGTGTATGTTATCCCGGTCAAATCTGATTGCTTAATATAAAAAGCATGACATATTCTTGAAACATTGTAAATCTAAATTTACAAATTGTCTCAGAAGGTAGCTCAGTGAAAATCATGATCAACAGCTTCCCAGTGGAGAACTGAGATGTATGGTAGAAATGTTTTTATTTTCCGACCCAGCCTCGACCTACCTGTGATTTTTCAATTGGTTTGGCGTTACTGCCAAAATGAGGTCTGTGTTGAGCACAAGCTCAATACGTTTTCATCTTCTCACCCATAACAAGTTCCACTGTCATGTATCAGTCAGAAAGCTACAGGTTAAAATGTGAGACAGTTATATTTTTTATTTCTCTCAAGTTACTAATTTTGCCTTTATTGTGTAAATAAAATGGTGAGTCCACCAACAAGTAATACTGTTGCACCCAGTGTGACACTGGATGCAACATCTAAAGTTCTTCCTTGTGTTTTTTTAATGCCTTATCTGATTATGTATCACTTTTCTCCTCAGTGCTTGTGTCTGAGACTACTGGAACAGGTCAGTACCTTTACATATTTTTTCCAAGACTGATACGAAACACAGGATTTGTTTATGCAGTAGAATGTGTGAATTATTCAAAATCCGCCTTGAAATCCATAGTGTAGCCCCTGTTTGCACTCTTTTCCCCTGTAAATTATTATTCAAAATCCAGAGTGGACTTTAATATTTCTTGCTGGTTTTTATGGTGGCAGAAAACAGTGTGTAATGGTGTGTTTTCAATACGCCCACAAGCCTCTCCCAGTAGTACATAATTTCTCATTTGTGTGCTGAAAAAGAGCTGCATGCCACATTTACAGGCATTAAGTCAGAACTAGTCATGCTGGCAAATGTAATTCACTTCACAAAGTCTCATATTGTCCAGACTTTCAAGTTTATACATGAGCCTATCTGGCCCTCTACAAATCCTTAAAAAGAGGAAACGTTCTTAGCAAGCAGCAACAGAGGAGCTGCCCTTGGTGCTGAACTCAGGAGATTTGAAAGCTGGAATTTACTCCGAGCTTGAGTTTTCTGCTGGAACACGGGGTAATAAATGTGCTGCATGGTGCTCGTGATGGAATCTGAGACATTATGGGAAGTCGGTCCTGCTTTTTTATGTTGAGTAGACAGTTTGTGGCGGAGCTCAAGAGATGAAAATTTAGCTTTTTTTTTTACTGTATGTTTACTGTGGTAAGGCAACTTTTTAGGTTTTATTTTACTTTCTTGCTCTCATTCACTTTGTGTTCACATCCCCCCCTCTCTCTCTTTCTCTCTCTCGCTCTCTCTCTCATGCAAATGTTCGAAAACAATCAATCTTGATTCAACACAATTTCAATATTTGATGATTGCCAGTTATATTCACACTTGGGACACACAAGTGGTATAAAATAAATATTAAGGCACATTTGGTCTTTTTCTTTAATGAAAACTTTAAAGCAGAGCTACAGATCCAAGCTGCTGTGTCTGTGTGAAATGGAGCATTAGTTAATCTAATGCCGGCTGTGGCTGTGTCTGATTGATTTGGCTCTGTCTGCAGGACAACACCAGATGCGCTTGAACTGTATTGTGATGCTGCTGTCAGACAAGTCACTCATACCTTCACTGTTGATGTTTTACAGCTTCTGATGAGTAGTGAATTGTGTTTCTGGGTGCTATAGTTTGTTTTTGTTTTGTTTATGTATATTTCTAAATTTCTTATGACCAGATGGCCCAGTGGGACCCATTATGAGCCCGTCTTGTTATTTCCAAATGCTCAGGCATCAATTTGGAATCTCTTGTTACCTGATATCTTACAAAAACATACGTATTAACCTAACAAGTCTTGAGTCTGACAGCAGCAGTGGGTGAGAGTAGAAAGTGTGTGTAAACAGATGGTGGAGAGCAGAGATGGCAGAAGGCTCAGAACGGTCTTCATTTCCAGCTTGTCTCTCTCCACGTACAGGAATGTAAGCTCACATCACACCGAGAAATGCCTCCAGCTACATCTTTCCTGCTGGTCTGCACTCCTCGGCGCAGTCAGATACGGCACACATGTACAGTATTCACTCTCCAGCCTCAATTACACTCTTTACTCTGCACAGACTTCCCAGCCAGATGTGTGCTGTATCTATACGCTTGTGTTCGTCTGCCTCCCCCCCCTCCCCAATCTTTGTATTTGTGTGTGTGTGTGTGTGTGTGTGTGTGTGTGTGTGTGTGTGTGTGTGTGTGTGTGTGTGTGTGTGTGTGTGCCTCTCCTATTTAAAACACTCATTAGATGTACATACTAAAGCACAGTATTTAACAGCCTCGTTAGGGCTCAAGCGGCTCTCCTGCTGTGTCTTTGGAAGAGTCGGTTGGATACACACTCAACCAGAAACATACACAGATGCTCATCTGTACACACACACACACACACAAGAAAGACAGGGATACAGAAAATTCTGTATCCCTGTCTTTCATAGACATTAATAATATATAATGTTTGTGGATTGTTTTAATAGTGGTCAGAGGGACTCCTGTCAATCCAGTCAGCATAAGATACAAAATGTTTGATGTCTCACAAAATATTCACATGAACACACCCCACACCCTTAGAACTTTGCAATTGTTTACAGAGAAGTGAATGTGCAAGAGTGTGACCCACTACACGACTTTGCCCCCTTCTCATGACTCTGTCATGTTTATATATATATATATATCTATTATATGTGTTTGAGTAAAGTCTTTTAGTGTGAAACTGCTGATCTGTGTAGCCATTTAGGATAATTACTGCTGATGTGTATCCACAGCTAATGTAGTCTTTGACTGGTATGAATGTGTTTGGTGTGTAAGCATCCTGACTGGCACATTTGTTTTATATGTCTCCATTTTATGTAAATACATATAAATGTATCTCTCCTCTGTATCTGTTCCTGTAATTGTAATGGCAATGACACAATAATACATTTAAAATGCCTGGCGGAGAGGTAAAATTCCGGCTTTATATTGCTTCTATGCCCAGGGTTATGCATGAATAACCATTTAAACACACATCGACGTACGCAATAACACACACAAGCAGCACAAAGGCCATTTGCTACTTTCTGCATTCTGTCTTCATGACGCTGCTCTCACCAGGCGACTCACAAATCCCATAATTCAGCCCTTATCTCGTTGGCCGAGGTTGTTTGTAGGGGAATGTGTATTTGTGTGTAACTGTGTTGGCTTCTGAGCAGCCATTTTTGTGCATGTGGATGAGCGGTTAGTGACTACACACGGTATGCTTTTTCTTTTTCAATGCTTCCTTGATTTGCTCCATTGTTTGAGTGTTAAAAAAACATTTTGGTTTTGCAGTCACTTCTTACTAAGGTGGCTAATGATTGCAATTCATTGAGTAGTCAGTGCACTGTTAAGAGAAATTCAAGGCCTTGTGTTATAAAATGTACAATGCTTAATCAATCATACAAGTTGCTTCCTTTTAGTAATTATAGATTCCGAATCCCTCTTCCAAAGCAGAAGGAATAAAGGAGGCGGCGTAGCTTCAGCAGACCCGGATATACAGAAGCAAGCAGCTGACATCTGAGGTGGGATCAGTGCAGCAGGTCTTATTTAGATTCCAATTACAGCCATTTCTGATCAATTGGCTCCTCTCCTTACCGGCAAATGTGGGTTCTGGCTTTGATCAATGGGCACACAAACAGATGTTGCATGCACACCAAGAAACATGACTTTTTCTTTAACACATTCACGCACACATGCCCGCACAGAGGCACACGCGCACACACACACACACACACACACACACACACACACACACACACACACACACACACACACACACACACACACACACACACACACACACACACACACACACACACACACACACACACACACACACACACACACACACACACACACACACACACTGCATACACAAGCGTACACACACACAAGCACAGACACAAAACCATCCAAATGTGTTTGATCAATGCCCATTCGGCCTGAGAGCAGGATCTGCATTATTTCATGCTCTGTAGTTTGAATTGATCGCAGGGTAAAATGATTAGTGAAGGAATCTTTCATGCCGTTATTTTCCTTTACTGTCATACCAAGCGAGCCTCCTGGAATTAATTTGTAAGGATAAGTTTGTCCTTGGATGTGTGTGATCTTAGCTTTGATCCTGAAATGTGCAAAAGTTACAGCTTCCAGGAGTTATAGTTATAGTTATAAATATATATATGACATCATCCCGCAACAGTAAGCTGTGTTGTAGCTCTTCTTTATTGATCTGTACCCAAACAGAGGGGTTACAACAAATGGTAATGTTTGGGTATGGTTCTTTCGGTACTCTTTAGTTCCATTGATAACTTTTGTCTGTGGAAACACACAAAAACCCATCTAGTACCAAGACACACTGCACATTAGAAGCAAGGCTTATTGAACCTGTTTTCAGAGACTCCCAATGCAACTAAAATTGGCAGTGCCCCCCCCCCCCCCCCCGTCTCGCTCGCCAAGCGAAAAAAAAATATTACTGTTCATTCCCTTGATTGCCAATATAATCATGTTGCTGATTGTTGCAATGCTGGCAGATGGACTCTGCTCAAACAGGACAGGAGCAATACTGTTATGTGTTAATCTACTCCACCACTTTTGCCACTTATCTGATAAGAGACAAAAGACATTACAGTTGCAGAAAGACTTAACGAAATTTTCCAGAAACTTTGGAGGTAAACTGTGCCACTTTCCACTCCCGGCTTGCCCTGATAACAGGATGCAGCAGACACAAGAGTCTTCACACTCCACCACACTATACACTAACATCAAGGCTGATGAGGTTCCTCCTGCTTCAGACACCAATCAACATCCACTTTACACATTCACAAGCCTCTCCTTTCTCCCATTAGAGTTCTCTGACCTGATGAAAGAGCTGGTTTTTACTGGAACATAATGTACTCTGCACCCAACTCTCAACTCTCATTCAACTGCTTCTTTGTCCTACAGACAGACAGGCAGACAGACAGACATACAGACAGACAAAAGTGAAAGAGTTGTTTTTCAACAATTACACCATTGTCTAGCGCCTAACAATCACTTATTTGCAATCAGTCTTCCTTCCACACAACAATGTATATGTGTACTGTGGAGTGGAAGGACGAGACGTCTTTCGACACATTTTGTTAAGGTATTTATTGATACACAGGAAACATTGAGTTAATGCAATGCTTAATTCAAAAAGGGAAATTTGATATATAGAGTCACGTAACACAGAGTGATGTATTTCATGCAATTGCTTTTTTTTTTCAAATCTTGATAATTATTGCTTACAGCTAATGAAAAGCCCAAATTGAGTATCTAATGAAATTAGAATATGGTATTACAATACAGGTAATTCACTCAAACACCTGTAAAGCCTCAGGGAGATTCATTCATAGTTTCCCGAGCTATTAAATTGTCTCTCGGTCTGGTTCAAGAGGTTACTCGTTAATGTGGAAGACTACTGACTTAACTGTTGTCCAGAAAACCATCCTTTACACCCTCCACAAGGAGGGTAAGCCACAAAGTTCATTGGTTGCTCACAGAGTGCCGTTTCCAAGCATATTAATGAAGGAAAGTCCTTTCAAGAATTTGGACTAGATTTACAAGGGGTGGACTGCAACAGGAGTTGATACTTAAAGAGTGACCACACACAGAGATTTTCAGGACCTGGGCTACAACTATGGCATTCCTCAAGTCAAGACACTCCTGAACCGGACTACTGAACATCTGTTGTTCAGTAGTCCCAAGTCCTCTTTTCAGATCAGAGTATATTTGCATTTCATTTGGAAATCAAATACCCAGAGGCTTGAGAAAGAGTAGAGAGGTGTAGAATTCAAGCTGTCCGGTCCAATGGGAAGTTTCCACAATCAGTGATGGTTTGAGGACCCACAACATCTGCTGGTGTTGGTCTACTTAGTTTTGTATAAACTACAGTCAATGCAATCATCTACCAGGATATTTCAGAGGACTTCATGAGTCCTTGTAATGAACTTTATGGAGATACTAATTACATTTTCCTGCAGGCCTTAGGACCTGACCACACTGCTGAAACCCCCAGTAGCTGGATTTATGACATCTCATTGGACACTAAGATTTTTTTTTTAATGAATTTGTCCAGTAAGAGAACACTTTCTTATTGTATAATTTTTTTTTTTTTTTTTATGCAGGTGAGCCATTATTTTTCTGATTATTTATTTCCAGAGATGTTTTGTGATTGCATCCAGATATCATCTGTTCAATTGTGACTGTATTCCTGCTGAACGAGGTGTGCATGTTCATTAAATGTTTGCCAACAGTGTAAAAAAAAGTCTCATTGGCTTTTTATCAAAGAAACTCGGGTGATGTTATCTGCAGGCTGGCCTACAGAAACATAAAAATCCCTACTGCAATTCTCATAGCCATGTATTTATGAAATGTAAAGAAGAGAAAACAAGACATTCTCAGTATGTGTTGAGCTTGAGATGTTAAGCGATCATAGTTGAGTTCACTAATTTTCAGAGAATCTATTTTGTTTAACAACAGATAACTGACCTCAAATGTTTGCAGATGGCTTCACACAGATGCTCAGCTGCACACATCCGTGCACACACAGCAGTCTAAACTCCTCCTGTGCACTCTTCCAGCGTGTGTGTGTGTGTGTGTGTGTGTGTGTGTGTGTGTGTGTGTGTGTGTGTGTGTGTGTGTGTGTGTGTGTGTGTGTGTGTGTGTGTGTGTGTGTGTGTGTGTGTGTGTGTGTGTCAATATGTTTGCTTTTGTTTGGATGCATCACTTCATTTTGTTGACTTATTTTCTGCATCAGAAACAATCGCTGCAGAGATTGGGAAGGGGATTAATTTTATGCAAATGTATGCAAATAACTGTGACACAGAACTTCATCCGCATCGGTTCTATGCAAATGATGTTTGCGAAACAGCCATATTGGACGAGCCCACATTTCCCAACCTCCCCCCTCCTTACCCATGCCACCCACCCCTCAACCTTCTTCCCAATCCAAAGCCTCCCACCCTCCCCCTCCTCCCTCCAGCATTGCCCCATGCTTCTCTTTTTATCATTTTCCCTTTTGCCACCCCACCCTTCAGTCTGCCTTAATCCCTCTCCAACCTTTTTCTCACTTGGCCAGCCACTCTGCCCCGGCTGCTCTCCCCAGTCTCACCCAGGACCCCCACCCACACCACCTCCTCTCCATCTCTGTATCCCTCTGTAATCCTCCTCTTCATACCTCCTTCTCTCATCCTTCTGTGTGCTGCATTGCTGTTAGCAGTGTGAGGAGGCACTAATGGGGCTTGAGGAAAACATTGTCATAATGCCTGGAAAGCACAGAGCCGGGAGCCATGCGGGAGGCAGGCGGGAAGGCCCGGCATTAGACTTGCTAATGAAAGGTTAACAGAACACAGGAAAGACGCAATGGAGAAGGTAAACACAGCAACTAGAGGAGATAAAGAGGGCAACAGGACTCCAGTGACTGTATGAAGGGTTGGCAGAGGAAAGGAAAGATAGCAGTAGAAAAAGGGAGTGCCACAAATATCTGAGCGAGGGAGCGAGACTGAATTGCTTCTTGGGGCAAACGTTCTCATTCTCTGTTGGCTTGTCCGGCCAGCAGTTTTGAAGAGTGGTGGAGAGAGCGCCGAGCGAGGGAGGAGGTGGTAAAAATAGGGTGTCTCTTTCCTCACGCCATGCTTAAATCCTCTTTTCTGGTTTCCCGTTTTATGAGGAGACAGTGGCATCACGCATGAAGCTTCCCTCGAAAAGCGAGGGGGGAAAGTGAGTGTTTGAATGTTGGGGAATTCATAAAACTCCTATTTGCCCTCCCCAAATTCCCCAGACAAGCACCGTGACACATGCCACCGCCGTCACAGTGGGGAACAAATGCTCATAAAAGTTGCCCATCCGTGATTTTTGCTCCCATTTGCAGTAGCACCAATTAAAGTGACACTGCACAGAAATATAGGCCTACAAATTGACAGTTACTTCAATTCGGGTTCAGACAACTTTATTCATCCTACAAGGAGCAATTCATTTCCCAATGAACATTCATTTCTACAGTTAGTCAACAATATTATTAAATCATTTATTTTTCTATGAAACATATTTCAGCATGGGACAGAGGGAGATGTCACAGCATTGTAAGTCGCCAACATATACAAGTCAAAAAGCTCGATGAAACAAGATAAGTTACAGTTATTAAAAAATACAATAAATAAATATTGTGTAAATAATGTCATTCAAAATGGGTGTGGTGTGTGTTTCCGAGCTTAATAGCAGAGAGAATGAAGGACTTTGAGTCGCGGTGAGTTTTTCTTTGGGGCACATTATATCATCTGCCTGAAGACATAAGAGTGAAATCGTTTGACAGAACATGATCTGGTACGCTGATACTTCATCTTGCATTTTCAGCTACTTGTTCCTCGCAGATGGTGCCAAAGTCTCAGTCTTGGAGTGATGAGCTCCAATCATTTTGGAGCTCACATTGATGATTCTGTTTAAGGTGTTATTGTCGTTCAGACAATTTAACCACCTTCCTGTTTGGGATAATAGAGTCCACACAGAATGTGATATATGATGACATTGTATTATTCAGTTCTTTTATGCGTTTGGTGGCGTCATAAGAACATTCCCAGTCTCTACAATCTTAGCAGCCGTGGAGAGTTGGGATAACGTCCTTAGACCAGCACTTCATTATTCTCTCTTCTGGTTTTGTGTTTGTACACAGGTACAAGAAAGATACTATTGTGGTATGATGCACTGAAGGAAGACATGGGGAGAGATTTACAGTACCGGTATATCTCCCACAGAACCATAACCATAACACGGATCGATCATGGAGTTCTTCAGTGTGGTGGCACAAGACACATATTGTTCATAAGTCCTGTGTAGCTGGCAGTGATTAAAATCACAGAGGATACATTTGGGAGCGTCTGAGCAGATCAACTCCGGTGTGTGCGTGACGTCAGCAATCAGCTGTGTGTCAGCAGTTCAACGATGAGGGTGCACATGCTTTCTTGAATTATGACCTCGGTACTGTACATTTGATCAACGTAGAACCACACATCCCCACCATGTCGCTTGTTTGTAATCAGCTGACCAGTTAAAATGGACTTCCAAATCCTCAATGACAGCTCCTCGTTTTGGTCTGTTTCACTGAGCCACGTTTCAGTGAATGCAAGGAGACATGTTTCCTTTTCCTCCGGTCAGAGCTTCATCTGGGCTTCCACAACTAACAACTACACATAAAACTGTATTAAGGTCCCACTATGTCCCCATAGTTACTGTGCTGTTTCACTGATTTATATTGAAATGTATGTCAATACATTGACATATATTCTCTCACTCTTTATTTAGGACAACAAACAACGAGTTGTAAGCTACTGGAGTCGCACGCTGTGCAGTGCCCCGGGAGTAGCAGAGTTAAAGATTAAAAGTAGTTGGTGTCGGTGCAGCTGCTATTCCAAAACAGTACCGTCATCTCATGTGGGAACGACGTGATGCTCTGAAGCAGCTGGTCACAGGAAGAAACCTGAGACGGAAACTATTTCCACACAGCATGTGTGGAGCAGCCATCCACAGTCTCACACCTAAATAGCATTTGTGAGTAATATGCCTTTCTCCGCTGCAAGTGCAAGCAATGCAATACGGCTAAGTAATATCTCTCTGCAGAGCAATACTGGCTGTCAGCATTATATGGATGAGTTGATGTGTGTGTGTGTGTGTGTGTGTGTGTGTGTGTGTGTGTGTGTGTGTGTGTGTGTGTGTGTGTGTGTGTGTGTGTGTGCGCGCGCACGCACGCTTGTCAGATCCATTCAGATTGCAGGTACAGCAGTTTGAATGAACTGTTGAGAAAAGAAGGACAGTCTTGCGTTAGCCATGCATCATTAGCATTTGTGACCAGTCGCATGGTTGATTGTGTCTCAGCCATTAGGAGGTAAGTCTGAAATGAAAGATGGAGAAAGCAAAAGACAGAGCCACCCAGTGCAAAAGGCACAAGGCGATTTGCCATGGTGGCACTTGTGCAGTCACTCACATTATTAACCTTCATATTAAAGCAAACTCAAAGTTTTTTACAGTGAGATAATTTTTTTTTATGCATTTCAGTCAGACAGCTCACAGGAATAGATTATGTAAATGTGGAATATGAACAGCAGTAATGTTTGGCCTCTAGGCTCTGACCTTGTCGCCACAAGCTGACTTCAGTTGGGAGTGAGGAGCAACTAACTTGCCTCCCAAAAAAGAGGGAGGTTTTGATGCTCCAATGAACAATGTCTGCAGGCACGCAGTGCAGTGATGAGTACTGACAGCCTAAGTACAACACCATCATTACACCATGTTTTGAACGTGTGTTGCCATGAGGAATATGTCACAAGAGTCACACATGTCTGAAGTAGGACTGCATGATGTTACTCACAGGCTTTGATTTAATTCTTGGCACCGTTTTACTTGGCTTATTGCGATGTACATGTAATACAGGGGCAGTGTATACCAGAGCAGGAACAGGCACTAAAGTATCGTCTTACTCCTCTTCAATTTTTTTTTTTTTTGCTCAAAGCCGAGCATGTACACACACACTCGGTGGTTTTGAGTGTATGTCAACTTATCCTGGGCAGGGTTACGCGGTGTTGGAGCTAATCCCAGCTAACTATGGGTGAGGGCAGGGTACAGCCTTGACAGGTTTCATCCAAATTATTATTATTATTATTATTATTATCTTCATTGTTGTTTACTGTTACTCTACATCATAAGTCATCATTATGTCATGGAGAAAAATAAGGCCTCTTCTTGTGAGGACGATGTTCCTAATGTTAAAAAGAAAATATAACTATCAAGATCGATTCCATTGCATATGAGATTACACAGATATAAAATAGGAACGTGTTTTTAATACAATTATTTGTGCTTGTCTACATCTGTCTTCTAGCCGCTATCTGTTTAACTTTTAAAGCTTGTTCTTGTCACACTATTAAAAACTTAATTGCATACACTATACGCAGAGGAATGAGTCACAGTCTGCTTGCAATGGAGTTTAAAAAGACACTGTTCTACATTCAGTGTATCTTTTTTCCAAATCCTTGAATAAAAAAAAATGTTTTTATATTTTCTATATTTCAAATATTGTATCATAGAATTAAATATATTTTGCCATGGGCTTTTTACAATCTATCTGATGAAAATGTTTGTGTTTTTAGACCTATTAGAGTTATTTTTGAAATGTATGAAATCTCTGTTCCCAGAACCTATCCCTCTGTGTGCTGATTATACTACTATCTTAACCAGCAGGAGTCATTGCTTAACTAAAAGAACAAAACAAACAAACAAACAATACACAATTGTAATAAACTGTAATGATCCTCTGATTCACATCCACAGCGAAGGCACTCAAAGGACAGTGCAGTGCTTCTGAAACATGCAGAGCAAAGATGGGAAACACACACACACACACACACACACACACACACACACACACACACACACACACACACACACACACACACACACACACACACGCACAGGGAAGCGAGACAATACCGACTTATGTGGTGATATAATGGCATGGCAGTTGGTGACAGCCTTTGCAATGACATCCAAACTCAGCAGGCCCACGGCTCTGTTCTCTCTGTCTGTATGTACAGACTCCAGTGTCTCAGGCAGCTCTCATCTGTCATGGCTACAGATGGCAGCTGTGCCACCATGAGATTCTACTCTTTGGTTATGACAGACATTTCCCTGTGTCCGTGTGCATCGTTGTTTATGTGGTTGATATGACAAGCCGGCTAAACTACTGAACTACAAGCCCGCCGCTAACGGCCCAAACAAATATATGAGACACATATAGGCTCTCATATCCAGTTCAGTGGGAATCCCAGAGGCCCGAATGTGTTCTCCCGTCATAGTTTAGACTATCCGACAAAGTTGTCTGAACAGCAAAATGTACGCTTTCTAATGCACGCTCCACGCTGGTGCTCCAGTCGAGGAGTGAGCAGCGAAGTGAGCCTAGATGGATGGCGGAGATAGTGAGAGAGAATCTTAGTGAGAGAATATGATCGAGTGAGACGGTGCAGGGAGTTTGATTCCTCCAGTTGTCAGAGACGCTGCATTATTGATGTGCTGAGGATCCCACATTGTCGCGGAGATTCTCAGCCTGTCATGTCACGTCCTCCGTGTGTGTGTGGGTGTGTGTGGGTGTGGGTGTGGATGTGGGTGTGGGTGTGGGTGTGGGTGTGTATGTGAGCAAGCCACACTAGTTTGTTGTGGTCACACAAGTCCCACTGGAGAACTACCTGTCAACACCTCCATATCACAGGGAGCTCAGTCAGTGACAATACTGTCTGCGTTGCAATGACCACATGGGAAGGTTATTCTCTCTCTCTCTCTCTCTCTCACACACACACACTCACACACACACATTCTGCAGGGAGCGACGGAGGAGAGCAGGAGGATTCTCCTGGGTCTCTGATGCTCTCTAAGTTTCGACTCACGGCAGGACCGTGATTTGTCAGTCTGTGTTATGAAGTTAGAAGTAGGACGGAGTCCCTCACTGTGTGATTGTGTGTCTCTTTCTGTTGAGATGATGAATCCCTGACATTGAGAGATGGCCCTTCTGCTCTGAGCTTTGTCTCATGAATTCTTTAGACAGTCTCCTCAGCGGGCAGAGAGCCTTCACCATTAGATACAAACATAGTGGAACACGATCAATATATTCATGTCACACTGCACAGCCACTGATACATTAAAAGGAAGGCAGCCAACGACTTCTTCACAACTTTGTTTTCAATCAATTTTCTAATTGTGTGAAGTGTAGAATGTAAGAAATTTGTAAAATGTGCTCTCTTTAACTGGTACAAGTTATTCCATTGTGAAAAATGTTCATTTTATTGTCATTTAAACAGGCAAATCATTGTTGAGGAAGCTAAGCTCTTTGATTTACCCTTATATAAAATCTGTTTATCATGTCTGTTGCTCTTCCTATGTTACTAATAAATTACATATAATAACATTGTTTCTTGAGATCTGTTGAATAGCATTGAAGGCTGTGTTTAACCATCCAATGGCACATTTTGTAATCTCATAATCTAATTGCCTTTTCTTGCTACGGTTTCTTGCTACAGGTCTGGGGCTGTCTTGTCCTTTTTACGTGGTTGACCTTTGACAACTTCCAATGCTTTTGGGGAAAAAAATGTTTTGAGCTCTGTAAAAGATAAACAACAGCAACAAAGTTGAGCTGAAAGAAAATTCAGCATGAGGCTTGTGTGTCAGTTTGCCATCCAACCAGACATTGATGATTTATTTTTAATATGGGAGATATATATATATATATATATATATATATATATATATATATGTGTGTATATACAGTAACTGTAAAGAGACATGTACTGTTGTTAAGCTACACATGCTTAGCAATTTCAATTAAAATGCCACAGCTCATGTGCAGTTAAGGAAAGTACAGTAATAAATGTTTTAGACAAAAATCATATTTCATCAGCGCTTTCTTGGCTTTTATTGGTGTGACCTTAAAGCATGTACAGTATAATCAGTTGCTGCCATTGGGCGAGCACTGCCATCAAAATGACACACGCCCTCACCCTTCAACTTGCAAGACTCCCACTCATATTTTGCTTTTATCACATGCCATGAAGTCAATCCTGGATTCCATTTCACAGGGACCGTAATGTAGGATCTTATAACTTTTTTATGACAATGTGTTCATTGGCGAAGGAGTTCACTTCAAGAATTATTCGCAGTGAAAAGCAATTATCTGAGCAAACATAATAGAAACCAAATGACAGACGGACAGATAAAAAGAGGCGAGAGAATGGAGAAAAAGGACTGGATGGATGGAGGGGTAAAGCATTGTGTTGGCCATCTTCCCAGAAGAGAGGGATCGATCAACAGAACGAGAGAGCCTCACTATTTCCTCTGTCGGTAGAATGAGCTTGGCTAATAATGGAAAGCAGTCATCATCTCCCCTTGCTCTCTCTTGCTCTTTCTTCCCCTTCTTTCCATTTTTCAGGGAAAACAATCATGGTATCGTCAGACGGCCGCCTCACTCTCCCACCGTGATCTGGCATTTGAAAAGCAAACTCGTTTAGCTGGAGATGTGGGCGTCAAACAGCACTGAGCCTTCTGAAACACTGATTCACAGCGTGCGCGCGCGCACACACACACACACACACACACACACACACACACACACACACACACACACACACACACACACACACACACACACACACACACACACACACACACACACACACACACACGGTGCGCCACATGAGACTGTCAGAATCTCTCAGCATATCCCAGCCCAACATGTGAAACAATAGAGGAATCAAGAAGGCAGCAACTCAATGGTCCAATCACGACTGCCGCATCCAAACTACCGCTACCTGCTCGTCATAACGAGCTAAACGACCTTTCCACCGCACTCATTTCTGCCACTCAAATCCTGTCAGTCACTCGGCTCCAAAACACAATTACTGCCATTCAGGAAGTCGAGAGGCCAAATGTTTGTTACTTGTCACTTATGCAACATTTTTTTTCCCCTTCCTTTGTGTGCGTGCATGTGTGGGTGTGTTAGCGTACCTTTCTTCTTCAGGTTGAGTGAAAATGGCTGTTTTGTTTCTTTTTTTTTCTCTTCCTTTCTTTAGAGGTTTTTGAGTCTGACAAAGCAACAGATGTCCCTTTTTAAATCCAAGTTTTTGTTTGTTATTGGCAAGCTCTCAACATTTTTTCTTGATGGATGTTCTCAACTATGTTCTCCATCAATCCATGTTTAAACCCCTTTATCCACCCTTATCCAAAGCTTGTGCAATTGGTAGATAATGTAGTCTAAAATTACGAAGTTCAATCTCAGTGAATTAAATAAGTTCTTACTCAATAGCCTTACATTTCAGTTCTAATCAAACAGCCGAAACTTAAGTGACTTTCAAAAGCTGATTTTCTGTAAAGTTACAAACATTTCCACTTTGCAGCTGTACCACTCTCTGGGATGTCCAAGTAGGTTTTGCTGCATGAAACTAGATCTCATTTCGAGATGAAACTCAGAAATGAGTTATTTTAATATGCTTTAGTCTGTAGCTGTGTACCACTGATGGATTATTGTTACCAGATGGCAATTCTAAATAATGTGAACATAAATATTTTGACATCTACTTTTATTGAAGAAATTTCAGGTTGTTCAAGTTTTGTCAAAAAAGTATTATGCTTCTGTCCACTTGCTCTGTTCAATTGAAATCTATTCAGAAACTGAACAAAAACAAGCTTCACTCCCCTGTTTTACAACTTTGTCTGACAATAAGTCTCAGTATAATGTTATACAGTTGTCATGGTGAACATTAAAGCTGATTTAGCAAACGTGTGGCTGCAGATGAAATGCATTTGACCCAACTTTATCAGATTGCTTCTTTCTAAGTGATGCACAGGATGAATCAGCAGTTTCTCTCTCTGTCTCTCTCTCCTGTCCAGATTATTTGTGTTCAGTTAACATTTGACTTTGGTTGGCCAAATTTCAAATTGTAGCCATTTTCCAAAATGGTGACCAGTTTTGCCCAATAGCAGAATGATTTCTGTTAAAAGGTTGGCCTGCTGCAAAGATATTTTATGCCATCTAAACAATGGTTTTCAATTTCACAAGTTTCAAATGTCAACAATTATACCACATCTGCAATTTCCACACCATTCTGTGTTTATCAGTGAAAAACATTCTCATGCCTCAATTCTTTGATTCTGCCCTTGTTTTCCTGCATCCTGGAAAAGATTGTGGGCCCGAGCAATATTGCTTAAATATATTTCTTACTTCTTTTTTTTTTTTTTTACCTTTCTAGCCTGTAGGGTCTTCACTCATTTTTTAACACTCTATGCTGGTTCTTGACTCTGAGAGACATGGAGATAATATATTCAACCTGAGGAAAATCGTGAATCATTTCAACATGAGCCAAACAATAGGCTCAAGACAGTCAGGCTTGTTGAGTAATGAGTCTCTCTGTTTATCCGCAAAGCCTCATCTTTGACAACACTCTTAGTCATTTGTTCTATTGTAAGCACAAACTATAGACCATTACAGTTGAAACCCGTCATCCAGTTTTGTTATTTTTTTGTTGGCGGCTCCCTCTGTAGATGTGAGACAGTGAGTAAGCACAGCTTACAGGGATTGACAGAGGAGCTACTATGACTTCCTTGTTGTGGGAGTCAAAAACTTCAGTGAGGGGGACTTCTGAATGAAAATAAAATATTCCATATTCTTATTGCTCCTTTGAGCTGCAAACTCCTCATTACTCAACCTCTGGGTAAACACTGCAAGTTTGCATGTGCGTGTCAGTGTGCCCTGCTGAGATCAAACAGAGGAGGATGTCAGTCACACAATAAGATCACAACAGGGATGTGGCGTACGAATGTGACATGCATCAGTGTGACACCTTACAGCAGCTGTGTGTCACATGTGCGACATACCGCAAGGCAGAGAGCCAGAGACAGACGGAGAGCAGTGCATCGACATATTGGTGACAGATCAATAGACAGAAACAGACTTATCTTTTTAACCCACTACTCTCTTCATCCCCAGTTCCATCTTAAACACTTCAGCTTTGCTGTCGTATTAAAACCCTCAGCGCGACGTCATTATTGGTCTTTTCATCAAACCAAGACTCATTTGGATCAAGGACCTTCTCAACCTTGATTTTTGTTTTCCTCTTTCTGTCGCTCACTTAATTATTTCGGTTCCCTCCTCATCTCATCTCTATCGTCTCCCCATTTTCTGTTTCAGTCACTTTTTACTTTTCATCTCACTCTTCCTGTATCTATGTTCACAACCAGAGTGCTATCTGGAGCACAGTGAGGGGCCATTAAAATTCAACAACCTTGCACAATAACTTTAAAGGCTGCGTTTTAATAAAACACTAATGAGGAGCGCGTCCTATCCGCTGCTCAATAATTTCTTTCTTATGTGCTCAGTTTTCAGATAAGTGGAAAAAAAGATTTTTGGGTTTCAACATTATAGTATTTCATCTATTAAATGAAATCCTTTTTATTACTTACATTTTATAGCCTTTTACTCACTGATCATCATTGCGACTTCTGGCCTAATATCCAGTACGCGAATAATCATATACTGCATGTTTCTGTGTGTTTCTATTCCCACATGTAGATGCTGATGTGTGGTTTCGAGCTGAGTGGATGGTAAGAAATTCTCTCTTCCTGCTACAGACTTTAGCTCATCGATTAATTCACTATATACTTTTATCTGGAAAGCACATAACCTTTTTAATGTGTGGGCTAACCTTGTAAAAGCCTGAGTAATGGCTTCAAGTGCTCCTGTTTGTGTATTAATTAGCACAGTAAATGTAAAGTGGAGTCATGCCTCAGAGGGACATTTTGCTGCTCCTGGCAGTTTTTTCTTTGTCTGATCACAAATACGTCAGCTTCTTCTTTGGCACAGATTGAATTCAAACCTATTTTCTTTCAAACCTACTTCAGAAAGAATAAGGAGTGAAATAAACCATACATTTTAGACCAATTAATCTATTCACTTTAAGAAAGATAAAAGGGGTTGTGTGTGGACAGAGATGCAGCCTGAATTCAAACCAAAGAACAATTCCTCGAGCCACAACAGCTCCGGTAAAATCACTTTTGTGTTTCTCTGTGAGCTTACCCAAACTTTCATGCACCTCCATCCTTTGTGCAGTAGATACCAATTTCCAAAACCAAGTCGACCATGATGACCTGTGATGCCATCTTTTTCTTTTCTCTATGTGTGTCTATACTGGATTTTGATGCTCTTTGAATGTGGAACATTAAACACTGTCGTCTAAATCTAACCTGTAAAAAAGTAAAAATCAATTGCATGTTTTTAGATTGGAAAGGCATCACAACAATAATCTCACAATTTAGCCCAGCATACAGTATCATTGTGAAAATTTGAATTTATAATGTACACCATAAATACACATCAACTTGAACATAGTGTGACAATCTTTTTTTTTTTTTTTTTTTTTTTTGCTTTGTTAGGGCAAAAACAGCATAAAATCATGTTGTCCTGCAACTGGTAACCCACAAGCAATATTGTTTTTCTGGAGCAATTTTAGAAACACTATATGTGAATATGATGAATATGATAAATATACAGAGAGTTTAAAAATTTAAACTGGAATTTAATCATTGAGGGATTGTCTTTTTTTTTTTTTGTGGTGCAGAATCATTTAAAGGTATTCCTTTTTGCCTGACTGTTGTTTCAGCTGCTGATTATTTCAGACAAATAAAGATTATTGAATTGAGAAAGAGAGAGAAAAGAGCATTTTTAGATCTTAAGGTAGGATCAAGCTGAGACAAGATAAGGGTTATTTCTCAAGAGCTTAATTTAAGGAGAGTGAGAAAATGATCAACATCTGAGGTCATTCATTTCCAGGGGACACAGAGTAGACAAAGATATAATCTCATTTTGAGTTTTCTTCTCCTTTGCTTTCTTTCCCTCGGGGTGGAACACAAGAAGAGATCTTATAGTAGATGTTTTCCTAGTTATTTGTTTGCTTAGTGGGTATACATGAATTGCATCACAAAGCCTCTCAGTTTACAAAATATATCTACTCCATCAGTCCTTAAATCCCTTCAAGAGGTTTCCACATTTGTGACATGCATGAGTCAGGTTGTCAAAAAAATGTGTGCAAAGTTAGTCAGTTGTCTTTGATCACAGCAGTAGATCTGCTCAGTCAACACAAAACGCGTACACGGGCCGATAATTCGCTATATTTCGGTGAAAAAAGATGAATCTAGGCAAAATTAGACGTTGATAAATAGCGATGGCCATTATACACATATTTAAGACAGCTTTGAGCGACCTGTCCACAATTTTTTTGGCTGTGTTCTCCGGAAATTGACCGTCCAAATGACGGGTGGACGGCTCGCTGCCTAAAACCATGAGGGTTTGGTTGAAAGCGTTTTGGAGCTCATTCTTTAAGGCTCGCCACTTCACCCAAAACGCATAATAGTGTGAAGTGTGAACGGGCCCTGTATGGTTTTATCTTTGGTTGATATGGACTCTCGCTGGCTAGTCTAGACGTTTCCTCGTACACCTCACTTCTGGGTTGAGTGGGACAGAGACTTTGACGTTGACATCTTCATTAAAATAGACTGGAGGAGAGCAAAAGGCAGAGAAAGCGAGAGAAGACTTAGAAATAGAGTGGCGAAGACAGACGATGGAGCTGGCGTAGGATTCATGAGAGGATTTTTTTTTTTCTCAGATACATTGCCAGGAGCTGTACCAAATTGGAATGGATTGATATACACACAATGTAAACATATTCATACATGCAGATGCACCAGAAGCAGGGATGGATTGAACAGCTCAAGTTGCCTGGCTGTCTCCTAATCTGGTGCGTGTGTGTGTGTTTGCGCGCGTGTGTATGTGTGTGTGTGTGTGTCAGTATCCATGTGAGAGAAAGTGTTTTTGCTGCTGGGTTTTTGTGTGAACGGCGAGTTTGGGAATCACTTAACTTCTGTCACTAGCTGTTATGTCTCTCCCAGCCGGAGGGACAGAGAAAGAGACAGAGGAGGAGAAGGAGAGCGACAAGAGAGGCAAACCGAGATGGAAGAAGAAAATCAACCCAGGAGCTACATATGTTCTTTCCTAAATTGAGAGGAATACTTTATATATGTTGACCCATTGCTGGTTTCAGCCTTTGACCTTTTATCCTTTTATATGTTTCTTCCTGGTTTTTTGTAATGTTCGGTCAAACTCATACTTGAGCTGCATTTGTTTCCTTCAAGTGGACAGCCACAGGGGGTTGGTGGTATTAGATGGCCTTTGTGGCCCAACATGGGAGCCCTGAGCAGGGTTAAATATTCCACTGCTCCTGTTTTGCTTCTATCACATTGAATCCTTGTCACATTTTTGAGGAGGCTGTAGCTTTTGGCTGACGAACATCGACATACTGTACCTCAGTGCGTGGGCTTGTGTAAAATAGCACGTACACACACCACACACACACACACACACACACACACACACACACACACACACACACACACACACACACACACACACACACACACACACACACACACACACACACACACACACACACACACAGAAAGACGCATATGAGGGCGCCCATCTTTCTCTTGCGTCTGTGTCACCCAGCCGCCCCCACAACAGTGTAAGTCCCATCTCTACATCCTCCTCCTCCTCCTCCTCCTCTCATCCTGAAAGGTCAGGGCTCATCACAATGTCAGATGGAGTTTGTTCATTCCTCTTCTCCCGCCAACGTCATTCTCACCTAGTTGGCTGTCAGAATCGGTGAACGTCGTGCACTCGTCAAAATCGCATCTTCGGGATTTCTTCACCTCCCCTCTTTTCTAAACGTTTAGATACCCTTCCCGCGTCTCTCTTTGAAGGAGTCCCCACTTTCCATGCTTCATTCTTTTACATATATCCATGAATCCATGCACACCTACAAGCAGACATAGTTTTCTTCATTGCTCATCTGCCAGTTTGTGTTTCCGATTTGCTTGCAGGTGAGAAGAAGAGAGCATGTGATGAGATTTTCCTTATTCTCAACCATTATCTTGACTCAGAGCTCAGCCTTTCTGGCTCTGGTGCATATTATCTGATTGCACACAGAAATTCCTTGATGCTGCCATTGCAAATTGGTTTGCCAGACGCCGCACGGGAGGGAAACTGAGAGAGCGAGAGAGGAAGAGGAATCGGTGGCAATTAACATCACTTCTTTACACAGGCTACTTAAAATCCTTTCACTCTTGGCATAAAAAAAAAACCCTACCCCTTTCTTTCTCGATCTCCCTCTCCTGGGCTCTCCCACTCCTTTTTATATCGGCACCAAAATAAAAAGTCTTTGAACTCCCCTGTTGGAGTAGAGAAGCACAGCGGAATCAAACAGCCCGTGTCTGCGCACACTCAGACGCTTGTTAGAGAATCACTGGTGTCAAGTTGAATTTAACAGGTCAGAGTGAGAGCAGCGTGATGTGGGCTAATTTCAAGCATTAAACCAAACGAACATAAATGTTTTTGCCAAATAGCCCAAAGCTATAGTCAAGACAGATTAGAGGTGGAGGCTGAGATCTAAAAATTGAAACTCAATGTCAGATGCGTTACGCTAAAAGGAAATACCAAATGCCAGAAGATGCAGTCTGGCATACTTGGCCCTTAATTACCCATCTTGTAAGAACCTGGTTGGAAAGTAATGGATTGTGGTTGCTGGCAGCCAATAATGGCTGTCATTAATTGTTGTCTGCTTTGCTGTTGTAGTCCTTCAGCTCCTATTGTCTTTAAAGCTGTGGCTAATATGAGTCCAGTGTATTGGGTTTTCATTTCTTTTTTTTTTTTTTGCTCCCGCAGCCAATTAGAGCGACAGCCACTCGTCTACGTGGTCCAGTGGAGCATGTCTCTGGTTCTGTCCAAGTCTGACCTTGCTGCTGCTCCCATGCTCCCTGCTGAAAGACTCCACTGCAACTGTGCCACGCATTATAGTCAGGCCACATCTGCGGGCAACTATGTCAAGTGTGAAAGGGCCTTCAGGGCCTCAGTGACCTACCATGAAAAAGATTTTGTTCTGAGTTTTCCAGAGAATGGTTCCACGGGCGTGTGTTTGTCTGCGTGTTGAAAGGTTATTTAATTGCGACGTTGCAACTTGACTTTTCCTTTAGCCAGAGAAACTGTCATCGTCTCCCCAACTCAACTCAAACTATTACAGCGGGGGTTACCCACAAACCTCGCTGATATTAGAGAGGGCAGAGAGTGAGAGACAATAAAGGCAAGAAGGAATGGCAGTTTTATAAAATGCTACATGCCCTGCCTTCTTGTTAGCAAAGAAAACATGATAGATGTTGGGAAAGAAACTGTGACAGAAAGAAAGAGACGGCAGGCAGTAAAGACTTTTGATGCCGGCGCGAAGTGAGCAAACGGTAAACTGAAATGCACTTAGGTCTGCTTTATTGATGCGGATGCGGTTGATTTGATGCACCGGTGGATGCGAGTTCCCTTTCAACCCGCAGCACCGCCGGATCACAGGCCCAGACTCCCCGGAGAGCTACACTTTACCAAACACACCACTCAGCTATGGATCGAAATAGAAAATGAAGGATTTTAATTTATTTCCACAACAAAAGGGCCTTCTGAGACAGCTGTTTCTTGATGTGGCTTTTTCTTGTGTTTTGTATAGGTCATCGACTTTAGACAGAGTCATGCATCTCACCTTTGTTGTCAAATTCACCCTCCCTTATGTTGTGAGGCGTTGTATCGGCATTCAGTTCTCAGTCACACATACTATTTTGCAACGAAATGCGCCAGTCTTGTTTTCGAAATTGTTCATTGAGCTCTTTTGTCTTATCCCGTGCATGCCGACTGTATCAAACAGCTGATAAGGAGGTGAACGGGACCCCGGTCTGTAGGAGCAGCTGATGATTACTGTGGTTCTTGTGTGAACAGCCTGTTCTGTGCTACAGCTGTCAGAGAATATAGGGAATCCATGGGGGAAGCTTACACCCACCCTCAATTACAGGCTCGCACTGACAGCCAGCCTCTCCGCTCATCAGCCAGCCAACCCACCCAGTCATCAGCCAAGCCTGACTCTCCTGCCCCCACTCCCACTCGAGACATCCCCTCCGCCTCGCAGCCCCTCATCCAGTTGCCAGCTCACCGCTGCATCTTTATGTTTTCTCTCCACCCATTGATCAAATTCTTTGAAAATAACACATTTAGATTTTTTTTTTTTCCTCTTCAACAAAAAGTGGCAACCTCCACTTTTTGTAAAGTTCACACTGATCTATTATTTTAACAAATTGTTTCCACCTCTGCTTCCAAGCACAGCACGATCACGGTCCTTCAGCTCAGCTTCGGCTGGCGGTTGCGTGCAAGCTGAAAGCGTCAGAGTCTTAATGTGTGTTATATACTGCTCCACACAACTTTGTTAAGGGGTCAAAGACAGTACAAACCTCTGACCTCCGCTCACAAGTTGACTGGAATGTTTTCTTTTCAGATATGTGATGTTTGAAACTTTGTTTTTGAATGCTTTTAGTGGTTTATTGTGCCATCAATGATTGTTTTCCTCATGACATGACTTTTCGTGTTATTTCAAAATTATTAAATATGATTACGATTTTTTTTTCAGTAGGAGGTTTAGGTTTGAAACCTACTGCATGTGTGTTGATCCTTATATGCCTTCTATACATCCATCGCCATTTGATGTCACTGTGTTATTTTTATATATGAAAAAAAGAAGAAATAAAAAAACTGGACAAATACAGTATTTACTTAATTATTTTCAAATATACCCATTTCGGTCTCTGTATTTTAACTTTCTCCAAAATATAGCAATTTACTGATTATACAATTGTAATAAAATTAAAAATGAAATGCCTTAAATCACTTTGATGATTATGCATTATTTATGTGTAATTTTAGAGGGAAAACATTTTTAACCAAATGAAACCCCCCAAAAATAAAGAACTAGATTAACTGTAATTGCAGCCCAACTGTCTGAAATATATTCTTTTTATCATTTAATATTATTGAGTGTCTGGTACTTCTGTATATTAAAAAAAGTACTTTTTTTCCAAACAATTTATGCCAGAGTTTGTTTTTTATGAGTGGGAGGATGAGCCATCCTGACAGAGCTTTAACAACGCTGCACATGCTTTATCTCAGACCAAGTCTATATTTTCGGCTTAATGCCAGACTTTCAAATGTTTCTTTTGCATTAAACAATGTTATTGTTAATGCAGTCTAGACATCATAGATTGGGAAAAGAATAGTTCATCATCTTTACATTCTTATATGCTCTTAGTTTGATGTATCTGGTTAGTCTTTGTATAGAGTTTTTAGTTTTGACTGTGGCACTTATTTTAATTGATCATCATGAAATTCACAATAAATCGTGTTCCACGTTTTCAACTGGAAAATTGTGAAACAGCTATCTGATATTATCTATGTATTTTTTTTGGCTTTTTGGATTATTATTTGTTGGCCACAGTCCCCAAATAGTCTGGCCCTTTACTTTTCAACCTCTTACAGCCCCTGCAGGATGCATAGATTGTGTGCTGAACCCACAGGGAGCCAGTAGGCAATAACAGAAGGGGGTTGATGCACAACATTACAGCCTTCACCGTGCACCGCATTTCATTTCCCTGCATGCTTTTCACATTCTTGAGTTCCTCTATCTCCACTTTGCTTGCTGTCATACTCTAGTCTTTCTTCCTTTTTTAGAACCACATTTGTTTTTTGTGTGGGTTTTTTTTGTATATGATTTAACGTAACAACAAAAAAATCATCAAGAGAATCAGATGTGTTTTCTCCCCATTATTTTTTATTGATATTTCAAAACTGAAACCCCACAATCAGTCACATTTTAGTCTTTAGAATGTATTCATATTTTGATTCCTGATATTGCTTTGAACTTTTGTACCCCTTGGGCTTTTTATGTCTTCTTTGTGTCACCACACACTCGCTGTCTTTTGGTTCCCTGAAGCCCTAATCAAGGCTCTCACATAAGGCGTGCAGAGACAGAGAGGGGATAGCATAGCAGTGAAGCTCCCAGTTCACTAATAGGGCAGAGGTTGGAATCCACCAGCTGTGGCCATAAAGACTTTGGCACTGCGGCTCTGACAGCACACAGCTTCTTCTGAATAACCAGGAGACCCAAGTGCTCATGCAGATTGTTCTGCATGGTCACAGGCTAACTGCTATGGGCGATGCTGTTTGACTTGACGAAGCCAAGACCGTGGAACATAAACAGGTTTTTTTTTCCCATCAGAAATCTCACGAATCCAAGCCTGCTTATTTTCTCTTTTACATTCATCTCTGCTGTTCCTTGTATCTGATGCCCTCATCACTTTCCTCCCCCACTTGCTGTGGCTTAAGCTCAGGTAATTTGAATATGTAGATACGAGGTATGAATGATTAATTAGTCTAATGCAGAGGGATTTCAGAGTGCCATACCTTTTCCATGCAGATATTAAATGACTATCGCTGATTTGCATAGAACTTAACCTCATTCCACCAGTGTAAACTGAACCACACAGCACACTATCCCTTTTGAATAAATGCCCATGTCCCAAAAGGGAAAAAAAGGCAACGTCATCAATATGAGAGTTGATTGTTAGCGCATGTTAGTCTGACAGTTTTGTCACTTCCAATCTACCCAAATATCCACAGCCCAATTGTTCAAGTCACAACGGGACTGCTGAGGAATGTCGAGGTCAACAAATGTGTTAGCTGATGTATTAGCCCAGCTTATAGCCTGACATGGTACATATATGTTTCACACATGGGGTCACGGTAATCGATCATTTTCTAAGCCTTAACTGGTTTGATTTTGTCTCGTGTCTAATTGGACACAGGGGACCCAAAGTGGTCAAAGGAGCCCACAATATGATCACACTGCCCTTTCTATTTGCGGTAGCAGAATATGAGGCACAATCTATTGCACCCTTATCTGGATATACAGATAAATGTTAAGACTGCTAATGCATTCAGTGGGTGTGTGGGTATTTCTTTTTCTGACCATCAGTGCAGGCGAGAAAATAACACGAAAAATCTGATTGTATCAACTGTGATGTGATCAATTTGCCATTAGTGATTTTTTTATTTTTTTTGTTTGTTTTTTAGGGGGGGTTGGGAGGGGGCTTTTCATCCTGATTAATGATGTTGATATTTAATCTTGCCTGTGTAGTGCTGGAACTGGTAACGTCTATCATTTACTGAAAGGCGAAACATTGTGTTAGATCTTTAGATGTTTCCTAAATCCTCCCCCCTCCTCATGTCAGCGGCACTGATGAAAAATGTGCTCGTAGATTGTAATTGAAACATAGTCGGTAAAGATATTTTTCTGTTAACTTGAATTTGATAACCTTCAGACTGCAAAAACATTTGCATATTTTAATTAAATATTGCCTCAATTTTTTATTCATTTAATTATTTATTTATTTCTATGCTGTCTCAACAAACATATCACCTCTTTTATTATGACATTAGCTAATTAATGTTTACTCTGACTTATACATTTGTCTGTTTATGTATTATTGATGATACAGTGGTTTTGATCATGTGTTTTCCATCTTATAAGAAAACTCAAGAACGTGCATGTGTGGACTTGCCCGGTGGTGCCTGTGGGTTTGATTTGTGTGTTACTGTTCTTTGTAACTAATTTACATACTTCCTCTCACCAAACATTTCTCCGCATGTCGTTCCTTGACAATCACACCTTTGCAGAATGGTTGCCATGACAGCCTTATAACCTCAGCCTCTACAAGGCTACCAGATTTGCGTGCGTGCGTGCCGTGCGTGCGTGCGTGCGTGCGTGCGAGAGAGAGAGAGGAGAGAGAGGAGAGAGAGAGGAGAGAGAGAGAGAGAGAGAGAGAGAGAGGGAGAGAGAGAGAGAGAGAGAGAGAGAGGAGAGAGAGGAGAGAGAGAGAGAGAGTAGAGAGAGAGAGAGAGAGGAGAGAGAGAGAGAGAGAGAGAACGAGAACATGTGTTTATATGATTTTGCTGTGAACACATGTTTTCGTCCTGTGGGTGTGCTGCTGTGTGCGTGCGTGTGCCATTATCATCACTTTAAAGTCAGTGTTTATCAGCTAACCACCAAACTGTGAGAAAGATATTCTTCTGACAATTTTACCCATATGATCGGTTGCTCTGTTACACTTTGGGTGAAACAAACCTCATTAATCTACCTTGATCGATACGTCCACTGTTTAGCTTAAAGTAATACCCGCCTTCATATTGGACTGGCTTAGGTAATCGTCTCTGCTGTTTACTGTTTTGTGACCCAGCCCAGGTGAACTCAGACTTGCAGTACGTGTTTGCATTGCACCAGATTTCTTCTGCATTACATGTTTAACCTTCTTCATGTGTTTTTTCTGTGTATGTGATTGATTTTTTTTTTTTTCATATCCCAGTGCTAGAGATTCAGCGTGGTACATTTATTTTCAATCAATTTTTCAGCAGTTGTCATCATTGTCAAACATAGATAAGGGAGTGATTGTTTAGAATATTTACATTCACCCCACATTTGCGGCCAGGCTTGGCTTGTAAAACAGATCATTTGATCTCGTGCAACTGCTGGTAAAATGAAGGTCAAATAAACATTTATTTCCCTCAAGTATTCATATGCCTCACACAAGACCTGCTCTCCCACACAAGACATACATGTTTAAATGTTAATTTTGCTTTCTGCACAAAGACTCACCAAAGCGTGTGTAAGACATGTGCTAGGCTCACTCAACTAAACACAATCAATGACCACCTGCATCCCCAAATATTGGGGGGCTGTGGAAGAATTTACCGTGACTCCTGAGCGTAGCAAATGCTGCAGAAGAAATGGGCGAGCACCTGGGAACCGGGGAAGTGTGGGCACAGGGTGCAGTCTGAGGTCAATTAGTATTCATAAAAGACAAATGATTCCATAGCTGGGGCCTAATACCAATTACTTTTGATCACCTAATCAATTACAGTTAGTTAGGGTTACTGTTGGTAAATAGAAAATTAACTGCGACATTCGCCATTGGCGTTGAGATGACTTTTCATCAGCCCCCACGTTGGACACGTTAATTTCCTCATCAAGGTGGGGAATGTTCTCCCGCCTGAGCAAAAAATGCACACTCATGCACACACACATGAAACCACACTGTTATTACAGCCCCTTTATTAAATATCCCCCAGGCCCCTAATAGACAAATAGCATCTGATTCTATCAAGCAGAGTGTAGAGAAAGAGAGACTGAGGGAGGGGAGAAAATAAACGGAGTCCTTGGTGGCAGAAAGAATATGCAGCACTGAGAGCCAGAGTAAATGAGTAATTCAGAACTGATTGATTGTACAAGAGAGAGTGAAAAATGGAGAATGAGAGAGTGAGTGCAAAATAGGGGGAGATATAGAGAGGGTTGTGAGAGATAAAAAGGGCCATAGATTGCAAAAGAGGGGGAAGGGCTGGGAACAGAGGGGAAGAAAATGGAAGATAGAGATTTGATAGATGGATAGCAAGAAAGGATGGTGCAGATGAGAGAGAGAGAGAGAGAGAGAGAGAGAGAGAGAGAGAGAGAGAGAGAGAGAGAGAGAGAGAGAGAGAGAGAGAGAGAGAGAGAGAGAGAGAGAGAGAGAGAGAGAGAGAGAGAGAGAGAGAGAGAGAGAGAGAGAGAGAGAGAGAGAGAGAGAGAGAGAGAGAGAGAGAGAGAGAGAGAGAGAAGAGAGAGGTAGTTTGCTTCCCAAATCTTTCCTGGGTGGTGATTAGTTTTACACGTTACCTTTTTCCTTTTCCCACCAATAACCTAGTTTAAGTTCAGCCATTGCCTTTGGGCATGTGGGAGAGGAGTGGCAGCAATATCAGGTCAAGCCTGGAGAGCAGCCTCGTGGTTAGCATTCACATCGTGTCAAAGAGAGCAGAGGGATATTGAGGTGTCTGGTGGGGGCGGGGACAAGATGTCTGGAGGAGGATGCTTTAACTTAGGTAAAACAGGACTGTGATGTCCTTCAAGTCCTGCATGCAGTGTTTACATGACAACTGGATCTTGTTTAAAACATGTTTATATACAGCAACTCTGCCCTGCTAAATGAATTGTCTGCCTGGTTAACATCTGTTCAAATGCATTGTTTGACTAACACAACAACAGATGGTGGGTTATTGGTTTAATTATGTTTTCAGGGATAACTCACAAGTAGCAAACTTCCAGCTTCTCTGAGGGAATCACATACTTGAATGCTCTTGAACCTGAAACTTTCCGATGGGAATGTATACAGCAGGAAGAAATCAATGAGGAATAGTATTTTCTCTTTCAAATTTCTACCATCACAATGCATTGCGACAGTACAATTCGGGAGAGTTGGACACCCTCTGCAGGTTATGACCAAGTGAAATGACATTTCAAGCTGGTAACCTTCCTAAAATAGTCACCATTCATCGTTCTCCTATACCTATTTTTTCAACATCTTGTTACTAATCTGTACAGTTTATCTCTGTCACAGGTCAAACAGAAAATAGACAACCACACACTCATGACTGTGGAAAATATCTGGGCAGTTTGCATTTATCCTCAAATCCATGTTTTTGGACTTGGAACCAGAGGACTCAGACAAAACTCACGCATGCAGAGGAAGAAAATGTAAACTTTGCAGACAAATCCCTCAGCCCCAGACTTAAATAGTGTGAGATGGAAGTGCTAACCACTACAACATCATGCGACTCTCAAAAACTGTAATTCATGTCGAAATGTACTGCAATTTCATCCTGGTTTGGGCTCATGTTTTTGATGAGAAGGCTGTCACTGTTTGTGAGATTTCAAAGGGTGAGCACATTTCCCCTTTACCGTCTTATGGCTTCTTGTCTTGAAAGTTTATTGTTTGGTTGACAGGAACTTTCCCAATAACACAGTCATATTAAATTTCACAAGGTTCAAATTGCCTTTGACATTTTAACTAAACCAGTCGAAAGGATTTTTATTGAGTCAGATTATGAGGGGTTAATATTTTTAAGGGTGGGTAAAATTGTTGTTTTTTATACTTTATACTTATTTTTAAACACTTTTCTTTGCTTGTATTTCTTCTGGAGTGAAAACTATTTAATTATAGCCAATCCCCATCAGCCTCTTTTCTAATACTAACATGACCACACCCTGCCTGAATCGTGAGAATTAACATGTTAAATATCATACAGCTTATTATCTCACCACCCTGCAAACATTGTCCTTTTTTAAGTGAGACCCCTATGCCTCTCTCGTTTTATGAAATACTTTAAACATTTCTGAGCATAACTATAACAATTCTAATCCTGCTTCTTGGAAGGAGGTATAGAAATTAAGGCAAATTTACATTTACAGATATCTACTGTCTACACATCCAAATTGGGTAGTTTACTAAAACAATCTCCTCAAGTTGATGCAAAATTAAGTTTCTTGTAAAATTGGTTTGCTTATGGAAATAATTTTGTATGAGTCTATTTTCAAGAGTCCAGACTGTTTTTCTTCATGCAGTGCTGAATTCTCAGTATCTTTTTGCGTGTATGAATGCATATCCAAGCACTGCAGCTATATGTGAGTACATGTGTGATGCATAGATAGTGTATGTGAGTACAGATGGTAGATTATAGATGCAGAGAAGTGATAGCTTGGCTCACTTCAGGTGGCTGTTCATCCATGCCTATACTGTAAATGTGAACCAGATCTGGACTGCGTGCATCACATGGACAGGCACTGGTGGAAATTCATTTTCATTGCTGTGGATGTATTTCTCCGTGCCCTCCATGTCTTTCCCTATCTCTAATTTGTGTCTCTTCTCTTCCTCCTCTCCATCACTATCCTCCCCCCGTGTCTTTGAGGCCAGTGGTCGAGACATGCTTGCACGATGCAGTATTGATGTGGACGGTTAGTTAGCTCTTCCTCCACATATAGTCCTTCCTGTCTAATTAGTGTCGATGGAGAAGAGTATGAACTGTGTGTGTGTGCGTGTGTGTGTGTCCTAGCCTCTGCTCTCTTATCTCAGAGCTCTCATTAACCAGGCTTTGTTTTCCTTAGCTTCATTAGCATTCCCGTGACAGCGGCTGTTACCTCAGTCGTAGGCTAACTGCTAGGCTAAATGGTAGCTATAAGAAGTGCGTTGGACCCCTTTCATTATCATCAGTTTGTTTACATTATTTAACTGTTTGTAAGTGCAGTGACACAGCTTTCCTTA
The DNA here is from genome assembly GCF_963422515.1 of Blennius ocellaris. Taxonomy (NCBI): domain Eukaryota; kingdom Metazoa; phylum Chordata; class Actinopteri; order Blenniiformes; family Blenniidae; genus Blennius; species Blennius ocellaris. Next base: position 20,500,679 of record NC_137661.1, read on the forward strand.
ATAGCGCTCTCACAGTGTCTCTGTGGACATAATTGTTTCTTCCCACTGCTCGGCTCTCAAATAGTACATCTTTTCTTGAGAATATGGGAAGCTTACTTTAAACTTTTAGATGAATTCGGCAGTTTGTGTCCACGAGGAGTCTTGACTGGTCTATTAGCATGAAAGTAGCATCTGCACAGACATGTTTCCTCCAGGCTTTGAAATCATTCCATGGTCAGAATACAGAGTGGAAATAGGAACAAACAAGGAAAGCACCATGAGGTTTGCTGATCCAGGGACAGATGTTGGGGGAGGTGAAGGCAGAAGGAGTGGAAAAATGAAAAATGGATGGGAGAGGCATAGCGTGTGGAGGACGTGGTTTTAGAAGTCTCGCTATATATTCCCTATTGAGATGAGGTCTTCTCAGGGGATCGTATGGCGAATTAGGCATAGATATGTAAAGAGACCGGGCTGGGACAGCAGAACACCTGTGCCAAGATGCTGCAGGAATGAAGGACACAAATATTGTCCATTTGTAATGATTACCATGGAGACTATATTGCAGCAAAGATGAGACGGTGGTTGTGTTCATCAGAGCCCCAGAGGAAGGGGTTTAAAGGCTACCCACTATGCATTAACCCTAACCCTAACCCTCTCCATCCATTCTAGTCTTTCTGCCACTAATACACCAATACACCACCACAAATGTCATGAACACATGACCACACGAATATTTGGACAAGCCCAGCTCCTTTTTCCCATTAACTTGACTGTGTTTCTGATATATCGTATATACCAAACCACTGAAAACAGATTCTGTATGATGTATATATGAGCTGACAGAAGACATCTACAGTTATATGCCTGATTTGGAAGCAAGTCAGCATCATTTTTAGGTTTGAAGGTCCTTGTCCAAATGAAAAGGTCACTGTGTCCCCTCAGCTGAAATCTCCCTCTCACAAAAAAGATGAAACTTTATTAAAGTGCAACTGCAAATTGAGAAGAGCATGAAAAAGTGTAATTTAGAAAGAGAAGACTGAACACTGGAACACAAAATAAAGCTCAATATTCCAATCCAATTATTTATCCTCCGATTATACAAATAGCATCAAATCAATTAATTATTACCATTTAATTAATTTATGTATGTATGTATTTGTTTATTTATTTGTTTATTTATTTACTTACTTACTTACTTACTTACTTACTTACTTACTTACATGTTCCATTATCAAAATTAGGGCTGGAGCCAAAATCAGATAACAAACGGCAAAAAGCAATCAAACCATCAATCAAAATACATGTCTTTGTGCTGTGGGAGAAAACCAGAGTACCTGGACAACAAACAAAAAACAAAACAAGTTCGCTGGGGAGTAACGTGCAAACTACACACAGAAAGGACCACAGAACACGACGGGGATATTTCGGTTGTGAGACAGGAGTGGTAATCACTACATTCCTAAATGCCTCTAATTTCCTTGATTATGTGCTGTTACCTAAATCTACAATTTGGTTATAGGGTGCTTTTTGACTAATTACTCTGTTACGTCAAGTTTGATTTTTTCCTTACTTTGATCTCATCATATGCTGAATCCATTTCTGGTTTCAACGAAGTGGTGGAGTCACGTCAGTCAGTGTATGAGCAACGTTTTGATGATGATATTACTCAAAAATCTCATAAACATCTAAGATGACCTTGTGTCGACGATGTCCTCCATTGCTTGCTGATGGGCCCACATGTGCCAGTCATAACTTCATGATTCCAACCATATGGAATAAATTTTGTGTTTCTTCATATTATGTGCTACTTAGGATGGACTTAACTGCACCTGGATGAGTGTCGTATAATCTTGCAAGCTGGCCCTTGAGCTTTAAAGCACCTTGTTATACATCCTATTGTAAAAGTAAAGGTTCAGCTTGTAGGTATGTTTTTAATATAGTATCACCTCCTGCTGCTGCAGTCCTTCTCATCCATCAACCTTTTCTACCCACTGTGTCCTTGTGTTTATGGTATGGGGCTGGAACAAAAGAAGGATCAACACAGGGCTAACACAGGCAGGCAATCACACACATCCACATCTACAGACAATTTGGGAGCTGGAGTTGACCCCAGCTGACAATGTCTGAAGGAAGGATCACACTCTGGTCAGTTCAAACACCAGTTCATCACAGGATAAACACAATGAAACAAACAGTTGCACAATCACACCTACAGGCAATTCCAGCTACGTTCACTCTGCAGTTCTTGATGCTCAATTCCAATTTTTTTAGCTGGGATTGACTTTTTTGCGTGATCAGTGTGATTTAAAGGCGATCTCTTATCAGACTACCATGTGAATGTGATCGGACCCGACGCTTTCGGGCTCCAGTGTGCATGCATAGAAGACTGCTTGAAGTCCCGCCGAGCACGCAGTTTATGGGAGTAAATATTGATGGCGTGCTCGTCAACACCAGGATTGTCAGATGTGTTTCACTGTTTCCAGCTCGAACAAAGTAAAACCCACACACCAATAAAAACCAGCCCAAATCTCAGACTGTGTATAAATCATGCTAAAACTGTAAAACTGTGTTCAATAAAGAAGATACCATCAGCACACAAATGCATGAAATAAAGTTACAATGAGAGTTAAAAAGAGTTTGGCTTCCCAATTGGGGGAGGCCCGAAATATCTGGCAACACTGGTCATCGCATGTAGATCCATTTTCAAGTGCTTGTGAAATATGTGCTGACCAAATCTAGACAAAATGAAGAGAGGAAAGAAGGAGAATGAGGAAGAAAAAGCACAGCTTTTAACATTTTGGCAGAGCTGCTTCCTTCGTCCGTCTTATCTCAATGACAAGGCAGTCACATGTAGAAAAATATCTTTTTTTTCTGCACAGTAGCCTTTCCTGGGCCTTAAGATATTACATTTTGATAACTGCAGTTGGGCTATAGTGCTATATGACTGATGATCTTGAGTATCTGGCAGCAAATGTTTTAATTGTTCAATGCTATTTTTTTTAGATTTTCTCTATTCAGAGCTCAGAATTCCCAGCACTAAGAACAGATTTTGCTGTCTCATATTATTGAAATTACTTGTTTGGTTTGTATTTACCTAATGCTAATGTCATTCCCTGTGCAGTTTTAAAACACTCCTAAAGAAGAATAGTGGTAAGAAACTTTCAACCATCTGGAACATCGTTGCATGTTAGCTTTACTAAATGTGTCAGTACCTCAGAATCAAGGTGCACATGCTTCTACAGGCTCATCATTTTCCACCAATGTTCACAAATAACTAAGAAGTCTATCATAGAGGAGACAGAGGTTCTTCAGCTGACAACTGACTAAATCATCCGTGATGTGCAGTGACAAGACATGTATTTTGAGTTAGACCTGTCTACTCTGTCAGATGAATATTGCTCAGGGATCGAGTGTGGTGAGACAGATGTGAGTAATTATGAAGGAAACAGACATACCGGCTCTCCATTCTTGCACCATTTATACACCCTCTCTCCACCTTTTATCAGCCTTTCTGTTCTCACTCTTTCTCTCTTGCCCACGAACCTTGTCTTTCAGGAGCCCTCTGCTTGCATATTCCTGCAGAAGCTCAAGTGGTCATTATTCACAGCTTAGGTTATGGCTGTTTGCTGTGAAATAGCTCACAGTGTGCTAACATGCGTTCCGAAACGCAATTAGCATAGCGATTAGTATAGCCGCTTCACATGTTAACCCATCCAGCACCTCTCTCAGGACCCCTACAGTCAAACCTGACAATGCACTCATAATGAAAGGACAGGAATATCCATCATGGACTCAGTCCCTTTGAGACATAAAGCAAATGAATAGGGAATTGTGTTTTTGCAGAAATGCATTTTTTTTTTTTCTTCATTTTTTCACATGCCCTTTCCATGTTTTTTTTTTTCTCCCTTTCCTTGACTCAGTTTCCCCCTCCTTCAGCGTCACGCAGTCTTTATCTCCATGTCTGTTTGGCCTTTTTGTCCACAAAAAAGTCCCCAAGGATCCTTTGACTAAATGGAAAACCCATTCGCTGATGGATTTACACACACACACACACACACACACACACACACACACACACACACACACACACACACACACACACACACACACACACACACACACACACACACACACACACACACACACACACACACGCACACACGCACACACACACGCTTGTGCACGAAACACAAAGTGGCAAGATAATAATGTTATTTCAACGGCATGCCCGGTGACCCCTCTAAGAAGATGCCTGCCATAGCTGCTGTATACACATAACCTTAATAATTCACTCATGCAGCTCTGTAACAGACACACATACATGCACACAGGCACGCACGCACGCATGCACACATACTATGAAAAAGCCTAGATAATTTACGGAGAGAGATGCCTCTCGGTCTTAGCATAAATAAGTAAGAAGCAGCCCACTGGCCAATTGTGCCCCTCTCATGCTTCCTCTCTGACCACATACACAGTTTAATCAACTCATGAATATTGCATCGCTTGCATTCTTGATAGTCTCACTAATTCTGTATTCAGTTATGGTTTAATTTAACAACCACTTAGCAAGTCTACAAATTATGGCTTTAAGAGACAGACTCCAGCTGCTTTTCAGAAGGAATCCAAATTTTATAAACTTCAATAAATACTTATGTCAATATTGTAATAGGACACCATCAACTGCATGCTCGTTGTGTTCCTTTATTATTAAAAATCTTGAGACACGAGACCTCTACATTTCATCACTTACTAAGAGCTAAATATAAATAACAATCAGAATCAACTACTTGAATTTGTTGTGATAAAGACACTTTGTGCAAAAACCTCTAAAGCAATTTTAACAATTGAGCATATTTGTTTTCACTATTCGGGCACAAGTCATTTATGAATTTATCCAGTGCAACGAGTCCACCAGGATCACAACACACAAATTCAGATGTGTCTTCTTTTGTTGACATTAATTATAAGCTGATTATCAACTTCAACAACCATTTTGGTTTATTCAGATTTATTTCTCACCACAGGTGTCAGGGTCTTTATTTAAGAAGTCACACAGAACTTAAAATAGGTAAAGGCTGAACCTCTCCTGGTGCTCATGGTTGGTCTCCATGCAGATGTGTCCCTGAAAGAGCAGTTTGTAAGAACTGTCACATCCACTTTCTGGCTCTAAATGTCCCTGAGACACTTTCCCAGGTCTGAGGAAAGCATCTCTGTACATAACACGTAACTGCAAGGCAGCTTTCTCCGCAATGAACATAATCAAACCTAACCTTGACAAGTTACTCACTGAGTGTGCTGTGGTTGACAAACACTTGTGACCAGGATATACCATGCATTTCACCAACAGATATCAAGTGTATACAGAAGTGTATAGTAAATCTAGATCAGGAGTATCAGGTGGAAACGGACTGCAGCGGCCTGGATTTTGTGGACTGGAGAGCGGGCCACATTTAACTCATAAATGTGCCATAGCTTTTATATAACAACAGTAAGAGAAACATCACGTGAGTCAGAACTGATTAGGTTCACATAGGTGCTAAAAGCCACTGCTATGGTTGGTATAGTAACATGATTCACATTCAATGAATGTACAAAATATTAAACTGAAGTTTTATATCTATTGTATGACAACTAAATGTTTTATTTTCACAGTTCACTCACATCAAGCACATTTTCAAATGAGTCCCCAATATTTTAACTTAATGCCTTTGGGGTAAAACACTTTTCAGTATGTGTGGGTCGGGGTTGGGATGGGATTGTGCTGAACTACTGCTGATGTAAATTAAACTAAAATCATTGCTGAACAAGGTGAACCCGGTTATGGAGATATTGTAATAGAGGCTGACAAATAAAGAATCGTTGCAAATTCAACATAATTCTGCTAATTGCGTTATTGCAACGCTTCCATTCAGTAGCTCACAAATGGTTCTTCAACTGGCTATCAATACATTGATTTTCCTCATACATAAAAGTTGCCTCTTTAATTAGATTGTACATTTCCCAAATCAAATCTTTATTTGTAAGTGCTACGATACACACAGGAGACGTAACACAACACAAAACAATGAATTTAAATTAGAAAACAATTACAGGAATGTTTAGTCAGTGTGACTGTAGGGCTGTCTGAGTAAGAGGTTTGCAGCAGGTCTACTTAAACATGTAGAGGAGGTGCCAATACATAAAGTTTATTGCAGAGAAGGTAGTTTATTGCTTGTCTCTGACATAATGCTGGCCGGCGAGTACAGACTGTTCCCATAGTTTTCTGTCCATTGCTCACCTAATCTGGTGTGAATAGATTGGATTCTGTTCTGTTAAGTCTATTTGGGGATAGCCGTTCCAAATTTAATCACTATTGAAAACTGAGCTGAACTCTTGAGCATTTTGGGTTTTCAACGGACGTGTTGAGCTCCTACACATTCCCATGCACCATTGAACATTGTTGATGTTGGATTTTTGATCAGCCAGAATCAGCACTCCTCAGAATTTAATCACCTTGTAAAGGTTGGAAGAAAGGAGGACCCAGATGGAGACTCAAGCCCAAACGAATTGCGATGCCCATTGATTAAACAAAAGAAGAAGATAATACAACTCACAAAGGTGGAATAACAAAAACAGAAGTCTTCAGAAATCAATCAGTATAACACTGAGATCCTGGGAAACGGAAACCAAAGTTCATGAAGCAAAAACAGCGACTACAAGAATACCATCATGGTGCCATCGCTTAACTTTAAACTTCGTCTGTGCTCATCCGTCACATGATGAAAATAAGTGAGCAGCACAAAATCCTGCAGAGATAAATAATGTTTTACCCACTCATAAAAACAAACACACAGTAAACTGAAAGCTGAAAATGTTGAGTTCACTGTTTTGTGGTACTCATCTCTCCCCTATTTTCTCCTCCTTACATGCTTGTAACCCAAGCTGACCTGGCTGCCTCTGCTGGCAGAGGCTGCTACTGTCTGGCATAGTCGCAGCGTAATGGTCAGGAGGGCAGCCTGGCTTCAGCAGCACAGATCGTGATGACTAGTCCAGACAGAGGAAGGAGGGAGAGAAAAGAATCAATGAGAGAGAACCAGATTTTTTTTTTTTTTTTGCATCTCCTCTGTTGATGTCTGGCTCAACCTTCCTTTGACATGTATTTTATCTTCTCAGTGGGGGTTTCTTCTGTACTGCTGTAGGTATCTCTGCAAGTGTGTCATGTTGTTGGTAATTAAACTAACCGGTTAAATCAGTGATGTAGACACAGATAAAGGACCTGAAATCCCTGCCTCATCCTTGGCTCCCGTTCAGCTCACAAGCTTTTGTTGCACCTACAAGATGAAATGTTGTAAATTAGACTGGAGGGAGGCTCTGCAGAGGTAATCTTTACCTTATATGTCTGTGATAAGCAAAGCACAGAACTATTGAAGCAAAAGTCTGACAAAAGAGGAATAGACAGAAAGAGCGAGAGAGAGCTAAAGGCAGAAAGAGAGTGAAATAGTGTAAAACGCTGAGCACAGGGTGCTGCATGTCGCGGGGTATCAGGGGGAGTATTTGGTGGCTGGTAGCCAGTATGAGTGAGATGAGGGGAGGCGAGTCTGCAGAGCCAATAAATTACAGGCCTTCAAGCCCCACTTTACATTAATGGAATGTGCAGCGCTGCTCTCTCCGGTCGGCCACTGAGATTAAAGAGTAGGGAAATGGCTGTGGACAGGCTCTCCCCAGCCTGGGCTCTGTGTGTTATGGGCCTTGAGAAATCCATAGAGTGGTCCTGTGGAGCACAGGCCAACGACACAGTCAGGGGTGCACACGGCTGTCCAGACTGGGCATTTTAGTCATGATATCCACCTCAACAATATCCTCCAAGCATTTGTGCTTTGCAAGCACAAACTGTTGGCCGTAGGGCTCCACTCCCACAAAAGGTGGTTTGCAGAGAGTCAGCAATATTGTTAAATCCTTGACTGTGTTGTTTATGAGAAATACTGTATTAGAGATCAGTTTCTGGGAAAGTCAACCTGGATACAACGTGGTACTCTGAAGATTTCTCACAGATTATGTGGGATAAAGTGTGCAAGTGTGAAAGAAAGGCTGAAGCATATCCACCTAAACCCTGCTCCCTTTCACAGCCCCTAAACCCATTACTCCACCATTCATCTCTCAATTGAACTGTGCCACTGCCTGTCTCCTGGTGGCTTTACACTTGTTTGATGGAATCAGATGCATCTGGGAAGATTCAATTAAAATGCCGTTGCCTTTCTTAACTACTTCTCATTGCTTGCATGTCTCCTGCCAGTCTTTTAAAGTGATTACACACAATTATTTCAATTAGATGTCAGGAAGTAGTGCCATCATCATCAGACAGTAATCAGGTTGTGGTGGAGCAGTGGGAGACAGAAAGCGACAGCTCCTCTCATTCTCTTTCATTAAACATGGAGGAAAACATTTCTGAGCGGTTTTTTTTTTTTACTATTCTTCTTTATTTTCCTTCTGTTTTTCACCATGTGGCACCCTTTCACAAATGTGGATAGAGACACTTTTGTGCACCCCACATGCTGCTCTCATCTCCACTAATGAATGACATCCATTTCTGGATCTCCGTCTCAGAGACGGATTGAGTGAGACACAAAAGAAGAGCAGGCCTCCCGTTGTCTCCAGGACAGAGTCACATGGTGCAGGAAGAGAAAGACAAGCCCTTTGGTTATATTTTGCAGTTGAGAGCCGGCACAATAATACCAGAGTGAATTCCTGTTGTTTCATTGAGTATTTCAAATGAGCTCAAATTGACGCTGACATATGGAATGACAGAGACACTCAAAAAAGAGCACTCACATAATTTCCTTTTATTGTCCTGTCACTATGCTTTTGAATTGATTTCCCCCTGTTGTATGCTATATATTTCACTTTTTAGTATTCTGTTAAAATAAAACAATACTTGGATACATAAGGTATAAGACTGCGTGTCTCTCTGTGTAGTTGGACAGTTGAATGAAGTGGAAGAAAGATAAATGGATATTAAAATTACGATTAATAGAATTAAAGCCATGACAGTTATGAAAATAAAATCTGAGAACCTGTTTACATATAGCAAAAACTGTGATATTTCAATGCATTTGTGGTTCTCGTTGCACTGCCTCCTATGGGTTTGGAATGCTCATAGTAGCTCTTAAAATGGTTTTTATATTGGTTTGTGTGAATTAACATTTTTGGGAAAACGATCTGGTGTGAACAATTTTATTTTTGAAAACACAGAGGGGGAAATATCGTTTTTTGTAAATATCTGGTTTTGTGTAAACGTAGTCCTGAATGTTTGACCCAAGGCAGCCACAGAGATGAACTGCTATAGGAAGAATACAGTATATTGTGATTGGCTTACCCTGAAGTAACCATTAAATGTGGATTGTTACTGGTCTCCGACAAACAAGCATTGATGTTACTTCTGCTTCAAGAAACCTTTATTCATATCTAACTAAATACCAAAGATCAAAAGTTAATATCACGCCAACAGCAGCTACACTGCACTACAAGTTTTCAACTTGTTGGTTAATTTAATATGATGACTTTGAAAGTAAATTTACCCTTTTGTCCATTCATTTCTTATTACAATTATTGTAGAAAGTATTTAACTTAAGATTTTTGGAAACAAATTACATGAAAGTGGTCCAAAATGAGCAAAACTACAGTTTGAGAAATCAAAGGTTATGTTGCTGCCATGAATAAAACATTTCTAATTCCTTTATGTTCTTGCACACCATTGGATGAGAGTACATTAAATGGGCTATGTGAGATGGTTATAGTTGTGTGTGTTTGCTGGAGCTCCCGTATGTAGTCCTCAGGGAGCAGAATATGCTATAGGAGCTCCCAAGGGACTGTATGGTAACAGAGCTAGTGCAGGACCTGCCGAGGCTCCTTGTTGTGATAACAGAGGTTTTGCAGGAGGAGACACGCACAGCATAATGAACAATCCACCACCGCCACTGCAGCACACCATGCACACGCGAACGCTCATTTGTGCACGTGTACACCTGCATACAAAATCAGAAACCTCTGTGGATCTATGTACCACACAGGTTGTTCTCTAATCCCATCTTTGATTTTATTGTGTTAGTCCTACACACCACGTCATAACACTTGCATGCGTGCCGTTATGAGATAGCCCAGCCCTCTGCAGCACATGCTTGGTTGCTTGGCCAAGGCCACGCTGACTGCATGCCTTACAGCAGCATCAGTATGCTACAGGCATGGCCCAGTGTCTACACCACTCTCTTCTCCCTCCCTGCGTCCATCTCTCCTTTATGCCTCCCTCTCAGCTCCCTGTCTTACCGTCGTGTCACTTTCTCCATGCTCACTTGACTCGAGCACTCCCTCCATTCCTGATCGCTCCCTCTTGCAGTGTAAAACAGAACCGGATGCAGCCCAGTTTTCACTGCAATGCTGCTGCTAAATTATCCCCTTACTATTTTAGGCTACTTTATCTTTGAATTATGTGTGTTTTCCTGCACTCTCCCTTTTTTCACTACTTACTTGCATGACTGCAGGCTGGGCTTCTGAGTTTTCAGATCCAAGTGGGGAGCAGCATCGTCAATTAATTATACCATCAGGATCCCACCATATTGGCTAATGTTGTTTTCGTACTTCCTCAGAGTTTCTATTTTATCCAGGGGACGGGGCCATTAATTGCCCCGCTGATGACTGTCATCATCCACACCCCTCTATGTCCGACACAGAGGGGTAGCATGCGTGTGCTTGTGTGTATGTGAGTCTCTGCGGGTGTCTGATGGGAGGGTGCTCAAGTGTGGAGGACTCATCATGGGTTATTAGGAGCATGCAGTGGGGCCACCAAGCATCAGAGATAGAGGGGGGGCATCTAAAACTCTTGCTGGTCCTAAAGTAGCATTTAGTCTGCCCTCTGGCTCCTCAGTATGCTTCAGGGCATATATGATACATTACTGTCACAAAAGTGACAACAGTCTTTATAAGGATAGTATATATGTTATACTTGTGTTGTTTCAAACCAAATCCCACCCCCTAACTCACTAAAAAAGGAACGATATTACGTATTGCTCTTTAACTCTAACTGCCAAGAATACTCCCATTGAAAAAGTACAGGTTATGAAATGTACTGGAGTACAAATGTAGAAAGTGAAAATGAGCTTTTGACTTGACTTTTACCGTTTTATAAGACATTGCCTACCTTTTTAGAAAGGTATGTTTTCATTTGCACCTGCTTGAGCATCTGCACACACACACACACACACACACACACACACACACACACACACACACACACACACACACACACACACACACACACACACACACACACACACACACACACACACACACAAACACACGGATAGTAGGCTATTTTTTTTATCATAAAAACTGCACCCTGAAATTTAACCATTGTTAATATAACTTGATCTCTTTTAGATTTATCAGCTTCTGCACATTCATTAACAAAACTATTACAATCAGCCACTCTGATTCTTTCATTTTTACTCATAATCACCAAGATCAAAAGGAGAATTCAGCATTTGAAGCGTGTAGAGAGTAAAAAGTATAGATATTTGTGTTTAAAAAGTGTGAAGTATAAATAAAATAAACTCAAGTAAACACTTTGTTGCCACTTATGCTTACCACCCAACTCCACGTTGAGTTTGATGAGGTGGTATAGAAGACGGACGAATTGGTTAAAAGTGGGTGGTTTAGTGTTTTCTGTGATCCCGATATGATGTGAAAGTCCTGATGAGTTGTTCCTTTATTTGCCCCGACAGTCGCTGCCACCTGTCGTATGATGGAGAAAAAAACCCCCAAACAAACCAAAATAATACCAGTACTATTCCAAGAACTGTCCAAAGTTCTTGGAATGAAGTCTTTTTGCACACAGACTAGTTTTTTTTTCTGCAGTTGATAAAGTTGAATATATATTGGGAACTCACTTTTATACATATGTTTAGGTTTGAAAGTGTTTGAGCTACTTTATAAAACTTGTGATTGGAAGGCTTACAAACTTTATTAAAAAAGCAAAATGAAAGTGAAAGGGTTCACCCTGACCTTGACCACAGTGATCTGCTAAACAAGGCCCCTCAACCCCTGCCTGCCTCCTGCCCTGCAACACACCAACCAATCCTACCACATGTGGGTTAACTACAGTTTGAATATATAGAAATGCAGAGCAATAATTTCTTCCAGAGGGGGAGGGGTAACCAGCCTTTAAAATAGCTTTCATAATTTGTATGTCTAAGAATGGGTTGTACTGACTTATTGTGTCAATTAATCTCACTATCACTCTTTATCAGAATCACATTTTCTCAGCTCTACACACAGTTTTGTGATGCTTAGCTCATGTTACAATTGTGCAGCTTCTCTGCATCAGCACAGCATGTTTTCTTCAGGTATCAAAAAGCTCCTTCTCCAGAGAATATTACATAGCTGTTGAAACATATGCAGCTATAAAATGAACAAATGTAGGCTGAATGCTGCACATACTTAATAACTGGAAGTAACAGGTAGCATCAAAAGGCTTTTAGTGATTGACATCTGAAGGAATATCACTGCACTGACACGCTTTGCACATAGCACACACCCTGGTCTCTTTCATTGGCCAATGTTAATTTCCTGCAAAGCATCCCTACAGCACATGAAGGCCGATAAGGATACAGGATAAGGATCTAGACAACCTTGTACGCAATGATTAATTCATTTCATATGCCGCTTGCCGAGAATGAATGTGCAGTTAATATTTAATAATCCTACGCTTTTTTCACTTGATTGCAACATGATTATAAGATGGACACATAAGGGGGGGGGGGGGGGGGGGGATGCAATTCTGAGAGGTGTAAGAGACAGAGAGTGCGCAAAGGGAGAGACAAAATGAAATCACATGTTTTGTAAATTGCATTCTTAATACTCCTTGTGCTCAACCATAAAGCTAATGTGATGTTTAAGTAATTGAAATAGAAAACAAAATTAGATTGACGATTAAAGCGAGACAGTGGAAGACGACTCGGGTTGAGGAATACTCGGAAAAGAGAGAGAGAGAGACGGCAAGCGGCAGCATTACCATATGTAGTTCAGTGTGGGGGTGAAATGAGTCCTGACACAGTTTGTTGTTATGAATCTGAGCACAACAAGAATAAACAGAGTGAACCTCTATATTTATGGTCATGCTGTACGAAGTGAGATTTTTTTCCGACACAGTTTCTCAGCTCATCAGCTGCCTTATGTTTTACTGTATGTTATATATTAGGCATTTGGCTTTGAAACAAACAAGATGGGGAAAAAAAGAGTGACTTGCGGATTTCCTCTACCATAGTAATAAAACCCTTGAAATTAAGTTGTTGTTTATGATTGGAACTTTTATTAAGCCTGCTCAGGGGTCATACTGTATTAATGGTGTGTGTATAAAGATAATTTTGCAAATTAATTTTGCAAAACTGTGAATTAGCTTCCATGATAGCAGACACAAAAAACTCTTTGGTGCATCCCTTTACAAGCTTATGTGGTAATCATAATATTGTTTCTACAATAGCCAGTTACTTTAATCAAAAGGAAGAGATGTACTTCACTTCTTACATGTAATTGAAAGTAATTCGAATCTCTGGAAATCTTGTCAGACTTTAGTGTTACTCCCAGTCCTAAGGTACCCTTCCATTGTTCTTCCATATGACTTGATGCCATGTGGGGTTGCAGGGCTGCTGGAGCTGATCCCAGCTGACTCTGGGTGGAAAATGATGGACCCAGAGAAAACGCATGCACCACAAAGAGAACCAACAGAACAGGGTCTTTATGTCGTTCAACATAGAAATAAATCCAGTACGCATATATTTGCAAATACATCACCAGACATTCAAGTTGATGGATAATCAACCTGTCCAGGGGTTCTCCCTCCAGAGGACTGGACTAGAATGAGCCCACCCAGCCTGGTCGAGGGGCAGAGTACGCCTCTATTTCCCATGGCTGAGCAGAGAGAGGCACAGTTGTTGTATTCAGATATATTGCACTCTCCTCAAGTGACACCAAAACAGATGATTGGTAAGGAAATTGCAACTTACCTAAATTTCAGAATAAATGACGGTGCTTGTCAATGTGAAGAGTATTTTAGTGAACTGGTAACCGTGCAGTTTTCAGTAGACCACACGTGTTGTGCTAATGCTCAAATAGCAGGGCGAAGGGAACACGAGCGTTTCTGCACATCTCTTTGGCTCATTTCCCACAAAGCAGAAGAAGTGAGTTTCCTTGAATTGAAGTAATTGGAATTGCATCGGAAAGTTTGAAAAGAAAATAGTAATTTGTCACAAAGGAACATAATATTGTCAACACCTGCACATGTTTGTACAGATTTCTGCAAGTGTTAAAGTAAAAATTCCAGAACAGGTTTACAAAACAAGCTGATTACTTCTCCCGGTTCAAGTCTGGGGGAGCCTTTCTATGTGTAGTTTGCGTGTTTGCCCTGTGCATGTGCATGTTTTCTTTAAATACTGTTATCCTTCCACGGTCTAAAAACATGCATTTGAAGTTGGTGACTATAAATGTCTTGTATGTGTGATAGTGTCTTTCTGTGGTGGCTCTGTGACGAACTGGCAGGTTGTACCATGATTTAGAGTCCTAAATCAGCTGGGATCAGCTCAAGGCTCCCTCAGTCCTGATTTGAATAAAGTGGAATAGAAGATGGATGATGTATGAAGACATGTATCCCAACCAGAACCACAGTAATCAGTGTTTCTTCAGATGACACTAGTCAGAGACGTATGTGAATGTCTCTCCGCTTTTACGCGCTCTCCTTATATAGTTGCGGTAGTAGTATTGCAAATGTACATTGCATGAGCCACAGGGCTGACAGACGAGGTAATTAGAGGCCAGGTCAGTCAAACCCACCTCCTGACCCATTTCTTCCCCTCCCATCATCCCCATCTACATCTCTTCTCATCTGCCATTCACAGTCCCGCAGCTGCTAATGAGCTTATTCTGAGCTGCACAATATGTCTTTAGGTGTACCTTTTCCCGAGTATAGTGTACCTCCACTTCATCCCTACATCCAGTCTCTCTCCTACAGAAAGGGAGAAGCAAGGTTATTCGTTCTCACCATGTCTCCAATTAGGTGCACCCCTATTCATCCTTCTGTCATTTCTCCCTCTTCCCTCTATCTTCTCATTCCTCTCATCTGCTAGTGTTGGAGGCAGGTTGTAAAACAGGCTGCCTTATCCAAATGGAAACAAGCCCCGCGGTCACCGTAGTTTTGTTACTGAGGCAGAGCCACATTATTCTCTTTAGTCTGCCTGTGTGTACGCTTAGGTGTGTATATGTGTGTTTTGAGGCTGTGCGTGACATTAGCCGTGCAGTCACAGGTAATGATCTCATCTGCCCGCCGGTGACTGGAGGCGTGTACACACACACACACACACACACACACACACACACACACACACACACACACACACACACACACACACACACACACACACACACACACACACACACACACACACACACACACACACACACACACACACACACACACACACACACACACACACACGGTGAAAGCAAAAGATGGGGAGCAGAGATTGGTATTGTAATGACACTCTAATGGGCTACCTGACAAGCGCTTTTTCTTAATGTTGTACCCCCCCTCTTTCCCTCCCTCCCTTTTTCTCTCTCTCTCTCTCTCTTTTCTCCAGGTGCATTTTCCCTTCTTTGAGGAGCAGTGATATGGACATCAGGTGTGGTTGCACCCAGGTATGCGTTTCTTTCCGACGACACACTGAGCCGTGCTTGTTTTCATTAAACATGAGAGACGCAGTTCCTTCACCTCACCTTGCTATTTGTTTGTCACATATTTTACTCAGATGTTATTTCAACAAATCTACCATTGCAGTAAACCCTGTTTACCATGTAGCACATTTGTGTTTATTCTACTGGAATTAGGAAGATTAAACAAATGAAAAAACAGAGCAAAATACATGGATATGGCTGTTTGTTGTAACCCTGAGTTTCCTTTTATAGGCGAAGAAAAACACCTTTGTGCAAATTTGTCAGTGATGACAGAAAAACAATGCAGGTTTTTTTTTTTAAACTACATAAATCTTAAAATACTGCTCACAGTAGAGTGAACTATACTAAACTGCACTATAAATCAGCCCACTCTGTATTGCACTGACAAAGAATACAATCTCACTTACACTGATCTCTTTACCTCACATCAACTACATATCCAGCGGAGACAACAGTCAAGTTATGCCATAGTAAACTACATAATTCTGCAAACTCTGCTCTCCATATGTCAGCTAAAACTAGGATTAATGGTAAACTATGCAAAATTCAGACATATCAGCTAATGTTTATCTATTTACTGAAGTATTTCTAACCACTCACATCATTTTCTTTGTTGGTGTAAGCAAAAATCATACCTTTGTTGTAAAATAAAAGCCCTCTCGGGTGTCTTGCACCCTGTAACCATATTCTAGGCTTTGACCAATGGTTTATTATGTTTTTGTCTGATTTTGTTAGAACTAATGTTTCATTTCAGGTGTAAGAGATTTCATAAAGAAAAAGAAAATAAAACCTTCACATTTGACAAAAATATTAATAAAGTGTAGAATTTACTAGTAACTAATGGTGTACATGGTCAAATAAGGCATGCAAAATACATTTTGTGACATAAGTGCTCAAATGGGTGCATAATAGAAGGAGTTCTGAATTTTTCTGAGTTAACTTTGACTGCACATTTGAAAAATTGCACAATACGACTCATAACTGTAATAACTTTATTTTATTTGAACAATTAAAATACACAAGTCAGTCACATTAACTGTAAACCATATATTTGTATAACTGCCTCTGTTTGTGAAAAATGATGCTGTGAATATAGTTTCCATCTGTTTAGCTTGAGTTTTGTATCCGCTCGCTATCAGAGTTGACTTTTAGCTGTGAGCAGCCTCTCAGCCTCTCACCACCTTCAGACACACTATGATGCTCCTATATTCCTGGTTCACTGTTTTTCTATTTAAGCCCACTGAGATGAGCAATAAGCCCCGGGCAGCCCTCACTCACTAACCCGAGTGCATGTCGACACACCCTGGCACAGAAACACACTTTCCCCCTCAGACACAGTCATACACGTGCGCTGTAGGTTAAGGTTGAGCTGGAGGTTAGAGGGTTTTATCAACTGTGTGTTCGACCATATGCACTAATTTAATGCAGTTAGAGGGACTGGGAAACCTCAGACAGCACACAGCGAGCCTGAGCTCATGTGGTGTCCTTGCTTTTTGGCCTTGTGCTTCACCGCATCAAAAGGAAAAAGCTATTTAAAAAAAAAACAATAACACTTGCTGTTCTGTGATTTTTTTACAGGTGTATGTTTGGAAATATATTATTCAAGAGAGACCAGTCAGTACTGGGAGAGTCACTAAGAGATGATTGTAAACAACATAGTCATGGTGGCTGGTGTGTCTTAACGAGGTTGTGGTTTGTTTTTTTTATTTGGTCATAGTTATCAAAGTGGTGATATGCTTTTTTCAGTTGTCGAGGCTTTGCTAGATTTTATATGAATCCATAAAGCGAGTTGACCTTTTGCCAATCGTTGAAAATGAACAAGGTGAGAACAGAGAATGAGTTCAGTATCAAAAACATTACTGAAATCTGTTTTAATGTGGACGTTTAAGGTTTAATTATACCCTACAATTATAAAGCAATTACTCCCAAGCTATTAACCTGCATGTTCTTTGTGACCTCACCTAAAAGGTGAGCTTATCACATTATATACGTGCGTTTGCTCACACACCTGCACAGATCTCTACATACAGACTGGCGCACACAGAATGGTAGAGAAAAAGAGAGCCGGAGTGCTCCTCTGTAACTGAACTAGTTAAAAATGAATGAAGACAACATTCATGAGAAACAGAGAAAACCTTTCTGCATTATTTACAGTATTGAGAATATGCTGAAACTGTGTCGGCTTGACTTGTTTCACCTCCCATGCCCCCTTTACCCTGTTTCCATTCATTCTTTTGTCATCCCCCTATTTCCTTATGCTCCATGTCTCCCACTCAAACTGATCCTGTTGTGATACTGACCATACCAACTGAGTATCACAACTTCCCAGTTCAGCGAAGCACAGTATAATCTGAACAGATGTGGACTATGCTATTGGACCATACACTTTGATGTTTTTTTTCTTAAGATGCAGTCCCAGCCATAAGATTATGTACCTGCTAGTTGTAGTGTGTTTAACCTGTTGACGATGAAGTCAAGAAGGGAAGATAAATGTTTCAATGGTCATAGAGATTTGAAATGCGTTGTCATTCAGTCAGTGTCTGTTTCACACGTGTGAAATAAGCTAAGCTGTAGTAATACTACTGGTCTATCAATCTGATCTTCTGATCTGTCAAATGTTTAGCTTGATTTTAAGCACCTTCGTCAATAAAAAGTGCATTAACAAGACAAAGAGAACAATTTCCAAGGCAGATTTGATGGTGAAAGAAGGACTTTGCATGCTTTACCAGAGGAGCAGTGTCATAGTATTTGATTAAACTGACTGAGGAAGTAAATCTAAATTCATCTTGTTATGTCAAGTACATAGTCTAGAAAGACCTTGTCGAAAGTTGTGTGTCTGAGAAGTTCCCCTTACTGCCTGCTCTCCATAAAAATCACCTTGGGATGCTTTAGAAAATGTGTTGCAGTGTTCATATACCTCAAGAAAGTATTGATAATTTTTCTTTTGAACATGACAGTGTTTAGGTGAAAAATGTAATTAAATTTAATTGAATTGAATTGAATTCAATTGAATTCAATTCAATTGAATTCAATTGAATTAAAATATTATTCCTTGCCCACAACCTAATAGTAAATACAGGTGTAGCTTTTTTGTGATCGGTGGTTGTAATCAAATTCAAACTGAGTTAATACTTTTCATAAGACAGTAAATGTCTCAGTTTCAACATCTGGTATGTGGGTCTATGTGCTTTTGTGAATGCGGTGTGGGATCATGATGTGCTTATATTATAGTTTTAAATGTTTCAGTTTGCACATTGGCGATAGTGACGAGCTGTTGAAAGCAGGAGTCCATTTGACAGGGTGGCAGGCTGTTTAGCCAAGGAGTCCTATAAATACCCAAATGTCATTTAATATGTTTAATCAGTTTATTTCATATATTCTCATAAAAGAAAATCACTGGAATAATTCCCACTGTTTCTGCTCAGGGCTCTAATCTTGCTATACTTTACTCTACATTGCTGCCAGCTGCGACAATTGCAAGAGCAGAATGAATAAGTTGATAAAGCAAAACTAAAGAAATTATCACAAACGGACACAAATGCAGTGCAAATTAAAACACCCAAAACAACTTTATTCCTCGACAAAACAAAACACAACACTTGCTAATGTTGCTGCGAATGTTATCACCTCTGCCTCCTGTCACTCCCAGTAAGACCCTGTTAATCGTTTCACTGCTAATAACCTTCTTTAATTACTTCTCAGACTTAAATTATATTCCTATAATGATACGTGTACACATTAGTCAAATGTTATGTGATTTCCATTTGTTTGGTTTCATATTTTGAATTTGGTCTGCTTTTGCTTGGCATACACACACAGCAGAGCCTGCAAGAGCACAGCAGGTGGCAAATGCCTGTTAAGCTCAGTGTTTATGTTAAACTGCTGAATTGAAATCAATACTATCACATTAGTGTAAGGAAAGTAATCTAATCTGCAGACATACTGGGTCAGGGTTAAGAGCACGGTGGGTTTGGACTGGTAAAAGTCTCTGTGTGATTCTCACATACAGGAGTGATTGGTAACCATTTACATCTCCCGTTTTCTGAGGAGAAACGGAGTCTGTATGTGCGCATGTTCCCATGTCTGCATATTCAAACACAATAATGCAAGATGATGAAATATGATGGAACCTCCCAGAGGCAAAGGCCTCAAAGTTACACATCCTGATAAAAGCATAAACATGTGTGACATTTCAGCGGAGCACATCTTTGTATCTCACCCCCGCAGGCTGTATCACACACACCCACCAACTCCCCCTCCCCTTTTTACCCCAATCAACTACACACAAGTCAACCTGTCAGCTCGATTTTTTTTTTTTTACTCTCTGCCTTCCTCTGTTTCTTTTTCACTTGTTATATCAACTTATGAGAATACAATTACAGCAGAGTGTCATAATGTCAAAACTCCTTCAGCTTGTATGTATGTGTGTGTGTGTGTGTGTGTGTGTGTGTGTGTGTGTGTGTGTGTGTGTGTGTGTGTGTGTGTGTGTGTGTGTGTGTGTGTGTGTGTGTGTGTGTGTGTGTGTGTGTGTGTGTGTGTGTTTTCAGAGTCCATATGTTTTTCCTCCCTTAAGCATCTCCTCATCTCTGCATGCTCTCTCTCTTCACATCTGTCAGGCACTTCATATACATGATACATCTGAGTTACTGAAGAGTAGCGGGCTTTGATAGTTATGGCTGTGCTGTAATTTCTCGTTGTATGATTTGGGTCCAGCATTTGACTTTGGTTTTCCTCCCTGGCTGTCATTCTTTAAATAAAATATAATATCAGTACAGTATGTCAAACATTGATCATTGTTGAGTTTTTGACCCCAGCTCTTGTTAAACTAACCATAGAGAAATCAAAAACAGAAATGTCCTCGGTAAAACAAACTATAGGGAAATGTAAACAGGTCTATTTTCAGTCAAATTGATGCTGGTTTAGCTCATTGTGACCTTGTTTTCTTCCCCGCTTTGAGATGAGTCTCGATGAGTCAGTGCATAATCAGGTTGACACCCCCAACATTGTAAACTAACAAAGCCTCATGCATGCACATGCATATTCATCACTTTCATTCAACACTGCATGAACTTATACTAATTTCCTGTAGCTGTCGATTACTATAACCATAACTAGTACTTGCCCTGAACCTTAACCTCACACTGACCTTAGCCTGACCTAAAAAAAACAGTTTATATCTCAAAATTGCACTGTAAACTGTTTTAGCACCTCTCAAACACACACACACACACACACACACACACACACACACACACACACACACACACACACACACACACACACACACATGGATGTTGCAGCTAAAGCAGCAGTACCGGAGACATAAGAGCAGACAGGTCATTGTATATTTGTGAATGCATTTGGGTCAAAGTTAATTTTATTCGACTGTAGACGCATATCTCAAATTCACCTCCAGACATATCGATGACTTATCAGAGGGGAGTATGTCATTTCCACATGCCAACTAGATTCAGTTGCTTGATTGCAATGTCAAATATGATTTAAAAAACCAGACTGTATCTGAATATGCCACAGAGAAATAACATTTGATGTTCACAGCTATAATAGTGTATCACATAATACTCACTCATTTACATTCGAGCTGAATAGTCTCGCATCTACTCTTAAAATGATTCCTCTGAGCTTAGCCCTGCTTATAGTTCATATAATATTGAAGTAAAAGACCCGAAACTGGAATTGGAAATACTTTGTTGGTTAACAGTATTTGTATTCTCCGTCACAGCCTTAAGAAATGGTCACAGTTCAGCTTTTGAGTGTTTATGTTTTATGCCTCTTGCAGGCTGCTGTTTGATGAAACCCATCTAATTGAGGTATTTTGTCCAAGTAAAATGATGAAAACAAAAAATTAGACCTTGAAACAATTAAAAGCAGAGTGTCTTTTTTCAGTCTGGTTTTAATGATCCTGTTGTCAGCTAAATGCAAGTGTTGTATTAATCGCAATTGCAGTTTACCAGCAGTCTTTGTATTGACGACAGCCTTAAGGCAGGAATTTCTATTCCACCGTTGACTGTATGTGATTGCACATCATTATGTTGTATTATGCATGCTGATCATGTGTTGGCCTCAAGCCTAAAATGTTGTGGCATTGAAAATATGTTCCCTTCCGAACAGGACGTGAGGTTGTGCGAAAACACAGCACACACTACATATTGATACCCACTGAAACATGGAAGCCAAAATCTGTTTTTAAGATAAAATGAGTATGTGTTTTATATACCAGCGTGTGAAACCTCTACTTTCCAAAAAGGTATTTTCCCCACACTTTCTGGGTGTGTTGTCTTTTTCTGCCTGGTTATGGTGGTGCCAGTTAAGATTGCAAGTCCATCCATCCTTTCATCCATCGTTCCATTCATCTGTCGATCTGTCCATTTATCTATCTTCTTTACCACTTTGTCCAACTTGGAGATGTGGAGGGCTGATGCAGAAAGAAAAGTGGGGAAAGAAATAACAGTTTATTCACATATATTCATATAAAAGCAATGAGGAGCCACTCCATGTCATTGCAGAGCTGCATGTGGCTCCATAGCCATGGAATGCAGACCCCTACTATATGCGTGTCATGAAACTAAAGGTATGGTTGGTTGAGTTGGTGACTTTATGTTTGATATGATGGTCGTTAATAGCAAAATCCAGAAAGGTATCTATTCTGCAAATACTTATATTTGCCAGAAGCAAGTACGTATTTAAATACCTTTAGAATGTCTTAATGCCTGAAAAATGACATTTTTAATGCATATCCTCACTTTTAAGCTATTTCATCTCACTTGCACTCGCTTTTAGATTTAATATGTTCCATGTCAGATCTGTTTCTGGACATCCTGTGGACGTGGTCAGCATATTATAGGATGTAAAATTAAATCTAAAGTTGATGTGAAGGTGAACTCTGCAGACAGTAGTTCAGCCAAAGAAGCAGGCTCAGGCAATTAGGGAGTACAGTGGCTTTTGTTGATTTTAACGAGTTTGATCCATTTTTCTGATAATACGTTTCTATTCCTGAACCACTTCTATTTTTTTCTTTTTTTCCCCGTCTGTCTGCCCCTGTCATTTTTTGATGCGTATGTGTGAATTAGAGGGCTCCTAATCCTGTGAAGCATTGTTTCGTGTGAGCAGTAAGAAAGAGCTGACCTTGAGATCATATCCATCTGGACATTCCCATGAATTACCATAAAGGAGGTGTGCCTGTGTATGTGTGCGTGCGTGCGTGTGCATGTGTGTGTGCATGTGTGCGTGTGAGAGACAGGGGTGAGAGGAAAGACAGAAAACTGACTTGCCCAGACGAGTCTCACCAAGTTATCTGTTCAGCCAAGCTGAGACAGACCGACAGTGACTGAGAGCAGACGAAGGTAAGAGAGGGAGGCAGATACTGAAGGAGGGAGATACAGAAAAAAGGGCAAAGATACTGAAGTGTGGGAGGGAGATACAGACAAGGGCTTTGCACAGATAGAGGATAAACTACAGCTATACTTAGGTAGGAAAACACAGCACATGGGAACAGAATCACAGTGATTGGGCACAGGATGAAGTCGTGTTGTTTTTTGTTTTTTATAATTGTAAAAATTATATTTGAGTCACTTAACATTACCATGTGTCCAATTTCATGTGCAGGCAAATATCTTACTGAGTTGTCTATTCTGTAAATGTGATCAGTGATAAGTATAAGAAAAGTATGGCCTCATTTTCAGGTGGGAAATTGTACTGTGATGGAAAAATAGGTAACAGCATGATTCATTACAGGGATGTCTGCAACTTCTCTGTAAGAAGAGAAAAGGAAAAAAAAAACATGTTTTGATAAATCATTGTATGTACACAGTACGTATATGTGAGCTCATGTATGGAAAGACAGAGACTTGCATTGGCCACACCAAAAAAACAATGATGATTAAAAGGAGGCTACATTGCTCAGATATTGTGCATGAAATAGATGGAAATAGACTAATTTAGCATCGACTCAGCTCATGTCTGACCTGCACAAAAGGTGAGGAAAACATCTTGAATTATTTGGTCATTCTCTGGAGTCTAGGAGATTTGCTGTGGTGTTTCTTCTGTTACAGACACAGTTCTGTTTTTTCATGATGATACTCAACATGAAATATTTTATGTGAACTATGTCAAACTAGCAGTAGTTAAATGATTTGTCGTAAGAGAAGATAGACTTAACAGCATCAGATTTGGTTTCCAAGTTTCCAAGTTGGTGAGGCCTGGAGATCTCAAACACTTGGTAAAATCCATTTGATTGATAGCACTATCAGGCAGACCAAAAGTGACCACACAGCGCCAAAAGACTAATACGAGTAGGTTTGTTCTGTGATAAATGGGAAAACAACTTAATCTCTGACACAGAGTTTGTGAAAAAGAGTACAAGACACCAATCAACAATGCACTGTCAAACAAAGGTTATCTGGCCGTATCTTAAAAGACGAAGTAGCTTCCCTGAGCCACTTTCCAAGAGAGGAAAGGAGGCAACATGCTCGAGGTGGGCAAACACCAACCTGCTCTTCAGTATGGATAATGGGAAAAGTCCAACTTGCTGATAAATCACAGAGATTTGTGGCAGTCTCAGAAGGGTGCGTGTGAGGAAACAGGCGGGAAAGAGAATGACACCACAATGCATCAAACGCACACTTGATGGTGGGAACATGAAAGTCTGAAGGTGTTCGGCTACTTTGGACTGTTGCATCGACACTGATTTAACTCACCAGCTGTCCATATTGCAGGGACATGCTACTCTGTCCCCCCACCCCAAAAAAATAAATAAATCCCAAAGTAAGATCTCATTGAGATACACAGATGGTGCATTTTGAATAAGACCATTTTGCTCTTTCTATTATCAGATAAAAACACCAATATTTGCCATATTTTTTCTATCTGTATGGAGAAAGATTTGAGCAGTGACACGATAGTGAGCCCAAGCCGAGTCGACCACAGACACCCACCCTCCAACCCCCTCAGGACCTTTATGAGACATTTGAAGAGGAAGCCAAACATGCCTGATATGAGGAAAGGCTGTTGGGAGCACGATCAAATCCCACTGGGTTATCAGAACAACAAGGCATCAAGCAATTCATAGAATGTTTGAAAGTTTTGCTTTTTTACTCAAAAGCTGATCTTATCACTCAAGATGCAGAATGCCTAAAAATTCAAAACGATGCATGTGTCCCAAAACATTATGTCGGATTTTTGTCCATCAACTGTGCAATGAAACTATGAATTGCAATATATTTAAGTTCCTCATTCACATTATGCCCCAGCTTTGTGTTTCTCCCAGTTATTTAAACCAGGTCTGTGTTTTGTGTTCGAATGTGGTGGAAAGGTGCTGAGCGTCTTTAAGTCTTTGCAGAGATCAGAGGAATTGTCCACGCTCAAGCTCGCTAAATTCTCAGTGGCAGCACACTATGATCGGAGAGGAGGATGATCTGACGCCAAAAAGCCAGAAATCGGAGGAGAAAGGCAAAGGAGAAGGTGTATATGGGGTAAAAAAAAAAAAAGTGAAAGTAAGGGGATTAAAGGGGAAAAAAGGCTGCGCAGGATTAAGGCTTCGGGGGAGAATGAAGGGGTAAATCACAAAACTGTAAAATATTGTGATTCAGCTTGGTTGCTTTCTTTATATATTTACATTTTCTTTTGTCAAATTTGCAGCAAAATAATCAATAAACAACAGTGAAGAATAGGTAGTTTCTGCCTTTGGGCCTCTTTTCCTTTCATGTCTTCAAAGTTGTGAAAACTCCAGGCGTGCTTCCGCTCTTGAAGCAAGACAGTGAGACGCTGTGGTGAATTTGCCAAGTCCGTGACTCACATACGATTCAGGCTGCACGACTTAACTGTGGGTGGTTAACCAATCAATAGTCTAGGCCCAACCACGGCTGGCTGAAAGGCTGCAGGATGACTGGTTGGTGCGTTCATGATTCAGCGAGCGTGTTCTCGTGTCAGCATCACTACTTACGTTGGGAGAAGAGAGTGGGTGTGTGTGTGATCTGGACTCTGCAGTCGTCTAAAACATCCTTCAAACTACATCTAACAGTCTGTCCAAATCAGGGTGCAGGCCTGTCATTCACAAGTCTGATGCCATTTCCTCCACAACTTTTTTTTTTTTTTTTTAATTTCCCATCATTCAGCCCCTCCTTCGTCTTCCTCTTCTTTCATCTTTTCTGGCTCATTATAGCTCTGTAATATACATTTTCTAAATCCTTTACCCAGAGTCCCCCCCCCTCCTGCTCCTCCACTCACACTCCTTGAAAGCTGGAAATCAGGACAGTTCAGCAGTGGAGGGGTTAAGGCTAACCCAGCCCTGTGATTGGCTGCCGGCCGGCGGTCTGAACCAGCCTACGGAAAGAGGTAACCAGGCAACCTCAGAGAGGGAGAGAAAGGGAGAGGAAAGAAGAGGGGGCAGAGGACCGTGGAGGAGGAAGAGAGACAGAGAGGAGGGAAGAAAAAAAAACGCGCTGAAAGAAGCCTGGCATAGTTTTGTGAGGATTGTGGAAAAAGATGTAACGAAGCTCGGAAGTGCTCTCCCCGGAATGGAAAGCTGGATTACTGCCCCTGCTGAAGCGCACTGTGGATGTCAGAATGAACCTGGAGCTGATAACGCTGCAATGAATTGATTCTTTTTAAAAAAACTAAAAAAAACAAACCTTTTCTCAAAATGGGAACTAACTGTGCTTATTTTCTCTCTATTGCAAAGGTAAGTGCATCCGTGCAAAAAAAAAAAAAAAGAGAGAGTAAGAACAGCCCGAGAGAGTGTGCAGGACCAAGTGTCGGATTGTGTCCCAATTCGGTGCGAATCGTCCGGGAAAAGTGTGGACTTCCCAGTGGTGCGTGATAGTTGGTGTGTTCAGAAGCCTGTGGATTCAGAGTGTCCTGCTCCCATCCCCGCAATGAACGACCAACCCGGCTGCTGCTGCTGCTGCTGCCGGTGCCGCTGGTGCAGCGGGACCTCAGTGCGCGGGCGCACGCACCTGTGCAAATCGTGAGCGCCCGTGTGTGCGTGCGTGTGTGCGTGTGGTGTCGGGCGGCTGTCTGTTGGGTAGTGACCCCCCCCCCCCCCCCCCCCCCTCTCTGGAAACACTAGTCCGGGGGTGTGCAGGGCGCAGTTAGGCGGGAGGAATGGACAGCAGTTTGCTGCATGCGGCGCGCATGGCGCGTTGTAGCTGGAGTGGCGCGTCCCTCTCCTCACTGAACTGACACTATTTACTATGTACTGAGAAAGCCATCGGAAGTTTTTTTTTTAGCAATCTAACATAAATACACTCCCACTCCCTGGTGAATGTCGGCTTCCCTGCTCTTATTCACTCAATATGAATCAATCTTGGTTGTTTTTTGTTTGTCCTTTTGGGTAATATTGATGGAATTAATAGCGTTTTGTATCGTTTTTTTAACAAATGGTGCGTCTGCAGCTCTGTTGCTCCATCTCACTTATCACCCCACGTCTTCTAAAAACTTTTCTTTCCACATCTAAGACGCACAGAGCTCTGAGTTTGTTCCCGCCTGGTGAACCTGATGCCGGCGCGCTCAGCCACACTTTCAGTGGGTCTGTCGGCTCACAATGGGGCTGGAGCAAAATGAAGGGAAACGTGACACAGCAGAGGTTCTATTGATGGAGTCTTGGTACAGAGATGTGGTCAATGGTCTGTGAGCTACAGTTGGCTCTCAAGTCACCGTGTGGAGGAGCGGGAAGGAGAGTTGAATGGGTCAGTTTGCTTTGGGGGGGCCCAGGCTCCACTGCAGCTAAAAGCCGCATTAATCATGAAGCTGTGGGCTCTGCAAACCCACCCTCCCCTGTTCTTCTCTTTCACCCTGTCTGTCTGCCACTCAAACCTGATCAGTATGATCATCTCGGTGCTGCATTCATGTGCATGACTGCCTTTGTATAAATCTTTCAAATGTGGTGCTTCATTTTCAAAAAAAGTCGTCAGAGGCTCTTTATTCAATGTTGCCACTTAAAAATCAGCACGTGGCTCATAAGTATGTTAGGTGTGCCCAACCACCTGCTATAAGTGAACATGTGTGTACTCAATAGCTGTTCTCTTTGTATTGTCACTTCCTCTGAATGGTTCTACTTTATGCATGTACAGTAGCACTACTTATTATTTTGATATTTTGTCTCATAAAAGTACTTTTTTAACAACTTTACAATATTGATTATTTGCTACAGTGACCTATAGTGGTGACATTTTAGAGCGACTTTTACCAAAAGAGTTTGAACGCTATCGTCCAGTAAAGGCTGTTGCTCTGGTCGGGATAAAAGGTTTGGATACTTTTCTCATTTCTGCCAAACGGACCACTTCTCCTTGTATGGACCCAGCTGGCGATTCCAGGTTGTCATAGAAACCTTCAGAGTATTGTGTGGAAACTCAAAGAAAACACTGTTGAAGGCCCTTTTTCTTCCTCTTTCAATTCTCATCTCCGTCTGCTCCATCTACAGCCTCCTATTTCTTTCTTTTTTTTTCCCCCCTCTCCACTTTTGTCACTTTTTCAGAACCCAGCTTGCCCTTCTGCAATTTATGTCCTGCTACTGCTATGTAGTAGTTTGTGTCTGTGTGCAACAGTAGACGGTGCACCTGAATGAATGTTGGGCTTAACCTTACACAGGGAAAGCAATCTTGAATTCAAAACATTTTATGGTAACTTGTGCTCTGGTTCTTGACGTTTTTCCAACTCTGTGAATTAGGGTTGTATCTATTTGTCTCTTACTTTGACACAGGACTGATGTCTGGTATCTTCAAAGCTGCTCTTTCATGTTGAATATGTTTTTGCTATGCACATACTGCCACCAACACAGTGTTAACATCTGCGTAAAATGGTTAGCTGTAAAAAATGGATTGGATTTTCTCTGGGTACTCTAGTATTCTGCAGTAATTCAGTGACAAGCACATTAGGGTGATTGGTGACTATAGGTTGGTTGTAAGTATGCCATGTGATGAAGGGACAATCTGTTTCGGGTGTGTATCAGGTTTTGATCAGCTCCAGAAGCCTTGAATGGGGTATCTAAGATGGATGGATATTATTCTGTGTTAAGTTTGAATTCCACGAACTACCACAGTTATAATACCTGACTTTTAGGCAAGATTAATGGGTGAAACTTAAGTTACTGGAAATCTGACCTTTCTTCTTGAGTCAGTACAAACTTAAAATATTTTTTTAAATGTGTTAACCTCAACATTTTGGTAGACCATGCAGCAAGCACTAGATGTATATGATATAGCATGAACTGAGCCAATTCTGTTTTCTTAATCTCAGAGTTTGACTGTAACCTTATTATTCACACAGCAGCTTGTTTTGCTGTGGTGCCACTCTGACACTAGTTGCTATGGATACAATTCAATGCAACAATAAATTGACAGCCTATTCAAGTTACCTGCTCAATGTGACAACTGTGTCTCGGTGGCATTTCTTTAAATTAGCTGCAGTGAAAACAATGAGCAGGCAGCTGCAGTGGAATTAAACTTGTGCATGAAGATAACAAACATTACCAAGTCCCCCACCTTCATTATTTTCTTTTTCCCTTTAACATTCAGACTTTCTGCTCTGGGTTATTTCACACTTAGGTTAAGTTGCCATATTTAGCTCAAGTTTGTTTTGATAGACAACTTTTTTTTTTGTCTCATTAAAATCTCAATCTGAGGTTCTAATTTGTTCTGCTCTCAGGCAAATATCCCACATGCAGATATGATTCAAAATATATGTGTTTGTTCAGAGGCAAACTATTGTGTGAATGCAATTTATGTTTGACTTCTCGTGCAGCTTTCATGATTTTACAGAAATCATGCCCCTCCTGCCAGCGAGAACCAACATTTGAGTTTAATGCCAAAATAAGCACCTATTGTCATTCTGTTTTTTACTGACACCTTTTGTATGTTGGCTTTTCAAACCCCCACCTAGAACTGGTCTACTTCTGAAACTCCTGTCCAATGTCTGATTTGCCAAAACATTGCAGTGAAACCAATTACAGAAGCAGGAGCCCTCCAAAATTAAAAGCATTTGGTCATTTCCCAGGTCTCCCCTGATTTACAAAGTGTTTTATAATGTTTTTTTCTTCGACATGCATATCTTATTTTGACAATGTCAGAGCACGCAAAATCTTGGCTCTCCTCTTGTTATCGCTGGTGCTGCTCCCTGAGGGATCCTGGACACTAGGAAAATGATCTCAGGATGTCAGGCGAGGACTGAAGACAAGTTCAATGATGAAGCAAAGCTGCTCCACAAGACCTTCACTCTAACACTCTTCTTATATACTTTTCAAAAGTGTACCACTGCCTAAGGTAAAGAGAGAGGATATATATTTGCAACAGTATTATGAGGGCAATACAAAATACTTTTGCCTTGTCCAGCAGTGTTTTCTACACATTTGAACACATTAACCAGCCATTTCAGTAGTTTCATTGTTACACCAAGAAGAAAGTAAGAGAATTGACTGACTCTTGGCTGGCTGCCCTTCCTATTGATCCTCTTTCTTGTGTGAGTGTGTGTGCATGTGTGACATTCTCTCTGATATAATTGGCATCGAGAATATATTCACAGCTCACTGGGAGTCTGTGAGTATATATACACTATATGTACCTTATTTCTTGGCATCTATTCTTTGTGAAGGAAACTGGCGGTGTGCTTGTGTCTGGTGAATCAATATTCACACACACACGCACACACACACACTGTCATGTTTCTGACTCTTACAACACTATTTGCTCACAAGACTGTTATTACCACCAATCATGATTACCGCTGTAGCGTGTTACATGTGCACACACAATCCCTCAGAGGCGCTGTGAGAGAGCGAGGCAGTCCATCCAGAGGTGCAGATCAAGCGGCCAGCTAATCTGCCTCTGCAGTCTGTAATCTGTAATCTTCTTAAAACACTCACAATCTGTCTGCACCACTGCGATTAGCATCTGCAGACACAACAGTGCTCACACGGACACACATTCACTTTCACTGCCTCTGAGATTTGACTATGAAAAGACTGCAGCATCAGTTTGGCATATTCTGCTTTTGTAGCCAAACTTCTCATCTTCCATACTGACTCTCAATTGAGACATGTCCTGTATATGATCGCCAGGGTAAGTTGCAGCTCTTATCTGGTAAAGAACCTCACCTGCTTGTCATGTTGTGAATTTCTATCACTCAGCAGGGATTGCAAAAATTCTGCAAGTACAAATATAAGTGTGCAGACATTTCAGAACATGGAGCCAATATTAGAAAAGTTGTTGTCAAAGACAGAGTACAAGAAACTCGGTCCAAATCTTCAAATCCCCCCATAAATCCATCTTCTTTGCCTGCTTTATCCCAACTGGGGTCACAGGGGACCGGAGTCAATCCCAGCCACACACCACAAGGCAACAAGAATGGTAAAACCTGGACAGGCTGCCAATCCATCACAGGAAGTAACGTCACGGGCAGCCAACCACACACACAGACACACACACACACACACACACAGATAGACACAATGACACCGTGCAAATTATGCACAAAAAGCGTCCAAACCCAGAATTGAAGCCAGATCTTTGACTGGAATTGAACCCTTATTTTTGCCCTCATTTCTGATGTTCTTAAGTGTCACAGTATTTTATGGCCTGTTTCTGCATTTTATCACTGCGCTACATCTTTGCCATTGCTGTGTCCTTTCAGCATTTCCTCAATCTCTATCTTTGATTCTCCATCTTTGCCCTGTTCCCACTGTCTCAGCTTTCTCTCTCTTTCACTTTTCTTCACTTTTTCTCTCCCCATTGTTCTCTGCCTGTAGCATAGCTTCAGGGATCTTCTTGTTTCAAATAAGATGTTGATTATGGATCTGAGACTCTTGAGTCTCCCCCCCCCCTCCCCTCCCCTCTCACTCACATTCTCACCACCATTAGTAGCTCACATCCTGATTATCGCATTTAATCCTGTTCCTCCATCTCCATCCTTCCTCCGCACATCTGTCCTTTCTGTTCTCCAGTGAGTGCCACTTTGGGGTGAAATCACAAAGGTGTTCACTTTGTTAATGAGTTTTCACAGCAAATAAAAGCACTTTAGTGGAGGCATTTTCAGGAGGTAAAGACACACACACACACACACACACACACACACACACACACACACACACACACACACACACACAGGCTTGCACCACTCCAGAGTCACAGCACATTAACACTTCAATTAATTCGACGCCTTACATTCTAATTTCCCCTGAAGTCAAGATCCCCTGACCACCCCTCCCTCGAACTACTCAGACATAAACACGCGCTCACAGAGACACATCCACGATGTAGGTTCCCGTGTAATGCCTCAGCAGACCTCAGCAGTATTACATGCTCCTTGTGACATTTTAGACGCTGGAGAGAAAGCGACAAACAAAGCATCACAAATTACATTTTAATTTGTCTTCCCTGCCTTTCATAGAGCACGTACAAAGGGGTAGAGATGCCTGGTCCGGGACAGTGTTCTTTATTCAAGAAACACAATAGCTAATGAATGCATGTACAGCGCAGAGGCAGACTGGTGTAGAACCTCTCAGTTTGTTTTTGTTTTTTTTAATAATTAATTTTTTTTTTCAACATTTGCTGGGGGGTTCTGCTGGCTGCCGTTCCCCATGGATCAGCTCCACTGACTTCCACACTCACTGTGAGACTGCAACAAAGTTAGAGCGAGAAATAGATGAGGAAGAGAATGGAAAGATGTTTTCCTCTTAGGACTCCCTCTTTGTATTTCTGCCCCTTTCTTTTTCTTTCCATTTCTCCTATGATTTCTCTACATCAGCGCTTTTCTGAGGCTGCTCACTGATGAATATTTAACCATCCCATGACTCTCCCCTTTGTCTCTCCTTCACTCTTTGTGTTTGTAAGGATTAGCCACGATTCAGTGTCCCTTCGTTGCCCACTGTCTGCACCACCTGAACCACAGTGGTGGTTTTTAGTGTTGCTACTTGAGGTGCTGCAGGAGCAGCAAAAAGCAATGTAACCCACACGACCCTGTCTCATTTTGAAAGACAATGTGGTCACACAACTAAATTGCTCAATGGCAGAGGACAGGTGGCCTTGTTTGCTGTAAACATTAAAGCGGTGTAGAAGAGAACTTTGGTTTCCTGTAACATGCTGCTCAGTATGGAATGGGTGGGTACCTAGATTGTACTCCTCGATATACCTGCATTCAGTCAGCAGAGTTCTTGACAACTCTTGAGGAATACGCTCAGCCATGGCTGACACAGTTCCATCGTCTCGTGGATTTTCACACTTACAAACTTGTGTGCTCCTCCTTACGGTGCTCAGCATTTCAGTGTCATGAAAGCACTTTTGTGATCACAGAATGGAGTTTTATGTGGTTTCATGGATCATGAAATTTGTTCAACCCATAAACCAAGTTAAGTTTCAATTAAGGTAGAAACATAAAAAAATAATCAAAATGGGTTTTTTCATGCAGCATTAATACTACAGTGGAAAATCTCTGCAGTTCCAGTTTAACATTTTTCTTTTTTTTTTGCTCAATGTGCTCTATCTCTCCCTCTGTAGCATAGTAAACACCGTTCTATGTCAAACTTGATTAAACTCATGACATTTTACAAGCCTTTGCCAACAGACGAATATCTATGAAATGTCTGCATAATAGGGAAAATAATTGAGCCATCAAAGAAGTGAAACAACAATTCTGAGGTGAGTGAAGCTTCTTGATGTCAGCAGTGCTCTGCAGAGCTGCAAGTGGCCATTCCAGTGTTTGCCAACAGCTTGGACGCCCACACCCTCTTACAGTCAGAAGTCCGTGAAGCAAATCAGTCATATTTTCATTTTTCTTCTGTGTACCTGCTGTGCAGATGTCAGTTACTTCAGCTTCCAGAACAGGCAGAGTCAAGAACCACATTGTGAGAATTAAAGCTGTGCCGCAGAAGAAAGTGTATAATACCATGATTATGATATTGATGAAGATGTCTTAAATAAGTTCCTCTATAGAGCTTTGCATTCTGCTGGACATCACTTTTCAAGATGAAAATCTTCAAACTATAAATAGCACATGATTTTAGGGTTTGACCTTTGCTCTTTTGAGTTTGCATGTTCTCTCTGTTCATGCATGCATTTTCTTCAGCTCCTCTCATCCAAAGTCTGCCTTTTTAGTTTAAATTGTGTTAAATGTCTGTATATTCTGCAAGAAGAGAGACATTTGATGTCACTCGGGGATTTTGTAAGTTATTCTCAGCTCATCTTTTTTGAAGAATTGCGTTCCTCCTGTGGTAATCGACAGCTTCTGTGTATTTGGTGAGGGATTTGAAGTCAGCATTGTTAATAGGAACAAGTGGACATAATAACTGTTCTTCTTTTCATCTCCTCCCAGGAGTTCTCCTATTGCTTTTCTCATGAAATAAAGATTTATAGCAAGAACTAACTTTGTTCTTGTTCTTGCCACCAAATAGTTTCTCTGTTCTTTAATTGCCAGCTCAATTCAATTCCATTATATTTGTATACGGGCAATAACAACATAGCCATGTCATGGCACTTTTACAAAACAAACAACAATTTCACATAGCATAGGCAACAATAAAAATGATACATTCCTACATTTCCTCCATTTCTGTGGAGAGGGGCTTATTACAGCCTCATATAAAATCAACAATAATGACAATAATAATATTAAACCAAACAGCTCTGGTATTGGAATAGTATTAGTGTCGGCAGTTACCCAAATTCAGTTGTCTGGATCGGATCGGAAGTGGAAAAACTGTGGACCGTTCTCGTTGTACATTTGCAACAAAATCAAAGGATAATGTGACTTTAGAACATGTAATTCATTATTATTACAAAATGACACATTCACCATCACAACAGTAACGTGGTGTCCGTTCACTGCTACTCAGCCAATGTGTGAAATAGTTACATTACTTCACATACGTAACTATTTCGTTCCTATTTCTAGTTTACTATTTGTAACCACTTGTGCAACCGTTTTGCTTTGTGTAAAGGACTATGATGTGGATGGGTGTGGTTATTGACCTTGACTGCTCCTGTGGTTCAATCTAAGGTGCTGTGGAAATGTCCACCTCCACTGATATTCCAACCTGCTGTGCTTTATGACGGGTGTGTCGCCAACAAGCTGCAGGAGCTCAGGAAATACAGTGGCTTCAAGACAATGCTCATCCAGCTCTGCACACACATACTCACACACATTGCTGCATCTTACAACCATAGAAAACCGATGTGTCATGTCCAGAATCCTAACAACCAGAGCACACTCATGTCTACATCCAGAATCACAGTGACAGCTGTGTCATCCCCAGGCTGCTGCTGTAATCAGAATCCCAGTCTGTCTGTGATGCGGTCATCGAGAGAGCTCGAGATGTCTTTCTAAATGCAGCCACTGCTGAAGGAAAAGTTATTCTGAGATAACACGGAAATGCTTTTACTGAAACTTCCAACTGTGATGCGCCAAGATAAAATATTACATGAATGTAATCACAATACACCAGTGCTCCTTTGTCAGTTATGGTGCAGTGCTCTATTGAAGATCGACACAATAGTGATGTCACAGCTCAAGATCTGGCCCAGATGTTTTTCGACAACATGCTCAAAAATGTAAACATATTTTAAAGGTTGATGTTTGCAAGACCCATGCATATATCGTAGACCTCTCAATGAATTAAGCTATATTCTTATTGTGACAGTATTTACTGTTGATATTGCCCATGTAAACTCACAGTCAGTACTTTTCTCATGATGTGTATATTTTCCCATGACGTTTACTGG
Organism: Blennius ocellaris; assembly: GCF_963422515.1. Taxonomy (NCBI): domain Eukaryota; kingdom Metazoa; phylum Chordata; class Actinopteri; order Blenniiformes; family Blenniidae; genus Blennius; species Blennius ocellaris. Next base: position 20,536,138 of record NC_137661.1, read on the forward strand.
CAGTCGTGTAAGAGGATTTGACCCACAGACACATAAATACACATTAGGAATGAAGATGAAATAAAGCAGTCCTCACTTAACTGAGCTGAATTTTCAGCTCAGAGCCCGTTAGTGTGGCTTTGTGCTTCAGATTGAGCTGTGGAGCTTTAGTGTCAGTAAGCGTGTACTTATTAGACAAGCACTTTACAGGAAATGAAAATACAGCTGTAGCATTCAATAATTAAAGCCTAAAGCTGCTTAATGCTGCATTAAGTCATTTTTTGACTACTAGTAGGCAAAAGGAACCCCCCCCCCCCGAACAACCCGCACTGTGAGGAGCTGTGATACTGTATCAGGTTATCAATGTCTTATGGTTAAGCCTGTGGCAGTTAGCAAACAATTGCCCACTTATCTCGCAGAAACAAAGTATTGTGGACACTGTATTAGAGCCCAACCTTGTCTACACCTGTGCAGTTCCAGTATTTAATAGTCTGTTGGGAAATGTAAGTAGGTTTTCTCAGCTCACTATTGGTTCTACTCACCAGTAATTTGTTCTTTGCCTATTCAATTTCACACCGATCACAATCGTGAAAAAAATAGCCTGTATTGACGACATTATGAGTGTCGTATGAACAGGCATAGTTTTTATCCGCAAATCATCCATAACATTGTGACCAATAACAGCTGAAGTAAATAACTGATTATCTCTAATAACAAGTGTCAAAATGTGAAGAGCAGGCATGTCATAGAATTTCCCCTGCAACTCATATTTGGTGTTCTGTGTCATTAGTGGTCAGTAACTATTAAAAGAGATCGAACATAAGAGAAGCAGTAAACTAGGGAAAGGGTCATAAGTGGCCAAGGCTTATGGCTGCATGTGGGGACCCAAGGCTGGACTTGTTTAATAACAGCCAGGTGGTCATAGTGATGTGACCTATCAGTGAATGTCAGAAAAGACTGGTACCAAATTTGCTAGTTGGCCAAACATTTATCATCATCCTAATCAGCAATCATTCTGATGAGCTAAATGACCCTGCTTGTGTGAGCGCACATGTGCTTGTGTGTGTGTGTGTGTGTGTGCCCCTGCAGTTTAGCACTCAGCCGGGGTCCTTCTTTAAGGACGAATGGAGGATTCAATCACCTGCTCTCAGGTCATTTGTGCTCCTTCACTGAGTTCTGCCGAGGATCTCTCAGACTGACACACTCTGCTGGACTGCTGGACACACACACACACACACACACACACACACACACACACACACACACACACACACACACACACACACACACACACACACCACACCACAGATGATGAAGAGGACATATAACTGAAGGGTAAATGATTTTTTTCAATATAATAATGTGTTTGATGGCTGCCTTCCCCTAAGGCCATGACCTCTCTCTTTCTCTTGCACGTGCACACACACGCACACACACACACACACACACACACACCCTCCCATTCAATCTCGAAATGAGCTTCAAGATAGGCAGCCTTCAATTAGCTGGATGTGCTTCCAGATAACGACTCCTTTTTATCCACAGTACTGTGAGGGATGATGACTGTAATAACTGATTTTTGGGAGCGAGGGTGTTAAAAGGGCCACCCATTCAGCCATAGCCAAGAGGCCAAACTGGCTGATTGTGCGTGGGGGCGTATCCATGTGATCACATAAAGCTGCATTAATGGAATAGGCAAGATCTAAAAGCTGCAAGATTAAATGACTGTGAACTGATTTGATGGTTTCAATCACACATAACTATAATAGCCATGGCTGGAGCTAACAGAAATATTTGGACGGGGCACATTCAGAATCTGATAAGTTGTCGTGGATGAGTGGACCTCTGTATTTGGTGTATGCCGCGTGTGGTTATGATTTAAAATAGCACACACTTTGTTCAGTCTTGTGTTTTAGCCAATAGGAGCAATAGTGTAGTAAAAAAGATTCCACTTCTAATGTGGGGAGACACTGCTCATCATTTATGTTCCCTTTTTTATATTTCCCCATGTGATAGTATGAATGTAAGTTGGCAGACCAGACACGGTAGAGCCGTTTCATTGCTTATTTCATGTCATAAAACCAGCTTTATGAATTCTCGCGGCCTTCTGGTGATATTTAGGAAAATTAATAAAAGGGAGGAAAAACTGCACCAAATGTTAAGCTAGCAGAAGCAAAGGACAAAATGAAGTGTGCGTTTGAAATGAAGTAACCCAGTCAAAATGCACTTAGGCAATGGCAGAGTGAAGGAGAGACAGGAGTGAATGACAGAGGGAAAAATAAGGAGATGTCAGGAAGTGAGAGATGGAGTGAAGTGAGGTGAGAAATGGTTGTGATTGCCTGGTGCACTTCAGTGAGCTCTGCTGTGTTATTAGTCATTCTACTGCGTCCTGATGTGATCTGGCCCCCTCACCTGCACCTGGAACCTGGCATTTGCCCTCATGTTTTTTGTTGCTGTCGAATGGCTTTCAGAAGTGGCGATGAGTCGACTGTCTCACCTCTTGCTCGCTTTACTCTCCTTGTCCCTCTGTCGCTCTCGCTCACTCACCCGAGACTCTCTTGAGACTTGCAAACATACTCTTACCTTGGCCTCTGCTGTAAATCGCCCCTCAAATGAGTTCTTACTCTGATCCCCTTGCGCTGCCTTGGACCAGACCAATCTTGAGAGAACAATTTAATGATCCCCTGTCTGATAAACGAAGGCCACAGGACTGACTTGAAATTTGTGCAGGAGGCAATATTTGAAGCCCACTTTGTCTATCAGGTGGCCTTCCAAGAGATGGACCTCTTCACCAGAGTGGATTGACGTCTGCAATTTATTACCTGCACTGCTGACATACCTCACATTTTAGCCCTCGAGGGACACGTGCAATAATCATACCACAGCTACTGCATACGACTGACCATATCACAGTGGCCCTGCTGCTGTGGCTGCTTGTGTAGTTTATGAAACCCCTGATGGAGTGGAGCTGTTTTCCCTGCTTTTATTTACAACATACCACCTCCTACTGTGACTATAAGAGGAGAATTGATTATATGCAGATCCAGCTTCTTTCCCTTAGAAACTGCAATGTTATGTGTACTCAAAAGGACGTCCTATGTGAGCCTCTGCTTTCCTTATCCTCCTTTATCCATTCTTTTCAGTACAGTGATGAAGCATCTTATTTCCCCCACAAAACTATGCATTTGAAGCAATAGAATTTAAGTTCACAATAAAATCAATACTCCTGGAAATGCAGAAGCAAGAATATGGGTGGGTAGGTGGGGGACAAAAAACAAAATCAATTTTGACCCATGATGTTTTGTGCATGGTTGAGCATGAATGGTCATGAGTCTGGTTTGGGAGGTTTTTTTTCTGCCTTATCACTTATTTCAAAAGATTCATCTGTGTCAGAGATTACATAATGTAAAAACTATTGATGCAAGGGGCGAGAAACCACAAACAATTCAGAATCAGCTTATTTCAGATCCCTCGGTGAAAATATGTTATTTAACTTTTTTTAAGTATATGCATGTCAAATGAGAAAACCAAACCAAAACATCCATCTAAAATTACAATAATAAGCCTTCTAAATCCACTTAGTAATATTCTTTTTTCAAACCATTTTACAGCAGTACAGAAATGCTAAGCAGTTTACATTCAACCTGTGAGCAAGTACAGTAGGAATTAAATCAGAGCCTGCTGGCCATTCTTGGACTCTGTGAAATAGACAGCTAATAAATAATGAAACTGATGAGAACATTTATTAAAGAACCCTCTAGTGAGAACCAGGGCAAGCATCCTCAGTGCTCACCATGGGCATTAATTAAAGTTTCAACTGCAAACTAAGTTTAAATTACATCAGTGATGCAGTCTGAGAAAAGTTTAAAGCACTTTCTTTTTTGGGCACAAAGGTGCCACCACTTCCTCCTCTCACTTATGCTGTTAGTGTTGCAGCTCTGTCTGGAACAGGTGAGCAGAAATTACCACATTTATACAGAATCCTCTGAGCCGGAGCCTAAACACATATATCTGAATAGAGCCATTACAGCCATAGGCAATGATACTTATTCCATTACTTTAATAGACAGATGGACCCAGTCGTGTTGCAGACTCCCTTGTCTGAAAAGGGCCCTAAAGTGAGACAGGGCTGTAAGTGGACTGTGACCGGGCCGGGAGCATTCTCCAGGGTGGAGTTGTAAACGAAGACAATGGCATAAATAGTAGGAATAGAAGTTAAGATGAGTACTTCCAGATGTTACAAAGAATGTAATCATTCACCTGAGACTATTGAAAGGAGCTGCCATGCAAGACACACGTACATGGTCATGTATTAAATGCACGCTCACATACTGGTGGGACTAATTACGCAAGCTCTGATACAGCGAACGCATCACCACAGCACGCCTGGTAAAGGCTTGCGCAAATGCATATACAAATACATGACAGCTTGCTGCTGCTTCCCTAACTCATTATGCTGCTCATCTCCTGGTCCTCATCTCATCCCATGGCCATCTGAAGGAGTCACGGGAGGAGGAGGAGGGGTGGTGGTGGCATGTATTAGTAGCAGGCCGGTCAGGATGCAGCTTGGTAAGAAGCAGCAATTCTCTGTGCAGGCTGTGGCTGCAGGCAGCGCTACAGGTAACAAACACATCAGTCACATACACAGCGCACCTGTTACTGTACAGATGGCAAGCCCTGGGAGAGAGGCAGGCAGAGCAATGAAGAAAGATGAGCAATCAGAATGAGAGAAACACAGAGGAGAGGAGACAAAGGAAGGTAGAGGAAGGGTATTTTTCATGGGTAGATTGTTAAAGGAGATCGTTGAAGGAGAGAAGGGTGGGGTGGACGGGGGAACTGCACCTGTTTGTGTAAGGCTGGGATAACTGAGGGAGGGTGGAGGAAGAGAGAGAGGAGGGGGATATCCTCACCTGCGCTCTCTGCCTGGAGCAGATACTGTAGTCATGTGTCTTCTAAGGAGTCTGTATATCATTACTCATCCTCACACACATCACACACATTTTCTCAATGTCGCATAAGCAGTAATCTTGGTATTACCTGTATCCTCATCAAATAAGCTCGACAATGTTTTCAAAATCCCTCTTCACTACCGAGATGTGCGACAATTTGTTCTCTGTAATCAGAAAATAAAGGGTTTTAGTCCTCGTGTCTCTGTACATACTCGTGTGCTTGTGCGTGTGTGTGTGTTGGTGTGTACATGAATGTGTGTAGATGTCGTTGCGCCCCCAGCTACATATCTTAATCTCCTGTCTATTAGCATATTCAGACTTCTCCTTTTGCTGGTGGAGGCATCTGATAGGCTAATTTAAAAGCCCCGCTGGCCTTCGTCTTTCTCCAGGAAGCGACGGAGACGATGTATCTTGAGAATAAAATGAGAGGGGAGAAAGGGGAGCCCCTGCTCACAGTTGTTCTCTCTGACTGATCGAGCTCCTTCTCTAAGAGATAAAGTCAGCTACTAAAAAAATATAAATTTTGAATCAAGATTCAACTCACTTCATTCACTCACAGAGTCTATAGAGTAGAGTCTCCCTTTATGCATAACATAGTGGACAGAACCTGCTCCTGAACAAAAAAATTAAAGATTTGGAGTTCTAGGCACGGAAAGAAAACATGCCACTGCCAATGTTTTTCCCCACTGCAGGCCATCAAGGAGGTGGGTGAGAGGAGGATCCTGGCAAAGGTGGAATCCATCATGGACAACTCCTCTCATCTCCTCCACGACACTGGGAGCATTAACCAGCTCCTTCAGTGGCAAGACTGCTGCAGCCACCATCCAGGGAAGGAGCTACCACAGCTCATTCATACCTGCAGTTTTGAGTCTGTTCAACGGAAACAGAATATGTTAAAATACCACTGTCCTGGCACTGTTGAACAGTGATTACTGTAAATTTGCTAAAAAAAAAATTACTACTACTATGAGTATTTCACCAATCTGGATCTCTTGTACTTCCATGTGTCTATATACATATACGTATATTTATGTAATTATCCTCTTGTCTTTACATAGTGTATTCTCTTGTGTGCCAATATTTTATCTAAACTATGCGTGATTAAGAAAGTCTCGTCTTGTCTTGTATCAGTGAGACATTAGGCATGTTATTTATCCTCTCTCTGATCAAACAAAAAATCTGATACGGCACTTTCATTAACTTGATTGTCAATGCTGGTCTGATGATGGCGTATCACCACCAGCATTCAAAAACAACATGTGCTTAAGTACTGGTATATTGGTGGTGCATTAGAAACAGATAGATTTGCTTTGCAGTTCTGCTCTAATGTGATCACTCATTCAAATCTGAAGCCGGTGTCACAATCCTCCCTCTCCTCGCTGGTTATTATGATGATAGTTTTGCAATGTATTTAAATGCCTTCACCTTGGGTACATTTTTAGCCTAGAGAGGATATACCATCCTTTTCTAGGACTTGAATCTGCATTGCACTTCACGAATGTTGAGTTTTACGATCAGTTAGTGTTGGTCTTAAAGTCGGAGCGCACTGTACTCAAAATCCAAAAATGTGTCAGCGAAGACAGCTCTTCAATTTTGATGGCCTCAGGCATTTATGCATACCCTGACTCAGGACCAACCTCTGTGCAGATGTATCTTTTTGTAATTTGTCTTCAGACTGGCAGCCTTTTAGGGTGTTGCACTTTCGCTTAAACGTTTCTAAAGTATGAGTCCTGTTTCGATTTGATCTTCAATGGAGGGAAAGGTTTTAAAAATTGTAGATATCAGTATGGGGCTTGTGTTTAATTTCTGAGGAGCAGATGGTGTCAAATAGAATGAGGTGTATCCACTGGCTATATTATTAATACACAGAGATACAGAATACAGAACTAATAAGGGGCACACTGGGTCAACCTGAGTTTCTCAGCTTGCTTGGCAGTGGACACTTTTTTTGTGTTTGAGAGAAGGAGAGTAAGGAGAGGGAGGGAATCAGAATCAGTCTATTCCAGTCACACCGATAGTCTTCCACTCCTCAGCCTGTGACAGCACATTTCCTTCCCTCTTCACGCTGGCTGCCTTTCCTCAACCAGAAATCTCTCCCTCCACCTTTCCTCACTCAAATGCAAATCGAAATTCAAATTAGCTTTATTGACATGGCATCGATCTTAATGCAACCTAACATACATTTTTGAATAAAGAAGAAATTCTTGTCTTTTTCTTTCTTAATGGAAGTCGGTCCCTTTACCATTATATGAACAGTTTTTGCCTCCAGCTTGCCCTCTTTTCCTCTTCATTCATCTCTGTCCCCCATTTTTTTTTTTGCTGTCCTCACAGCTCTCCCCAGCCTCCCCGACCCTCTGTGCAGCTGTATGTATTGGTATCATTAGCAGCTACACAATGATGGATGGCACTAGAGGCCAAGTCCTGCTGGGTAGGGACTCTGCCTAAGCACACCATCATTACCTGCACCACATACACATGCATACATACAGGCACGCGCATATAGCACAGTGATACCATTTGTGTGTACCCACTCGTCGACGGCAACACATGTTTAGAGAGTTTACATGTCGGAAGCCAGTGACGTCATTCACATGATTACAGGTGGAAAAATGACTATTGAATTTCAACATCCTCACCTTTGTCTCTCCATTCACACATACACACATCCGAGCTCTCACATTTAGAAACACACACAGCATTTTCTGGGTTTAAAAGGTTTGTATTGACTCTGAGCCTCACAGGGAAGTGAATGCCAATAGCCCCACCACTCTCTCTGAGAGTTCAGACAGACCAGCAGTCCAATAGACCATAGGGTGCTAAAAGGGTTTATTTTGAGAACTGACAGAAAGTTTCACCTCCAAGAACTTTCACAGACTCCATATGCAGTGTGAGATTTCTTTTTTTTTTTTCTTTCTTTTTTTGTGTGGGTTAATGTGTGCATGTGCTTGTACGCTCAGGTTTGCGGAAAGTTCAAAGAGTTTTGAATTCAGAAGAGGAAATTATGCAAATCGAGTCCTGAGTATGACAATCCCATGGTGATTCACTCTCAGGAGCTGTTGATTTGAAATAAGTCTTTATCTGAGTTTGACGTGTGTATGCCATGTGCATGCAGCCAGCTAGTTTTTTGGTTGTTTTTTTTGGCAAATTGATATAAGGTGTAATGGACTATACTAGCATTGTTAGTGTTATACAAACAGGATGTGTAGTTTCTCTTATGTGAAGCCATGTGAGGGTGAATTCTGTTTGTCAGAGTCCATAAGAAAGAACAGGGCCTTATTAAACACAGACACTCAGTAAAGATCGATTTCTTTTGTAGGTCCGTGTTTTAACTGGAAGGGCAGGCAACTGTGACATTGTGTGTGGGTGATTAGACAACGTGGGAGGAGGGCAGGGGCTGTGACTGACTGATGGCATCTGGTGGCAGCGGCATCATGGGAGAATGGCTGGGGAGAACATGCACTTGTACACCCGTGGGATTTTCTCCCAAGGGGTGGAAGAAGCGGATTGAACCCAGGCATTATCCTCTGCGCTCTCGGTGGACTCAGAAACAGGTGGGGAACCTTCTCCTCCACCCTAAAGCGAGGATAGACTGTCAGAATTTGCGGGCCGTCGATAAAGTTCACCCGTTAGCTTCTCCAGATCTATGTCTTGGTACAAGTTGCTAGCAGTGAGCCGTTCAGCTCAGACTTGCCAGCGGCTTGCCAGTGAAGAAGCTGGGAGATGTCACTGTTGAAGGTTTAGCCTAAAGCGTCCCTGGCTTCTTTCAGTGCCTCCATCTCCAAGCCCTGCTTTCATCCTGCCCTCACTCTTCTTTGTATCTTCTATTTTCTTTCCTACTTGAAAATATATGCAGAGACTGAGGGCTACTATGCTACTCTATTCTTAGAAGAGATTAAGCATTCCCCCTTCTGCAACTTTAAACAGATGGGGACACAAACATACCGTGAAGGGCTAAATCATGGTGACCATATCCACCTTGATTTGGATAAAACATCTCACCACCCTGTTGTTCCAACTCGACCATTTGGTATGTACATTCACCAAACCTATTTATTTACTTGACATGTAACATACTGTTTACTTCTCATCAATGTACTGAGTGGATTTCCAATATTGACTCGTTTATTTGCAACACATGCTACATATAATTATTGGTCTTTCCTATGTTTTAAATTTGTTTAAATATTGTAGAGGTTGTGAATGAGTGCATCTGCAGTCCACTTGGTTGTGCGCTGAGATATTAAATGTCTTAATACCTCTCTGTTTTTTCCTCCCATTTACTGCCCCTGTTGCCACCTGAGGTTGAAGTCATGGCGTCTGCTTCGGAGGCTGTCTTGTAATAATTTTATAAATTCTCAGACATTCCACTTTTGAATTAGCAGAATCGTTACTTCCATGAATACAGCTTCTCTCCTGATAAACCTTTAGATACATTACATGTCAGTGCAGGCCTTTATTATTCAGTGAGAACAATATTTTATATATTGTCCAGTGCAATGCCACAGTGGCAAGCTTTATTCAAGGGAAATGAAAGAACTAACTCGGGTCTTTGAATGGAGATTGCAAGATGTATGAAACATCCATGGTTTGAATCCCACCAGGAATATTTGTTTCTTGTTATACCCCCATCTCTCTGTCCTTCACGATCAGCTGGCCAATTAAAGGTAAAGAAACACAAAGGCTCATCAAACAGTATTGACTTTATAAATTAGGTAACTTGAACTTTTGGATAAATATAACGGTTGTAGTCAGACTCTTTTTTTGATTCATGTGAGGAATTGTAGCGTTAAACACTAAGCTGTAATTTTATTGAAACCCAGGGTTTTCTTAGCTCCCTCACAGCAGGCTTCAGACATTATTATGTGTGTGTACTATGTTGTCTCGCACTAAATATTAGCAGTGGACCCCTTTAGTCATGTCAATTGCAAGGTGGGATGACATGCATCAGTGAGCCTGGGCAGAGAAGGACTCTCGCCAATTCACTACTTTTGCTTCCTCATACTACTTTTGATACATGCCGATCACTGCAGCTCAGAATCACTTCACGAAATCTGAAGTGTAGGAGAAGTGCTGACCCAGTTGACTGGGTTTGATAAGTCAACCATTTAGCTCTTATCAAGCTCAAATCCTGATGGTGCCTTTTTTCCAACTAACCTGAACCAGTAAAGAGATACTCAGTGTTAGTCACTTGAGCTGTCAGTGGGGTTAATGTCATAGTTGCTACTGGCCAGTAGCACCCATACCTTTTGTACATTGTGGTTGTGATGGTTGGGCTTTGTTCGTTGTCATTAACGTGCATTCAGCTGCTGGAAACAGCTGCTCAGCTGGAACAGACGCCCACAACCCATGTTTCACAAATTTTACTTGTCAGGAATGTACCTTGTGAAGCAGAGGAGTTGCTCCCATCCAAGCTCATGTCATTCAACAATCTGCTAGAATTCACCATTATCATATTCCAGCAAGCTTTGCTGAAGAAATAACAATTTTGAATATCATTTAATCTTTATGTAGTAGTTATCTTCAACATATCTGTAACTTGTTACATACCCAGTAACAAGCTCCAGCTTGTGGTGCATTCTGGTACTACGAAAAAAACCTTTGGTTATGCTGCATATCCATCATCATTACCTTAATAGCTAATGTAGATTAGGTTACTATTGCCACGTGTGCAATTATATTGAAGAGAAAAAAAGAAAAGGGCTTTCAGGTTTGAACAAAATATTAACGTCATAGGAATTATGATTTTGTGAGGAGGGCTATTTTCACAGACAATACCGAAAGGCAGTGTTTTGTTCTTATCTAAGCGCGCATAATAAACTGTGTCAAGCTCTTGAAGGGTTTCTTTGCAAACCAGCCTATAAATCATTTCCCCACAATCAAGCAAGGACAGCATGGTCATTTTGATATGACTGTGTTTGGCAGAGGAAGTTTTTGTCTGCGGTGTAGGAAGGATCAGCCGGTTTAGATGATGGATGCTTGCATACAGAAAATTGTACAACATTTGGATTTGCTCCTGAATTATGTCATGTTTATTGTGTCTGGATGAACTGTTCAGACACACAGAAAAGCAACCCTAATCCCGTATATTTATTCTTCGTTTCATCCATATCCGTCTGTCTGTTCCTCCCTTTGGAAGCACAGTTTGAGACACTTGTGGTATGCGTGTGTGCGCGAGTGTGTGTGCAAGCACGTGTGTGTGTGTGTGTTTGTGCAACAGCACTGTGCGACATCATGATTAAGTGTTTTGAATAATTGATGATTGCATACCTCATTAAGTCACAGTCTTCTACTCCAGCAGCTCCCCAACTCTATTTTTATGCACCAGAATCCTCGTCCCTTCTCCTCCACTCCACAGATGTAGCAAATCCATCACTCACTTTAGGCTCTGTTGATGGAGGTCCAGAGGAGCTGTAGGGGATCTAAATCATGTTGAGTGGACATTTTTACCAATCCAGCACCACAGTAGACTGTGGCTCACTGATATTATATCTGTGGAGAAAAGAGCGACCCCTGGCTTCAGTGCTGCTGGGGACACACCGCCTGCAAGACTCCAAACTCTAAATTATGTTGTTGTAAAGCCAGAAGCCAGAGCAAGGTTCATTTTTCAACCCCCATTGCAAAACCTGCAATCCGCCTTTTTTTGTGTGTGTGTGTGTGTGTGTGTGTGCACGTTCTGTCTTTTCCCTGACACAATTTATTTATTCATTCACCCACCACTGATGCATAAAATTAAATAAGTAAAGACCCCATGAAAATAAATAAAAACAGCATTTATTTGTATCTGGAGGGTCAGGGGAAAGAGTGGTCAGGAGGTCTGGTGTGTGCGTTGGTACTGTGCTCTATCAGTTATGAAAATGCATTGCCATTCTGCTGACATTTTCCCCTTTCTGTTTACTACAAGCAACCATAAGTCACTGAGTCATTCTTGGTGAGGAAGGTGCTGCAGTTCTGTATGTTGCTTAATGTTACAGACTCTGGATAACAGGTCTGTGTGACAACAAGGGTTCGTCACAATTCCAGTTTTTTTAATGTTTTTTTTTAATGAATTTTGATAGTCCTTCCACATCCCAATGCAAAAACAGCAATATAAACCATCCTTTTGTCTTTCTTTTATACCTACTCCATCCAGTTAGGGTTTATATATATGAAAACAATTTGATATTTAACGTTGGCCGTCCTTGCCAATTATGCTTCATTAAAAATGACTTTTTAAATTACAAAGAATTTATTCTGCTCGCTGTATTTGTTTTATTGGACCACTCTAACGCCTCTCCGTACTTCAAAACAACCAACATACAGGTCAACCTTTGATGATCTCAAAGAGTACTGGATAATATTGTCTTTTTAAAGGCAGCTATTCACTTATTACCCTGGATTACATCAGACTGTACAATTGTCACTAAAACTATTTCACAGAGCATGTGTTCAGCTTCTGTAGCTTGGTTGGTAGGGCCGCAGCCAATAGGGCGGTTGTGGGTTTGATACCCATCTTTGCATGTCCACATGTCAAGGTGTCCTTGAGCAAAACACTGAACTCCAAATTGCTCCCAGTGGATGGACTAGACGCGTTGCATGGCGCCTGCCTCCATTGCTGTGTATGTCCGTGAGAATGAGTAAATGTGACTAACAATGTAAAGCTTTGGGACTGCTCACACAGTTGAAAAGCGACCATATAATATATAAGTGAAATCCGTTCACCCTGCATAAAGTACTCGTTCTGTGAAAAGGCTCACCAGTACAACATGGTGAGTACTGCGTGACGCCATGCATCAGCAACGTCACTCATGGGTGGACAAGAGCGGAAGTGATGTCTGTGTTTTCTAGATTCTTTAACATGAATGAGAATGACAAAAGTAAAGCAGACTGTAAATTATGAACTGCTTACATATCAAAAGGAGGTAACAGCTGGTTCGTACAACACCAGCAACTTAATCACCTGTGACATTTGAACCAGCAGAGTTAGTTTTATTCATTCATTTGCCTTCTCAGCATGTAACTTCGAGCCATGCTACATGCTGAAGAGATTCGTGGCTCAACATCAACATCAGATTGAGGTGAAGGGAGAGAGATACAACGTGCAGGACACCGACACTCCAGGACAGCTGCCATATGCAAACTATAGAGTAAATCTGTTTGAGGTGCGCATGGCATCGACGCAGAGGCTGTGAGGAGGTGGTTCAAAGGCATTGTATAGCCTTTGCATATTGTTTGCGTATGGAAAGTGAATTAACCTTTTAAGGTGTTTAATCAGTACTCGTATCGGTACTCAGTATCGGGGAGTTGCTACACTGTTAACCCGAACAAGCTCACAGAACTCAAATCTTTTTGTGTAACAGATTGTACAAGAATATTTAAGTGATGTTACATCTGTTACACAAAAAGTTTAGAGATCTGTGAGCTTGTTCGGGTTGACAGTGTATAGATTAGTACTCGGACATATACTCACTTTAAAAAGAGTGGTATTGCTGCACCCCTCGTTCCCTTCCATACCATCGGCATTGTGCGTCCGCAGACCGCTTTGACTTGCGTTCTCCTCCTTTCCTAAATTTTTTTTATATTTCACTTCAAGAGTTCTGAACCATCTGGTGAGTTCTATATTCTTTTAAGCTGTGATTATGCAAATGGAGATATTGTTGGATTTCCTCACACAAGCGTCCAGTAGGCGCTTATTGTTGTTTGTTGCTCAGGTGCATATACAGTCAGTGCATTTAGTCCGTCCAGTTACAAAAATGATGCTGTGTACAGCCGAACACAGAGGAGTCCATGCGGACCCTCGCACACATGGGTGGATGACAATATTTACATCACATGTACCGACGTGTACCCCGCAGCACGCAGACCTGAGAAGTATGAGTTGACCATTGACCTTTATGCCACATGAGTCTTACACAGGCATGTCAGTTATAATGCGTTTCATCACTGTAACAAAATTATACTTTCACTATTTCCATTAAATATATGTGTATATATTGTGCGTTAACATAAGTTGTCTGCACAACTAGTGATTTGCATCTGAATTGATCCATCTCAATGTCAAGCTGAGGTTCCAGGCTGCAGAACAGCTGAATTAAAACTCAATTTTCTGAGTTATCAGTCACACCCTAAGCACTTCAGCAAATGTGGGTTTTTTTTGTTTTGGTTGTGTTAATAAAGAAGATGAGAATGATGGTTGAGTAGCATAGTTTGGTGTAGTTGCAGGAGGCAGAAAGAAGATCAGAATGACAGGCAGAGGAGTGAAATCAGAGGTGTTTTTTTTTAATAAAGGCATATCCACAGTCTGTCAGCAAAGCCACCGCTTTCTCGCTGCAAGAAAAAAGACAGGCTTACACACATTGTTGAGCAGGACCAATTTACATTTTAGCACATTAACAAGGCAGAGGAGACACACACTCACATACACAGGGGAGGTGCTGGGAGAACGAGATTCATTTTCATCTCTTTTCCCCTTAAAACATGAGAAAGAAGGAATTCCCCAAAGAGAGTGCATTTCTTTGATATCTACAGCCCGGTGTCTGTAAATAGGTTAGTTGAAGATAGTATGCGTGTGTGGGGCTGTTTAGGTGAAGACGGTGCGTCTGTGTGTGCATGAGTGTTTACCTTTTGGTGATGAGGCTTTTCCTGAACATTCCTTCTAGTCAGCCAGACATGCAGGGAGCCATGTGGAGCATCTTTCCCTGCAGGGTACTGTTGCACTGGCTTCATGGCCGGGCCTCCTGACTGCTGAGCGACATACACTGTTGTTCTTACAGGACTCTACATCTGCTGCAATGGTTAGTGCTTTGGCCACCAGACTGCTGCAGTAACACTACTGAGGTGTTTTTATGCAGTGCAGATGTAATCATTGCTTCAGTTACAGCTTCTCCCTCAGCCAGAGTGAAAGTGCTATTTACATCATGGCAGTTTCCAATCCTAACAAACCCATCAAACCTGTGTTTGAACATGGTGAACATGATCCTAATTAAGAATAAAATCATAATACAATCGTTATCATTTTTTTCACAGCTCCATATGAAGAGAATAATCTTGAAAGGTGTGTCTCTACCAAATTCTCTACCGTTCAACTTGAGCAACTCGCTGCCAACAGGGGCAGCAGCAACTGCATCCATATCACAGCAAAATGGACTCTCCACATAATTACATTACAGTCAAACTTAAGAGCACAGTAAAGAAATAAAACCTCCTTTCCTAAGAACTGAAGCTGCTGAGTCATGAGAACAACTTGTCCATTCTGGAAGTGTGTTCTTAATATTTATTCTCCTTGATATATAATTCTTTCTTCCGTGATTGTTTTAAAGGTTTTATTTTTAACAAGAAACGAAATACATTTTATCAACTTTCGTTTTCCCAATTTCCATAGGTTTTTACATTTCCATACATAACAGCTGATACACAGGACCAAGTTTTTAGTGTTAAATACCTGTTTGAAATTATTCTATTAAAATACCTTGAAATATTGTGATACCATTGAGTGTGCCTAGTAAATCATGTTGTGGATCATATTCAATTGAGTCATATGACAACAAGTGTTGTGTCTACTCCATTCACAGAGGTAAGGGCTGCACCATTAGTTTCCATTGATTATTAACTGACTATTGGTTATTAACCATCTAAAAATGTATTTACTCAATATCTCTCAATATGTCACAAACTCACTTTTCTGTCATACTGCAACTTTAAACACTTCATGTTTTGTAGTCATCCTCAGTTTTCAGTTCAGTCCTTATGATGAAGCTACCAAACACTGGATATCATGCAAAAGTTCACTATTTGCTGTCAATACTTTTATAGAAAGAGAAAACTGAATATTCATGATGTAATATATGTAATTGCATTATTTTTTCAAGTTGTATAGTTGTGGCTCGCAGTTAAAACATCAGGAACAAGAAAACACTGGTTGAAACATTAGAATTGGTCATGGCAACATTGAGTGCAAACTACTGCACAGGTCAGCACAAGTGGTCCTGGAGGGTCAGAGTTCTGAACAATGTCTAGGCAGGAGTGTGGCCCTCCAGCACAATGAGTGTCACCTGTGTACTAATGCAAAATTGAGAAAGACTGCTGACATGACAGTTATTTATAATTCACTTTGACAACTATTCTCACTTTTCTATTATAATTATATTTGATGAGATGCTCCAGTGTTTTTTTTTTTTTTTTTGGGGGGGGGGGGGGGGGTTGGCACTAGATAAATCTAAGATTGGGGTCAAGGGCATGCCTGTATTCCATATTCAGTGTTGATCAAAGTGCAGTGATATATTGCAGGTAGAGGCGTGACACTGAACTTCAACCTCATGTCTTTTATTTTCACTGCTTTCCTTCCTCTCAGTTGGCTCATGCTCGGTTATCATATTCACCCATGGGCACATCTCACAGCTCTCTGGCCTTGATTAGTTGATCTTTGCGCCTCTCTGCTGCTTTGCTCTGTGGCACATTGTTTTGCTCTTCACTGTTGTTTGTCTCCTCCTGGGCTGGTCGGATCACCAGAGTTGAGCAGACAGTGTATTTTGTCTGCCTTCACTCGTAAACGGGTAGGTTTTATATCCTTGCTTTTGACTGTTTTAATCTGGATGGAGTAGACATTTATTGACATTTATTTCTCTCTCTTTGGCTTGCTTGTGCACTATATCCGTTGACATTTCGAGGCGTGTTTAACCACTTGTTTGCTGGTGTAGTTCAAAGAAGCCTGTTCATTTACCACCGAAACACCTGATTCCTGATGGAAAGAAGCGTGGTTAACCTTTAGCGCACAGAGTTATTCATCAACAAACCCAGCTCAGAGCAGAAATGTGTTGTTGATAAGAACTTAGTGCCGTGGTGTCAGGATACAAAGGTGGCTTTGGTTAAGTGTGTGATTCTGTGTGTGTTGGAGGGGTGGCACTGGCTGAAGTCATGAGAAAGGCAGTCGGGAGGTGGTCTCTATGATTATTCATTATTGAGATGGCAGGAGAGCTGAATGAGTTGAGCCACTAATCTAACTCTGAGCCTGATGGACAGAACACAATTACACCGAGAGAGTGGGAGGTGGGAAGAAAGGGGAGGAGGACAGACAGCCAGCATGCTCCCCTCCTTCTCTCTTTTTTCTTTTATTTTTTCCTTCCATTCGCCTGGCAGACTTTTGCTGTAGCTGCAGATGATTTCTGGGCAATAAGCTCCTGTTTGGCAGCGTCCTGTTTATGAAGTCACACACGTACAGAGACATGTGCGCACACACAAACACACACACACACACACACACACACACACACACACACACACACACACACACACACACACACACACACACACACACACACACACACACACACACACACACACACACACACACACACACACACACACACACACACACACACACACTCCCTCCCTCACTTGCACGCACGCACACTCACACATGTAGATTTTCACATCACCCACTCACGCCTGCTGGCAGCGCCCCAGTTACGGGCATCCAATTTACTGCTCATTCCCTTCTCCTCCTTCCCTCCGCGCTGTTTCTGCTCTGGTATAGCCTCAGATTGCTGTCTAAATCCAGACACACTAAGCCATGTTCGCATCCAGCTCTGCTGCTACATTTAGCTCGTGCTCTGATTCCAGGTCAAACTGCCACTAGTGTTCAAGATGGCTTTTTTATGCTCTTTTCGTTACTTTACCTGTATGCATTTGTACAAGGCTGACGCTACAGCTGAATGTTCTGGGTTTCTTTTTTTTTTTTTTTTTGAGAAATGAACTTGTTCCTGTCCTACAGGGACTGTAGCTTTAGATGTACAACACTTTACTGAGTCTTTAGAGAGGCAGCCATATGTCTGGAGCCTCTGAGATGTGTGGAGAGCTCCACCGCAGCAGATTGTTCATTTCAGGCTTCAGAGTTTCGTTTTCTGCTCAGTTTTACCTGTGAACTCGCACCTGTTTTTAATGGGCTGGACTTCGACAAATGTCTGTGGAGAACTTTAAAAGATATCAAACTGTGAAGTCCTTAAAGGTTTCTTCCTCTTATGTATTTAATTTTGTACTCAAGGTAACACCAAAGAAAAGTCTTTCCTGAAGTTACAGCAGAGTAAAAGTTGTCCTTTATTTTCCTGGGTAAAGCAGCGGCAGGGTTTCTAGCCCATGTCTTCTCTGGTCCAGAGGATTAACAGACTGTGTTTCTTAAATAGAAGCCCCAGATTTTGCCTGAAAAACTTCACAGCTAGAAGGAGGAGAACAAATTCAGAGAACAAAAAGGAAAGAGAAGCCAGGGACAGACGGGGACGTATTCAGGGTTACAGCTGAAGCCGCTCAACCCCCTTTCTTTCTCTTCTGATTTTACTTCCTTGGGCTTTTTTCTCCTTTCCCCTTTTAACCCCTGCTCATTATCTTACTCACCCACTCTATGTTTCCTCACCCCTCACTTTCTTACGATTCTGTTCATTTCTCTTCCCTCTAACCCCTCTCTCTTCATACGCTCCCTCTCTCCATCCATTTGGTGGAACAGTGCTGCTGATAATGCCTGTAATTGGAGTGACTCACACTTTTCCAGTGTGTTTGGACCAGATAAAGAATATTGTCAGCATTTTGCCGACATGGCCTCTGCTGGCAGAATTAAATGGACTCTGTTCTGTTCTGTCTGCAGCAAATTAAAAGCCTCTCAATTCATCTGTTCTCGCCCGAGGCTTACAGGGGCCTCCTATTCACACAGAAACGCCGTGGAGAGGGGGAGGAAGAGAATGAGAGATTTCCCTCTTCCCCAAGAAGCACCCGCTCTTTTGGTTTTGTTCAAATCTGCACTCAGCCACTATTAGATGGAGACGGAGACGGAAAAGTGAGGTCAAGACTGATAGTCTAAGAAGAGGTGAAGAGCAGCTCAGGAGGTAGTCACTTTCATTATGGAGCGTGTCAACTTGCAGCTGTCTCCTGCTGCCTTTGTACTTCAGCATGTCGAAGTAAGAAAGGAGCTATTCTGCATTTCCCTGCACATGCAAATGTGTTTTCGTGCATTCACGCGACGGGGTTGGAAGTGTTAATCTTGAGTGTTTTTTGGCTGCAATGTTATGGCCGTCAGACTCCAGTCACTTGAGAGTGAAGTGGTGGCAGATGGGCAAAGAAGGGACGGAATGCTGAGGCCAGAGGGACCCATCAGATACTGGACATAGCCCAAGGAGGCCAACTAGTATCAGAGTAAAAGAGAAATCAATACAACCTGGATCTTGTTTGCTTTAGTCCTCGCCCCTGTTCGCAATAAAAACCATAGCCCCTGAAGTTAATTGTTGAGGTGTCGACATGAAAGCCGCAGACAAGGCAAGTGACCTAAGATGTTAGGTGATCACATCTGCAGTGCTTCAAAATAAAATAAACTAACTAACCTCTGCTATTTGTTTTTGGTCATTCATGGTCTCTTCAGATGGACTCCCTCAGTTTGTTATTGTGTTTATCAGTCAAATTAATTGTATAGATCACTGGTTCTCTAACCTTTCACAGTGTGTTGTACGTGAAAAATGTTGAGCTCCATAACTAAAATCATTATCTCTTGCATGAATATACACTCACCAAGGCCTCCCCCTATTAGCTATGCGCTTATTTCTTTTTTACTTATTGTAAATACAAACTTCATATGTTTTCCTTTTTTTTCCATTCTGTTTTATATTTTGTGGGGGTAATTTTATATATGTTCAAATACATTTTATTAGAAATCATATATTTATGACTTGACCCATACTACCTTTTAAAATGGTGTTTAATGCAGTTTTGCTTTACCTGTGACATTTTGAAATAATTTAGATTGTTCTCAGAAATGTAATACAAAATACAGTAAATTAATTTACACCAGTTTACTTTAAATGTTTAAAAGTGGATATCAGTAGAAATAAATAAGCAAAATCTGCCTAACTGATTTGAAAAATCAGTGCAAATCTGTGCAAAATGTGTTGAATTTTAGCCACAAAAAAGGAGACGAGAAATGAGTAGAAAATTGAGAAAGTATGATTGTTTGTTGCCAAAGATTTCAATTTTCTTTGACTAACTGTGAGACAAGAGAGCCTCCTCAGGTTCTCCTGAGGAGGCTCAGCCTCTGAAACTTAGAATAAACCAGAGCCTGTTACAGGACAATAAAGGAATTGTCAAAGGCATATAATGACCATTATGCTGAGATTTTATGCTACATTGAAAATAAACACTCATTTCACATAGAAAGTTTCAAAAGAAACTGAAATGAAAAAACGATTTCTTTCCGACACGTTTCTGACCAGTTCTTGTGTTTTTGCAAATCTGGGAAAAGCGCTGATCCGTGGTTCTAAATGACAGGATTGGCATATGTTGTACGGGTGCATGTCTTCTGCACACTTTGGGATTTTTCCTCAATATTTCAGATAAACTTGTGTTTTGTTTTTCCTCTTACTAACGCATTCAGTATAATGACTCAGTGCTTTTCAATAGTTTCAAAATTTGTTGAAGAGTTGGACTATTTGTTTAATGACTAGTTTTTGATATTAGTCCTCATTTTGCAAATTTCTCATTAGCTGTCCTGTGTTGGACTTTTTCATATATATGTTGGGTGCAGTATAAGTAATTGAAAACTGACTTATGGAATCTATAAACTGGAGGGAATGAGTATATACTTTGATTGACCCTACTTCACAGTGATTCGATGATATTATGTGTAATAGCATTTATATGAGGTAGGTTATTAGTGTTTTTAAACCTGTTTACTTATTGATTGTAACACTGAAAACCGGGGTGGATTGTTTCTCATAAAATGTCCTTGCTGAGGCACATTATTGACAGGAAGCATTAAGAGTAGTGCAGGTCTCTCTCTGTTACCATGGGCAACATCTCCTCAAGAAACAAGCTCATTCTCATGCCTGCTGAGGACTCTCTCAAGATTTCTCCTGCCAAGAGCGAGCACCACCTAACTGAGGCAAACCTGTTTCTTCCTGTCTGTCTCCCGCAGCTCTCTGTGGGTGTGTGTGGGATGTCGTGTCAGGGCTGAAGCCCGTTCCTCTCCCATGAGCCTGTGTGCCCACGCACACACCTGGCGCCTCCACGCACGTACACGGCGCCCACGCACCCACAGCCGACACTGACGCTGTGAACTGGACCCTCGAAGCCCAGCGGACCCCAGCTGAGCCAAACGCAGCGGAGTTTCGCCCAGTTGGAGCCTGAGGATGTCAACAGAGACAGAGCTACAGCCAGCGGTCAGGCCCAGCAGCGTCAGACGGGACTCCAAAAGGAAGGGTAGGTGCAGCGTCACACCTGTCGCACAGTCAGAGACAAGCTTTGGAAACTTGCTCTAAATGTATTACTAATGACACATAATTTAGCGAAAGCGATGATGAGATTAATTCAATTATTACTTAATGAGGAGAGACATCGTTTGATTCACCTCCTTCGTGTTGCAGGAGAGAGCCCTTTTCACAGCAGACGCTCCTAAAGTAGGGAAAGCAAAGGTGTTACGGGACTGTGAGTCAGCATGCACAATACCCTGACATGGCAGCAGCTAAATGGATTTCAGCTGTCATTAATTCTATTATCTGCTGGGGTGCTTTCCCCACTGCATCGTGTCATCATGTCTTCTGTACGAAGCCTGTACCAAATCACCTGTTCGCAGGGAAGGTGGGAAGGGTAATGTGATTTCAATAAGTCTTTTCTTTGCAATATTGAACCCCCAACATGGATTAGAGATAACTCATACAACCACATTGGTTCACATACACACCTTCATCGGCTGCTTTTTTTTATCCATTCATTAATCCATATCTAAACTCTAACTAAGGTAGCATGGAGACAGGCTATCCCAGCTGACACTGGTCAAATGAAGGGGACCTTAGATGGATCATTAATCCATCAAATAAATCACCTCCAAACAACATTTCTGAGTCACCAAGTAACAAGCATGCGTGTGGATGATGGCAAGAGTACCTGGAAGAAAGCTTCACAGACACAGGGAGAACATGCAAACTCTGAGAATTACATATCAATCAGCAGGTCTGGACTTCTGAAACAACAGTGCTGACCATTATTTTACTGTGCCTCCCTCTGTCCTCATTAATCATCATCACTTATAGAATTTCCTACCGATGGTTTCTTGTGTGTGACAACAGAACGCAGGCCTGCTGTTGTTCACAGATAATTAACAGGTGTGTTCGAGCACAGCAGGTTGCACCCAAACAGGTGTGGACATTGTTTAGTGAGAAGCTTTAAAAAAAAAATAGTCCAGGTGTGAAATGCTCCAGAGAGTCTTTGCTAGCAGGTGTAGCAGATCAAGCCTGCATGGTCCTAGAGCAGAGGTGAAGCCAGGGAGCAGGCGAGCAGCCACCATCCAGCTGCTTGGTGCCACCTGCCCGACAGCGAGAGTGACGCCTGGCGTTCTCTGAATAAGCATCTGATTGATGTCAGGGAAAAAGAAAAGTCATCGGACGCCTTCGGGAACGACACTGAGTGGACGCACGTGACTATACAGAGACACACACTTGCTATCACCTGCAGCAGATGCCTCATTGCGCGCGGCGTGCTGCCACAGCCCCTGCAAACAAGCTGCGGCCCACCTCACCTCCCCGTCACCATACACAATGTGTGTGTGAGTGAAGACTGAATGCCTCTCATGTCCTATTTAGGAGCAGTATTGTTCTGCTGCAATGGAGATCATGTTCATCATTTACACTGCTCTCCATATTTAGAAGAAGTGTGTCCGCATGCGCACAGACACACACACACACACACACACACACACACACACACACACACACACACACACACACACACACACACACACACACACACACACACACACACACACACACACTATGGAACTGGGATTGAAGCCCAGAAGAGCATATGAGAGGGAAGATGAATGGTTTGCCTTCAGCATTGAGACTTGAGGGTTTCCCTCTCTCCCTTTCTCTGCCCCCCGCCTCTCTCTGTCTCTGTCTCTCTCTCTCTCTCTACCTCTCTCTCTGTAACCTCTGGCTCTGTCTCTATTTCTTTCTCTCCCTCTTCTCTATGTCTTTCACATTATGTTCCTTGCCCCTTCTGGCCGTCCGTGTCTGTTACACTCTCTGTTTCCACCCCCTTGTTTGTCTCAACCCCTCTCTCGCCCGACTCGCTCTCTCTCACTCTGACCTCCTTCACCCCACACGCGCCTCTTTATAGCTGGCCTCTATCTGTAACTCTTTTCTTTGTACAAATGGAACGTACATTTTGCTCGGCTTCAGATTCACATTCATCTCTCCTCTGATCTGGGTCATTCTTCCTGACAGACATACCGGCACACGCACACACATACATGCAAGCACACACTCTCAGCAGGGTGATGAAAGTCGAATGCAATCACATACCACACACAAGTCAACGCACACGTTCTCCGGGAATATGAAACCTTCTTAACGTGCTTCATGCATGAACTGGAATCGCTCCTGTTTCTTGCGTACATGTTCCTGTCCAGCTGTCTTCCATATGTCTCCGTTGTGTCTGGTGTTCATTGAAAATAGATATCACCCCAATCGCTGATTGTCATTCGAGTTTAAACGGAGGCTTTGGTGTTGTCAGAAATCACTGTAGGAGGGTTCCCCAGCTCTTCGCATAGCCTGTTTCTCTTCTTCCTCTTCCTCCTCCTACTCCTCCTCCTTCCAATCCTCAAACTCCTAAATGACCTTGTCCTGGATAAGTGAGACGCAGAGGAGAGACTGATCATGAAGAGTGAGTGCGAGTAAGAGAGACTAATGAGTCGATGTGAATGGGAGCTGTTTAATCTCAGGCCTTTGTTTCACACTTCTGTGGAGAAGAATGTAATGAAAAAGACGATGGGACTGCTACGTGTCACACATTAATCACGGAGGGCATCCGTGCATCGCTGTAAGAGAGTGAGCCTGTGTGCACGTGCATTTCATTTGAGAGGTCAGGGGTGACTATTCTGACAGTCCTTCTTCCGCTGGTAGTAGACGGTTTTTATTGAATTAGCACGACATAGTAGCGATAACCCCGACCTGAGTGGAATAAGTGCCGTTTTGTGCTTTCTTGAGCATTGAATTAGTCAGTCTTATTGGTTCAAGTCGACTATTGAGGTAAATAGTCTTCATTAATCCTTAATAAAACCAGAGAGATTACATCTCTCCACCTCTCATCCCTCTCACATTCCTCTCCCCGCCACCTCTCTTTTACATCGGCCTGTTAATTTCTTTCTCTCCTGATCACAGCCTTGAAGTTAAGGGAATGAGAAGAATGAAGTGAGGAGTTTATTCTTTCGTTGAACAGTTTTTTTGTTTGCTTGTTTTTAGTGAAGCTCATTTTGATAGTCTTCATTATCAATAAAACATGGAGCTGACAGTCTGCCAGTGCAAACACTTTTATGAAAGTGTCACATTTGAACAGCGTGCCAATTTGACATTTGTGGAGAACCCGACAGCTGCAGACAGTTTTGTCTCCACTTAAAACTTTTCCATCTCAGCGCCCACCTTGCTAATGAAGTATGATGAAGCGTGGACGCCTTACTCTGGGGAGTCTTTGAATCGCATTTCCCACTTTCCCCGCGCAGACGAATCGTTCTGACACCACGGCGCGGCGTCTCCGCGACGCCGCATTTTGTCAAACGTAGTGTAATTAATGTAATCAGGGATTACACTCGAGCCGCTGCAGAACGGCTCCTCAACTTATGCTCTGCTTTTTCAGCTTCGCCCTCCGGAGGTTTTCCAGTTGGTAGTCAAAACATGATACAAAAGAGGGGTTTGCTAACGAGTTGGCGTGTTGAGGGTTTGTTTTATTTTACAGTGTTCTCATTTAGTTCAGTCATAAAACATCTGAAAAACAAATAGTCTACAGTGTTTATTTGCAGTCAATTCAGCGTGAAGTTCAGCTTCTTTAGTGCCTCCATTCTGATGAAACCAAATAAAAGAGCAACTCAAAATAGTGAAATCCCACTTGGTGAATGAGCAGTGATAAACTTTTCTCTGTGAAGCTGGCATTCTGCTCTTGTTGTTGATACAGTATGCACACAAGTTATAATGTAAATTTACAGCTATCCAAATGCTGGTAACTCAAGATTTCTGAAGGTGCTTTCAATTTAAATGGAATGCAGCCAATTTGTCAGGTAACTAGCAGTAACCTGAATGTGAACATAATCTCCACTGCTTTTGACAGCTTGTATCACCTCCTCCAGCCAAACAGTGGTGGAAATTGATGTTTTCTACGCACAGTGTTGTCTCCATAGCATCATTAACTGTTTTAATTAAACATTCACTGATAACCGCCTGTCCTTCATGAGGCGTCAGGAAAAATGATTATCAGTTATAATAACTTGAAACATGGTTAACACACAGTCAACTGTCACCGCAACTCCGAAACGTCACGACTCTCCCACGTCGAGATCTGGCGGAGGATGTGTGGGAGGGTATTTCTACACTGGAGCTGGCAGCCAGCGGCACGAGAAGAGTGGTTAAGGGTTATAGCTGTGCAGCTGTTAGCCTTTTGTGTTTCCGTGCGTGGATGTGTGTGGGTGTGTGTTTGCTTGTCTCTGGTGTGCGATTAGCAAACACATTATCATCGTGGTGTGGGTATTATGCACACATCCAGTCTATCTGGCACAATCACCGCAGCCATTTACTCTGGTATCTTTCCCCAGGGAATCTTCGAGCACAAACAGCGGCATTTTCAGTTTGTGTGAGTAACTCGGTGTTTGTGTGGGCGTGTGCGCGCGCGCGGGTGTGTGCCTTCTATGAGAGGTAATCAGATCTGTTCCCTCCAATCAGACAGAGATTGAATTGAATTGGCCGTCTGCTTTTGTGGTTGTCAGTGGAGTCCAGGAGTGAATGCCGGGGGGACTCTTGGGCCACAAAGAAATTAGGCTTTTCCAGCACTAAAACTATATTTAGAGGTAACAACCATCTCTCTCGCGCGCTCTCTCTCTCCCTCTCTCTCTCTCTCCTCTCTGACATGACTTTGCTTAAGTTTTTCTTTTTCTACGCCATTGCTTTTTTCTCATCCACTCGCTTCTTCCTTACATCTCTATTTTTCATCTTCGCATATATCTTCCCATCTCATCTTACTCCACACGTCTCTCCTTTCTTTTTCTCTCTTTTTTCCCCTTTTCTCTTTCTCTCTTCACTTACAGCCACAATCTCATATCGTCTTTTCTACCTCCTTTCCGTGTTGTCTACTTATTTTTATTCTGTCTTTTTCTTCTCTTATATTTGCTTTCTTTCTCAATTTTTATGTACTTTCTTTTTATCCCATTTTCTTCGTTTGCCTTATCGCTCCATCTCTTTTCCATTGTCTTTCTTTTAAAGGAAAGAAATTATCTCTTCTTTTTTCTTTCTCCTTCTCTGTCTTTCTCTTCCCCATCACTCTTTATAGTTTCTGTCTCTCTATCTCTGTCTCTCTCTTTCTCTCTCTCTTTTATCATTAGTCTCTGTCTCGTCTCTATCCCTCCTCCCTCTGTCCTTTCGTGATCTTTTGTTCCTTTCCCTCACTTAAGTATATTTCCGGAAAATGTATGGTCCATCTTGTTGTCTGCCCCTCCTGCTATTTTGTCATCCATGACTGTTCATACGTCTACCTTTCAATCTTGAGAGTCAAAGTAAGGATGGGATGACATGATCAATCCTATTCCCAGGCAGGTATCTTGTCTCTCCCTTGGCAGACCTGCATCCTCCTCTGGTTGTGCAGCAGCTCCAATGACACACTCTTCTGCCTTTATTCCTGTGTTCAAAAAGCTTTGTGTTAGCTTTCAAATGTGACCACAATGAATTAGCATTCAAAATGCCTGACTCAGAGATAAAAATATATATCAAGAAAAAGCCTTTATTTGCTTTTCAAACTGTGTGTGTGTGTGCGTGCACACTCACGTGCAGCTTGTATACTCTGTGATCCTCTCAGTGTTTAGTGCTCTCCTCCACACTAGTTGGGGTGGCTTTGCCCACCACATCACTAACTACGGTTTCCATAGCAACAGTTAGCTCCCTGCTCATGATGTTCACAAAAGGAAAATGTCCCAATGTCACATGCAGGCTTTAATAGAGGCCGACACTCTCACCCTGCTGTGCTGGTTGAAGGACTGCGTGTTGAAAGGGCATTTCTTATTTGTTTGAGGTTGACAGGCTGCTGTTTTCTATTTCAGCCTCCTCAAAACACACAGTATGTTTAGTTCTCATCCGAGACAGAGAAGTTGCATACAGGGAGTTGAGACACAATCTTTATTGGTGGCGTAAGGAAGCGCTGTCATTCTTTCGTTGTATGATTGGCATGGGTAATTATAGGCTTTTTTTTTTTTTTTCTATTTCATCCCTTTTAGCAAAGATTCTCCTGCACTGAATGTCTTGTTTACGATGTATCAGTAACAAACTTCTCTTCTAGTGGTTTCCAGTTATTCAGCCAATCTACAGGTGGCGCTCACACTTCTGCAGGATGAGCACAAGTTAATAAAAATATAACTAATTACAACATTTAGAATTTAAACAATGTCATGACGCAGCAGTCATGACAATACAACTGATAAGTGAACCGAACAAGACTGAATATTGTTTTAGAATGGCACTTGTTCATAGGCCACAAGTGGACATTTTCCCATCAAATTGTTAAGAACAAAGATGTAGCAGAAAAAACAGGAAAAGTTCAGAAAGTTTGACGTGCCAAATTTTTAGGCTACTGGATGCAAGTGTCTCCAAAAATGCAGCTCATTCCTTGTGTTCCTGGTCTACAGTGGTGGACATCTATCAAAAGTGGCTCGGGGAAACAGAAAACGGTGAAACGATTCATGATCAGATGTGATGAGGTCCAACAGACAGGCTCCAGCAAAAAGAGGAAATGCACAATTAGCTGGTGCTTATAATGGCACTTTTTTTGTTTTTTAAAGGAATAAATTTTTTTATTGGGTTAAACATGAATAATTAAAATACATCCACATTTATTTCCTCTGTCCTTGGTGCTCGTCCCTGAGCTGCAGATGTGGATTCCCTTCCAAAGAGGACGTGCTGCTACTGCCGCCCAGGAGCTCCCGAACTCGTTTCCTAATTTCAGGATATGTCCAACAGACAGCTTTAATTTCAGCTGGTTTGTAACAATTTGCTGTAAGTTGATGAAGCACACAGTGCGTATACATCAGCGATGGGGAGGACACGTTCAACAGAGTAGATCAAAACAATTCTTTCAAAATATTTATACTTGTTTGATCTGCTGTATAATAAAGTATTGACATTTTATTCATGAAGGTTTCATTGCACTTGCTGACAGTAATGAGTGCAGATATTGCAGCCGTCAAGTTTTATTCTCGTCATCTGGTTGTCTTTTCTGCTGTCTCCACAGTGACCTCTTTGCTCCGCTCTGCGCTGACTTCAGTCGGTGTCACACAGGCCAGACACACACAGAGCAGTGTCTTAACAAATCACTCCAAAAAGTTCAAAAACACCCATGAGTAAAACAATAATGTTGGAACTTATCAATACTGTGGCATTTACAAATGTAGCCCGAGGGCCCGTTCAATACTCGGTGTCAGTGCTCATTCACAGTTTTGTTCCAGCCAATGCAAGTCATGAAATGTAAAAAAACAAATCAACTCAGAGATTCCTACAAAGCTTTCTCACATTAAAACTTTAGAACGGCTCTGTGGTTTTCTTTAATGCCCTTTTAATTTCAAAAACGCCAAACCTTTAAAAAAGTATTGAAATAAGTGATATTTTATCTTTCTCCATATTGTATTACTTTACATGTTTAATTTACAAAAGATTACCTCAATTATGTACGCCTATAATTATGAAGACAGATGAGAAAACAAGGAATTTCAATTAGTGACAAAACGTTGCTTGTCTCAAAGTTTCATACCTGCACCGACCCTTTACGTTTTTGGCTTTAATTACATTGTCAAGGTGTTTTGGAAGAAAATTAAGCTATATTGGTACTTGCTTGGTGCACTTCGTTTTGGACATGTTCCTTTCTTCTCTGCATTTGCTGTATCTCCATCAGGTTGGACAGGGAGCCGCTGGCTTCCTCTCCTCATGATGTGATACATGATTTTCGGGCCCAAAAGTAAAAGAAAAAGCAGAGAACACATTTTTTTCTAAGCTCCTTTTAACAGGGAATAAAAGCACTTTAATTTAAGCTGCACTGAGAAGATGTAGAATTGATGATGGTGTGTGGACAGTGAAGAGATAAGAGAGAGTTAGAAACAGAGAGAGACTCTGACAGATGGCAGAACCTCCTTTTCCTTTTTATTCCTTTTTAATGCTGTATGATATCTGCCAGTCCTTCGTTTGCTCTGTCCCCTTCTGCCAGGACCCTGGCTGAGTGAATGAAGCGAGAGGGATCATTACACAAGATGAGATAGGGAAGCATAGAGAGGGGAACTTCAACTGATTCCTATATTTTAGGGGAGATGACAGACATAAGAGGAGGCTTTGTACTGGCATGCTCGCCTCGGCATGAAAGGAGGACTGCTGCGTTTTCAGGAGTTACCTGTGTTTTTTAATGCTTTGAGAGAAGCACTGTTTGACAGCGACACACACACACACACACCACACACACACACACACACCACACACACACAGACAACCCTCTCTGTACGTATACAGACACACACATAAGCACACCTCCTGTTCACACAGACAGTGGGATTTAGGAAACAAATAGTTTTGACACTTTTCACTCAGATGTGTTTTTTTAGTGTTTGAACAGATGGTTTTGTGTGTCTGTGTGTCTGTGTGTGTTCAGGTAAGCGAAGAATGACAAGGACAAAGTGTTTGGTGCCTTCTCTCCTTCTTTTGATAGCAGAACGTGTTTGGTGGAGGCTTTGGATGGCTTCTTTCAGCACTAGTTAAACGTGACTCCGAAGGTGGAACTGAGATTTGTGTTCATGTGTGACTGGCAGCTTAGGGGCCTCCGATAGTGCAGTCCGTCGTGGGGGGGGGCTGCTTGAACGTCACATGACAGGACTCCAGCAGCCTATTCATGCAGACCACTTTGATACCTTGTCATAGCTAGAAAACACACAAAAACAACACACACTTGCACACACATAGAAACACTTGTTTGCATCCACTTTTGCAGGCTGTGTTCCCCTTCGTTTGTGAGACCAATTACCTTGTAATTAAAGCCGGGGTGAGGAACAAGCTTTACCTCCAAGAGTGTTGGAAAACCAGAAGGATGCTGAGGTAGTGGATAAAGAGGAAGGAGGAGGGATAAAGGAAATGTGAAAATACTGACGATGTTTTTTTTTTTTCTCAGCCGAACTGTTGTTGATTTCATATGAAATGTACAGAACATAAAGAGCATGAGATGAAACGAAAGGGTACAAGAGGAGATTTAATCCGTGTGTGTGTGTGTGTGTGTGTGTGTGTGTGTGTGTGTGTGTGTGTGTGTGTGTGTGTGTGTGTGTGTGTGTGTGTGTGTGTGTGTGTGTGTGTGTGTGTGTGTTTTGAAAAAAAACAAAATTCATTTCCTCAGATGAAAACAGGTTTTAGCTCTCCAAAACCATCCACATAGAGGCTCTATTTGTCCCTTAATCAGCAAGGTGTGTACATCAGCTGAGTGTATTCTGCAGACAAAAGCTCTGAAAGCAACAGAAGATGTGCAGACACAGAAGAGTGAGCTCTGTTGTGACTCTTCTCGGGAGTTTTGAAGCCTTCTCCACATCATTGCGTATCAGCAGGGGGATATGAAAAAGTATGTGGCATGAATGTTATGGCTGCATGTCATGGTCTCTGTCATAAAATAAAAATCACACCCTAATCCACAATAACTTGTTTACTGATATAGGATTGAGCTTAAAGTGTCGGGACCGAGGACTTTCAAGATTTTTACCAAAAAAAGAAATAAATTTTTTTGCTACTAAAAATATATATATATATTTCCACCAATTTCTATGCCTAACACGTAAACTAAAAGTTGTTCTATTTCTATATAAGATTTCAGAAAAACAGATTAATGAAATATTGAGATATTGTGATATAATTTACTCTTGTATTCTTTTTATAACATAAGACTAAATTATAAAGAATATTTAAAAAATAACTTACAAACTCTGAGCATGAAAACAGTAAATCATAGATACTGAAGAAAGTGACAAGTTTATAGTGGAACAATGTGACAGATCACATTTATAATTGCGCTTTTGCTCACACTGTGCACAAGATTTGTCACAATTTAATGACTATATTATCTTTTGTACATCACTCTGAGTTGTATGTGCCCTCTGTGGTAAACTGAAAGTGACACCCTGACTTCAGAGGTTTGGTTTGAAACGTCCAGTGAAACGCAAGACAGACAGTATTTAGTCTTCTCTAACTCATACAATCTCGTCAAAAGTTTTCTGACTGCCACTCAACAGTGACCTTGAAAAAGAACGTGTGTGTGTGTGTGTGTGTGTGTGTGTGTGTGTGTGTGTGTGTGTGTGTGTGTGTGTGTGTGTGTGTGTGTGTGTGTGTGTGTGTGTGTGTGTGTGTGTGTGTGTGTGTGTGTGTGTGTGTGTGTGTGTGTGTGTGTGTGTGTGTGTGTGTGTGTCAGGGCGAGTGGGATGGTAATGGCCAGTGCGCTGCGTCTGTCCCCGACGTATTTTTCAGCTCTAATTTGTTCAGTGTTTCTCTGCCAGAGAGGAGAGCTGGACGCCTCAGGACACACTCGCTTTCACGCACAGGCAGCTCAGGTTTTCTGGCTGTGGCCCTGTCATGCAGGTCAGAGCGGGGGGGGTGAGGAAATGGAGCTCGGGGAAAAAATGGATAACAAAACAAATTTGTGAGAAAGAGGAAGTGCTGAGATGAGAGGAGGGGGGAGAAGAAGAATTGAATTCACCAGAGGTCTTATTGGTCACTGTGCAGCATCTTCTCGTAAGGGTTTCCTTCCAAAGACTGTGATTTCACAGACGGATCCTACCATGATCCACCTACACCGTGTGGGTCTGAATTAAATATATTTTGCTGTTACCTTCACAGGTTACATTAGCAACCTGAGACCTGCAAAATAAGCAACAGAAGAGCAGTCACGTTGCGAAACGCACATCAGTGAAGGCACAGTGCTCGTTTATTTGATGAGTTCTTTATCGTCTCATTTTGCACCCGCTGTTTTCGCCTCAGTACCCACGGTTGTATTTTTGCAGCGTGTGCTCGTGTGTACACTCAGCCGAGTGTGAGCTTTTGTGGTGCTGAATCGATGTGCCAGAAATCAGCACGGAGCTGAAGGGGAAACTTGTTGTTTTCTTGGCACATGCTGTTTTGTGGGTTTAAAGGAGTCTGCGCGAGAGTGGGTATGAGTGAGTGCTTCATCTGAACAAGTCTCTGATAGATAAAGCAAGCACAAAAACACCCCGCACACGTCAAGACACACACACAAACACACACACACGCTCAGCAGCAGGGTTTAGAAGCAGGATTAATTGGAGAGTAACTGGCGGGTTCCCTCATGTGCTGTTGAGTGTTTGTTGGGAGCCATCCCAGCTGTAGTTAAGAGCCTCTGGGTGCTTCTTCATCTGGAGCACAGTGAAACAAGCTTTCCAGCCACTCTTTACCAGCCACTACAAACAACACTGAACACCAACCAGCAACGGATATGCACTATTACTGATGGATGCATCAGTAAATTGTGCTGTAAGGAATATGAGGCCAACACTGTGGCGGGCTACAAATCAAAGCGGGGCCACGTGAGGTCGCCTCTCTTTGCTGTCGGGAGCTGCTACGCCCCTCCCATATTCTTACTCAGTGGCCTCAAGCTAATGGTGTCGGTCTCTGATGTCCAATGAAATTAATGAACAAGACTGTTGTGCCTTATTGGCCGTACAGCTAAATGCTTTACACTCCACTACTTCTTGCGTGATCACTGTGCTTCTTAAGGTTGAAAAAACACTGCACCTGTGAGGCCGGCGTGAAGACCTGCACCGGCCAATATGTGGCATGTTGGGGTCCTTTATCAGACCTTAGTCAAATACTGGATTGTCAAAAAAAAAAAAATAATCCTCCTGGAGTGGCAACTGTTGATTTAAACAGGACTGAATATGATCAAAAGGAAGATTTCAAAACAACCTGCATTCTGCTGCTGTCACCACTGCTCTGTAGTTTTTTGGCTTTTTCTTTCCTTCACGTATAATTCACGAAGTTGCTCGCTATGATCCAGGAACGCCTCAACGTTGCTGAGAGAAAAGTTTGATAAGAGCATGAAACACAAGAAGACAGACGATCAAACGGGCTTCACATAAACCCGCAGGCTGACTGAACAAAAAATGGATTGAAAGTAGACAGTAAAATTTGTTGCTCACACTGTCTCCTTTGAACATTCTTTCTTTTTTCTTTTTTTTTTTCCTCTTACAGCGTGTTAAACTTTGACCTTTCATACTTAGTTATGCAACTGCACAGTTTGCCGTTCTCGTAGGGAATTAATACCGAGACTCCTGAGTGCACTGCTGTTAAGTGGACATATAGACAGTAGATTATGTGACACTGCTTGTTCATAACTGTCTGGCTGATTTTATCAAAGTTTATTGTAACTCTGGTTGTTGGTTCTCAGCGCTGAGCAGTTGTTTTGCTGACGGCAGTGCCACTGGTAGAAATGAAAGCCAAAACACAAATAAATTGTAGGCCTAATCAACTCAGAAATCAAAAATAGCAATCTAATCTGATTTCAGCATACAATGTTTTAATCGGAAAGGTTGGTAGCACCTGCGGAGCTGGGTTAGCAAAGTGTGGTCGTTTGTGAATATATAGTCAGTTTTGGATTTCTTACAGATTGACTTTTTTCACAAATGTTTTTATTTTTTTTTTAGCTCAATGTCAGTGTTTGTTTCCTCTTTATTGAAATGTTTTTTGTTGAGATCACAATGTCCTGCTTTAAGGTATATTTGTTTGGTATAAGCTCTTTTCTTTCTATGTTTTATGTGCTTTGCTAGTCCTCGTGTCCTTGTGTGCTGTAATTGAAATGCCCTGGTGGTATGGGCTGACAGGGAGGACAGTTTAAACTTAGTATCGCCCACCAGATGTCTGCCACTCATGTGGAAACCTTTGCATGTTTGCTATCTATTAGTAAATCGTCAAAAGGGGAAGGATCATCTCATAGACAAGGAAGGATGGGAACTTTTGTGGAGATGAGGTCAGAAAGCATTCAGATCCTGTGGAGAGAGAGAGAGATGGAGGGCCACGCAGGAGGCAGAAGGTTACAGTTGCCTGGGGCAATCCTTGGGGGCTTGATGCACTGTACCAGCAGTCATCTGCCATCTATCACCTGTGGAAGTGTGTGTGCGTGATTGTGTGTATTTGTATGTCTTTGTGGGGGTGTGGGGGGTGTGGGGGGGTACTGCCTGTCATAGCACTATAATCCTGAGTGACATTTTATCCAAAGGAGGCCCTGCTCATTCATCCATCCATCACGTCTCATCCATCCATCCTTTGCTCTCCGCTTTATATCCTCCCCTCTCTGCTTGTTGCTTCTGTCAGACAGTTATAACCATCCCCACATACCAAGCACTGTCAGTCATACACACACAGACACACAAACATACACACACTGTACTGTGCCGCTTTCCTGTCGCGGGAAAAACTGTGATGTGACAACTCTAGTGTTTTGTTTTGTTTTTTTGGTTGTTGTTTTCTTTAAATGTATGTTTGATAGTGTGGATGTCATAAAATGTTGTGTGTGAACCTGTAGACGCCTGTGATTGATGTTCTTGAAGATTCTTTCATTAGCGCCATGGTATAGTGAGTAGGATGTGTGCTAACATGTGTTTATGAGCCCAACGCTTTATGTGTGAGAGGAAAAGAAGTGTGAGTCTGTGTGTGTGTGTGTGTGTGTGTGTGTGTGTGTGTGTGTGTGTGTGTGTGTGTGTGTGTGTGTGTGTGTGTGTGTGTGTGTGTGTGTGTGTGTGTGTGTGTGTGTGTGTGTGTGTGTGTGTGTGTGTGTGTGTGTGTGCATGCGTGTGCACAGCTTCCATAACAGATGAAATGGAAGATTCTTTCATTAGTTGTGTTTGAAGCTCAGTGGGGTCACAGCAGCAGCAGAAGCCATTTAATTACAGCAGACTCAATGCTTCCCCTGCAGACACACATTCACACACGCTCCCTTCACTGGGAGGTCTTTTATAGAACATGCTTCCAAAAGGTAATAATATAAACCACTCAGCAGGAGGAGTAACCCTGTCACCTGTCTACCTTTTTTCTTTTTTTTCCTTTTCTCTCACTCTCTTGGCTCTCTCTCTCTCTCTCTCTCTCTCTCTCTCGCTCTCTCTCTCTCTCCTTTCTCTACATGCGTGCGCGTATAGCCACAGTCATGGTGATGGATGCAGATGGAGTGAGTAGGCTCTAAATGTCAAACTCAAATGAAAACCGCTGTTCCAGTGAGGCTAAACCAGCAGGACACATCCACTGTTATTTAACACTCACACAGATACATACCCACAGAGGAAGTAGTGCTCAGTGCACACTGTGTAATAATCAAGAACGAGATGCTCAGACGAGTGCTTGAAAATGTAATCATGCTTTTAATTTGACTAAAATACACACGCAAATAAAAACCAGTGAACGTTCTGTGTTATAACGTTCTGCTGCAGTCCAGAACAGACAAACCAAACATGAGGTTAAAATGGGGCCTTCTGTGGTTTTCAGAATCATCTGTCATCTGTCATGAAATGAAAATATGCTTACATTTCACAATGGAATATTAACACTCTTATCTCCGTACATTTAGGCTGCCTGCATTTTTTTTCAGATTTTACCTGATTTGGAATTTGATAAAAGAAAAAGTTTTGCAGTGAGTGAGTGCCTCTGCCTCTTCTTCCAAGACCTCGGCTTTCAATATCTGGCAGCTTCTCAGCTGTTTGGCCAAACTGCAGAAATGTCTTAATCCTCTGAAATGATATGGGCACAAACATTTACATCTTGATTTTCTGGTAGTTTTTGTATTTTATAGAATTCATGAAGGGTTTAGAAGATATGCTTATGCTAAAAAATGTTATGACAAGAATATGAGTTAATTTTTTCTTCTTCTTCTTCTTCTTCTTCTTCTTCTTCTTCTTCTTCTTCTCCTTCTTCTTCTTCTTCTTCTCCTTCTTCTCCTTCTTCTTCTTCTTCTTCTTCTTCTTCTTCTTCTTCTTCTTCTTCTTCTTCTTCTTCTTCTTCTTCTTCTTCTTCTTCTTCTTCTTCTTCTTCTTCTTCTTCTTCTTCTTCTTCTTCTTCTTCTTCTTCTTCTTCTTCTTCTTCTTCTTCTTCTTCTTCTTCTTCTTCTTCTTGTGGTTTGTGGTTTTATACATAGGTTTGATTCACTTCAAGTGCAAGCAAAGCACCAAGAAAGGAAAGTAAGACAACAGCAGTCTTGTGTTCATAATGAAAAAATAAACCATATAAATGTTTTATGAGACTTCGAGAACACACACTAAGTTAACAACATTCAATGTAAACAGAACTTTTATTTATTTACCAAACAATGCTGCAATGTACCTTCAATGCTCGTTGATAGAAAACATTTTTTTGGAAATAGATTAATTTTACAAATATGCGTGGGCTGCGTATATATTCAATGTAAAAACAACTTTATATGTGTGTATTAGTTTCCATTCTTTGGTCTTGTCTCCAGAAGCAGGCAAAAACATTTAAAGCTGTTGTGTTTTAATGTGACTGACAGCCCGAGTTTGGATGTGAAAGAATTATGAATATGTTTCTCACATACAGTCACGCGTTTCATGTTGTTGATGCAGTGTGAAAGTGATGGGTTTAAGTAACGGGGAGGTATTCACAGCTGCTGAGTGTTACTCTCAACATGCTTGTTTATGTGTGAATTCATCTTTATACGCATTTCGGGGGACTGTTTTATATTTAATGAAGGCAATATTTAAATGTCTTCAAATGAGCACATTCGTCTTGAAGGGGAACAATCCTCCAGTGGTTTAATCGCTTACTGTTTTCTAAGCTCCGCTGAGACTTGACACAATAGAAATCTCTGTTCCCTCTCACCCTCTCCAAAATAAGGACGGATATTCTTCAGCTCCTTTGTCTCCGAGGACTGAGGCAGACGGTTGTGATTTAGTCCAAGTAGGACTCTGACTGAGTGTGTCTGTTCAATAACTCAGAGGTACGAGTTCATCCACATGGCATTCATGTAAGTCTCTCTTTCTCTGTGCGTAGGTGTTGTTCTTTTTTGTTTTTTTTATCAATGGGGAGGAGAGTGATGTGTTTTGTTCCATTTTTTGTGCAGATAGTTTGTCCCGCTTTCCTTCACAGGGGATGATTATTCTTAGATGGATTAATATCCACAAACCTGAGGCGCTGTCACACTAAGCAAGCATCTTCATTAGTTTTCAGAGCAATGCACTTGTTACGTTTCCATCCGCCCTGGTGTGGTCATGTGTTTTGGTGGTGCACTGCTGTCTTAAAGCAGCAGGAAACTATTGTGGTATTAATTCACTGAAGTTCAGTTGACGAAAAGTCCCAATAGAATTATTTATATGTATTATCCGTTGAGTCATGTTCTACTGGCCGACTAATTTTGATGTACAAAATGTACATGGAGCTTAACATGCGTCTCCTTTGTAACAACAACATCACACTTTGGAACCAAGATACAGGTGTAACCAAAATATAGTGCCATTGGCTCCTAAAACACCTTTAGAACATTCCCCCATTAGATAGAATGGCTTTACTGGAAAAGGAGAAATTAAGCAACTCCTCCTTTTCTTTAAAGGTGTTGAGTACCATGTTTTAAAAATATCACTTTGCTCACAACTTGCACTCTGCTTCTTACAATTAGATATATTTTTCACAGCACTTTGTAGAGTTATCAATAAACATCTTATGCTGGATTTTTCTGTACATACTTAAAGCAGGACAGAGGGCATTTATAGGATGCAGTAATTTCAACTTTAAAAAAACAAACTTATGAGTCTACCTGTTTTACATTGAAACATGTACCGTGGTAAACATGTCAGTCTGTCTGACCATCATTTATCACGAATAGACAAATCTCCCGTGCACAAAGTCTTCTGAGCTACTCCTTGGCAGATTTTGTGTAATAATCATGATGCGTCTATATTTCAGTGCACTTGGCTCTCTCTGTTCCCTGGAGATTAGAGATGACACAGTGGTTGGTGTGTTTGCAGTGCTTGGTTATATTAAAATATACTGTACATACAGAGGGTGCGATTAGGGATGCAAGCATTAGGGGGTCTGTTTTTGTCACACAGAATGGAGGTGTTTTGTAAAAAAGGTAGGGCATCAACAAAAACAGATGTAAAGGGTATCAAGAGTTCAATAACAGCAATTCCAATTCCAATTTTTACAAAGTCACTCAAACTACCACCTATGTCATTTGTTTCAAATAATCATGTTACGAGGTAAAACATACAGCGTATTTATATTGTGATGGAACCACGATAATGTGGCCAACCTATTTATTTCACAGTCTGCCTCAAACATACAACACCACCTCATTTTTGTCCATGAAAAGCTAAACACAGCAACCGAATTCAGCAAAGAAAACTTGCACAGCATATTTATTTATGTATTCACCAGTTTGCAGTGTTTGTCCCATCCTGGAGGTTGTTTTTTTTTTTCCAATCCAATGAAGAAATCAGTGAAACAGGAAGTCAAGCCACACACCTAGCTTTAGCACACCTGTCTAACAAGTCCCGGAGGAGAGAAATACGACTATCCGATTAATATTGATGCAGTGTTCTAAGCTACCGCTATACAACAGCCAGACTTAAATATGTCACATTTAAATCTGCTGACTTCTCTTATATAACTTTGCATAGAAACTTTTGAGACTAAAAAGTGGCCTTTAATACACCCAAATACATTAAAGCTGTTAACTTTGCATTAAAATCGAAGTCACATGCATACATTAGCTTTTACAGTATAGGGCTGTTAAAAAAACTCTTACGCTGTCATAATGAGACCTTATGGAATCTCAAATGTCAGGAATTGTATTGCCACAGCAAATCTCTATTTGAAATGCAAGATTTGTGTCTTTTCAGTGTGTGGGCAAAGTGAGACACAGTGGAGGGAGGTGGGAGATTAGAGTTGGACAGAGATGATTCAATAGCGTCACATAACATGATGCTAAAGTTAAAGGACTCATTATGCTGCAATGCTGTGGGGACTTTCTGTGAATGGATGGAGTGTGAAAGAACGGGAAAAGGAGGTGTGGAACCTCTCCATCAGTATGACCTTCCAAGAGTCAGGCTGCTATGGAGAACAGAACTAATGCCTCCATATATTATCTGAATATACAGCATTATCATTATGCCTTTCCTTCTCATTGTCACTCTCGCAGTCATTCAGTCACACATACTCACTCAGAAACACAATGCGGGGACTTACACGAACGCACAAGTTCTTCCCCATGCCAAATGTGATGATGAAGTGTTTGCATGCTGCAGGTCAGAGATAGAGACACAGAATGGAAGAAAGATGTCGAGAGAGGAGGGAGACAGAGCACGGCAGAAGGGGAGTGCTCCCTCACTCACGGCGGCTTTCTCTCTCACTTGCTCTGTATTATGTTGGGAGAGTAATGCAGGAGATAACATAGAGACTTCCCTGGACAAGAGCAAGGTCGACATATGACACTCACTACTGCGTGCTCACAATGCCGACAACCTGGTTCACAATGGCGAGGGAGAGGAGAGGGAGGGCTGCAAGAGACAAGGGCGATAAGAGCAAAATGTCACACTATTATTTTGTTGAAGTGGCCAAGGAGAACAGTCACAGTGTCC
The DNA here is from genome assembly GCF_963422515.1 of Blennius ocellaris. Taxonomy (NCBI): domain Eukaryota; kingdom Metazoa; phylum Chordata; class Actinopteri; order Blenniiformes; family Blenniidae; genus Blennius; species Blennius ocellaris. The sequence goes on from NC_137661.1 coordinate 20,575,696, forward strand.
GCTCTAATCCCACCGAACATCATTGATCCTAGTGTCTGAGAGTATTGACCACTGTCATTCATAAGATACCGATGACTTAGCTGCCTAAAAAGATGTCGCTAAGCTCAGGAGCTTTGACCTGGGCTGTGGTTGTTTTTATTTTTTTATTTTTTTCAAAGATCACAAGTCTTTTGTCGTGTTGGTGATTGATGATCCTGAGGTAATAGCACTGCTCTGGGGTCCTTGACTGGAAGATGTACTGTAGACTGCAGCATGAGAGCGTGTGTGTGTATGTGTGTGTGTATCTGCAGGGCAGGATCGCAGTGAAGCAGCTCTCATCAGGCGTTTTAAGGGCGATGGCGTCCGCTACAAGGCCAAGCTCATCGGCCTGGACGAGGTCACTGCCGCCCGTGGAGACAAGCTCTGCCAGGACTCGATGATGAAGCTCAAGGTAAGAAAAGAATTTCACCGTCTCCTCTTTATGGGATTATCTCAAATTAAATGCGAGTGTACTTTTTATAGCTTAAATGGCTTAAAATATAGTATAATAGTTATTTTTTTTGTGTCTGTGGGCTACTTCTTCATTTATCGCTTGATATATGCCCAACGAATTGTGAAATAATTTTGATCTGAGTATTTTCACATCAGATTTCCTCCTATTACTGTACCTGTAAAATGGTATCAAATTTCCTGTGACATATTTTGACTTTGAGGATGCTCATCCAGTGGAAAGGTCATCGCAGTGTCATGGGTATCTGTGATAGTTTTAACTCTTGTGTGGGTGTGTGTCTAACCTATATTAAGTATTAAGCTTAAATTGTCAAAACTGGAGCACCATGCGCTACTATAAAGGATTTTTGTTTTTGTTTTTTGTTTTTTACCAGGAATATGTAGAAGCATTGAAATTAAATGTTCAAAAAATAGTGTTACAACATATAGTTAACCCAGGTGCAGTTCCTTTCACAGCACATTTGCTGGACCAACAACGAGGCCACCCTCTGTCCGACTGTCCTGTTTGTACCTACTCTGACAATTCTGTCCCAAAATTTAGTAGTTAAAACATCTTTAAAAACAAACATGTCAAAGACCACAGCATGGAGGAGAAAAAAAAAAAAAAAGACTGTCCGCGACGGCTGAACCACAACTGAGCGTCAGTCACCTTCATTGTCCTAGAATAGTTCAACTTCATGCATTTTCTAAAGTTTGTTTTTTTGAATATGCATGTTGTGCAAAATGTGACCCACAGTGTGTGTTTGTGCATCCACGTAGAGTTTGTGGTAATTTCTGTGAGTTGGCAGAGGAGAAACATGGCCATTTTTTTTTTTTTTTCAGGGATGAGGACTAACTATAGAGGAGGAGTGAGCAGGTTAGCCATATGGAAGAGAAGGGGATTGGGGTGAATGTCTCATTTGCAAGGACAGGGACAATTAGAGGGAGAGGTAGACAGATGGGGCAGTTAACAGAGGAGAGAAGGCAGGTAGGAGGGGAACCATTTGGATGATAGGTAGAGAGAGAGAGAGAGAAGTGAGGATAAAAAAGAGGAAGATATAATTTTATATTCATTTATAAATAGATTAATAAGGAATCAACCACATTTAGGGAGACACACAACACACTTCATGTATCTGTTACTCTACATCGTTCTAATGTCCTAAAACAAATGTACACACACATACACACGCGTCAGCAATGACTTGATTTCACATAATTCCTCTACAAATGTGCGGTAGAACAGTTGGAAAACACAGTGAGACTGAAAAGAAGCCCTATCCATTATTAATTATCCTTTTACTCATTCTGCAGAAGTTATTTAAATTGAGAAAATCACATTTACGTTTTGTTTAGGTGCAGCACAACCCTACCCGTCATTAGACCTGTAAGGGTGAGAAGAGGACAGACAGCTCATTGATCAAACAGCCTCCCGTCTCCTCATTTATTCAGACAGGAAATCCATCAACTCTTTTTCTCTGATCTCTTCTTTCATGGCGCCCCTCCCTTACCAAGCTCAACACCTTCATTTCTGTGATGTTGCTCCTGTCTTCTCTTCTGCTTTTCGTGACTCACCTATGTAAATAGAGTTGGGGGGGGTTGCTCTCCACCCTTAGGTACACTTATAGTTATAAATCCTCAGTATGCGGTGACATGTTCAGTGCATTCAAGCAGTCATGTTGTCATGAAGTGACATTTTCCATAAAGCCTTTTAACAAGCTTAGATATAAAACTGTTACATTGAGCTGCGACGCAGTGAACGGGGTTTGAAAATGGACATTTGACATTTGGTTGATATTTGTTTTTCCTGTTGAATAACTTTTGAAAGGTAACAACTAAACACATTATTTTTCTTTCAGTGAAAAATGCTCTTGCAGATTTTGAACCTGTGGTTTGAAGGTGCTCTTTCTCTGCCATTACTCTCAAAAATGTTTTCGAGTGTGTTTTCACTTGCGTGATGGATGAGGTATTAGGAGTAGATAGAGGATGTGTCTGCTATAATTCACAAGCTAAAACCTCACCATCACACAAACATGTCTCAAAAGGACAATTGAGGTGACTGTTCATGGGGAAAAGTATCACATTCTCTCAATATGTCATTGTAAAGTGTCTGATCACAAAATGACACCAATATGTGAGGCAGATTTCTCGTTTTGGAAAGACAGATATCGGCAGTTATTGACAAATTGAAGACAAAATTCCTAATTTATCAAGAAAACCACCATTGGCCAGGAGAGCTGAGAGGCCTTTGATGCATGCGCCTGTAACTGTGTTACATCCTGTTATGTTCTGTTTAAAACATGAGTGGTTCTTCTCAGGGTGTAGCTGCAGCAGCGCGGTCTAAAGGAGAACACAAACAGAAGGTGTTCCTGACTGTTTCGTTTGGAGGGATCAAGATCTTCGATGAAAAGTCAGGGGTAAGCTCCAGAGCAAAAGTGGTCTCTGTTTGTTTGTGTGTGCGTTCACGCTTTGCCGCATGCCACGTGTGTGTGTGTGTGTGTGTGTGTGTGTGTGTGTGTGTGTGTGTGTGTGTGTGTGTGTGTGTGTGTGTGTGTGTGTGTGTGTGTGTGTGTGTGTGTGTGTGTGTGTGTTTTCTCTATTAATGAGGCATCTCCATGAGAGGGAGGGGCCCCTGGGGAAATCAGGAGGCCCTAATTGAAACCCTGAGAACAAGGCCTCAGTAGATGAGAGAACATGGCTTCCCCATTGTCTGCTTCTGCGCTAACAGCCACAGCATTGCTTCCATGTTATGCTCCAGGATTATGTTTTTGGTTTTTTTTCAACTTACACGCCTGCTTTTCTGTTTAAAAAAATTGGATTTAGCAGAACTTTGCTGTCCAGCTTCTATAAACCTCCTTCCCCAATGTACATCATTCTGCACATGTCGACAGTTGATCACTAAGGCAGCTGCACTGGAGGGAACAGCAGTATTCCTTTTTTTTTTTCTATGAATGATAATGAATCATTGTATCTTTCCTTAAAGCTTATTTACCCTTATATTCCTATGGTGTTGCTGAAATGATTTGGTTTGTGCATCTCTCTTAACCATAACTCTTTGACCTTTTCTGATATCTAGAAACTTCCTAAAATACCATAAAGCAAAAAAAAATAATGATGTATTGCTCTTACAATAGTCATGAAAGGCAGCAAGGTGAAGGTGCTCAACACCGCCAGGCTCAACAAAGTATTTCAAGAGGCCCACAGCGTTGTGAGTGTTGTGATGGTCTCTGTATATTGGGTCCAAACTGAGGTCCATCCTGAACAATGTCTCTCACGTTTCCTCCATGATGTGCTGGTACACAGCAAGAGCAGCTCCAGCAGCAGACATGGCCCTCCAAGGAGAGCACTCGAGTGCCACATGAGAGCCTTTCTTTATGGCCATCGAAGTCGAAAAACTAATTTTACTTTTTCAAGCCCTTCTACCTGTATGTTATTTCATATTTTATTGTAATTTTTTTTAATATCTGATGTAAATGTACTTACTCTGTGTGGATGCTTTGAAGCAACACCATTAAAAGTTACCCTCTGGTATTAATAAAACACTGTCATTCTGTTCTGTTCTATGCGAACGTTCGCACCAAAGTCTTCCACAGTGAAGATGCACACATTTGTAACATAACTTTCCAGTACCGTCTAAATACACAGTAATATTGAATAAGAGCCAGGTATTGAAAGTTAAAGTTATCTTATAAAAGTTGCGATAGGAACTCTTTTCTTTTCACATTTTTTGAGAATTCTATGCCATAAAAATTAAATTAAATCAGTCAATTTATGGTTATAAAAGTATTATTATTATTATTGTTGTTGTTGTTGTTATATATTAAATTACAAGCAAAATATGTTTTGTTTGTTTTTTTAAATAATTTCAATCAATATGAAAGCCCTTTTGTCAAGCGGTGCCCACGTCAGCTGCAGCAGAAAGCTGATAGGGCTGTGTAGTTAATTGAGTTTTGATCACTACATGTAGTATTAACATTTAATGCAGGTCTTCCTGCATATCAAATGAGCACTTCCGTAAGTCAACAGTCACCCCGAGGCACTGTTGACGTTCCCCTCTATATTAGTTTTCAGAGTGACTCTTTTTCAAAAAAAGGGGGTTGTTCCAAATCTACTGACTTTTTGTGGCGTTACTTGAGATTTGATGTGAGAGCACATGATTGTTTTTACACTTCTCAATGAACAGCTGATGCTACTGTGGGACCCACTCTGACCCAGAGCACTCGCTTGATGGCCCAATACTCGTACTACAGGCCCTACCAGCCAGAACCAGCACACAAGATGTTTATCCCACTGCAAATAAATTCTGCATGCTTGAAGTTGCCAATTCGCAAGGTGAAAGTTAATTTGTAGCTTTGATCAAGTTGTATTTTAGCCATTGACATGAATGTGGATGCTGCGCTCTTTGTTGTGTTGTATGTCAATATCATTTTCATAATGGACAAGGAAACTTGCCAATGGTCATTATGAAAACAAGGGATTCCGATTTGATCTTGTTTTGGAATTAACTTTATGAAGCTGTGGAATACTTAGTTGTCTATAATCACTGTAGAAATCGTACTAATGTTTGCACTTTGTCAATGAAATCTGTGATGGCATTATTTTTATTTATTTTTTATTAAGTCATTGATTTTAGTTTAACATAATGGGAAATTTGTTTTCCCTGAACTTCATCAGGCTTTCCAGAACTTTTACTTTGGTGATTTATTATTTGCAAGGTTCAACTACTCTTTTGAATACAGCGGAATTGAAAAAGGATATATTTTTTAGATTTACAAATCATATTTGAGTTTAACTGAATATATTCACTCTTTACTATTCACTGATTTTGTTTGACAAACGAAGTGATATACTTGACACTACTTGACCAACTTCTACTGACAAGACTGAGGACAATACATAAACACACAAAGGAAGTGGAGAGACAACAAAGCTCAACTGACAATACACAAATGTAATTGGGGTGAGATGCATGGAAAGAGCCTCAAAATACTACTAGTGAGTAATTGCACAGGAAAACACACCAGAGGCATGGAACATGAACTTGACAAAGTAGACAACCATTAACGACGATCCAAATCATAATAGTTACATAATCCAAAACATGATTGAACAGTGTCCACAGAATGTCTTTATCAGAATGGGGCGAGTGGACAGGGTTGCCCGGGGGGGCATACCAGAGGCAAGGTTAAAGGAATGATAAAGCTCTGGGGGCAGAGCAGGAGGCTGGTGGCAACGAATGCAGAGCCCCACTGGGGCTCAAGATGGAGACATGGCCACAGGAAAAATCCTGCTGGGAGTCGGATTTGGGAACAGACACACAGGTCCTCTGGGGCCGGATGGAAGTCGGATACAGGAAAAGACAGAGGTGGGTCCTCCGGGACCCCATGGGAGTCGGGCACACAAACAGAAGGAAGTTGGTCTCCGGAACCTTCTGTGAGTTGGATATGGGAAAAGATGGAGGTGGGTTCTCCGGGACCTCCCCATAGTCAAGTATTGGAACAGACGGAAGTGGGTCTCTGGGACCCTCTGGGAGTTGGATACAGGAACAAATGGAAGTGGGTCTTCCATGCATCCCAGTTGTCACATTTGGGAATGGGTCTCCTGGGAACCCTGAGTGATGGGCAAGGAATCAAACAGAAGAGGGGCTACCCTGTTACCCTCAAAGTTTGGCACCGGAATAGACAGAAGCAGGATTTTGTGTCAGAATCAAAATCAAGGGAACAGATAGAGGCAGGTTCACGAGGACCACCTCAAACACGCATTTTAGCAGACACTTGGCACTGTCACGCTCAGAAACAGGCATGTTAACAGATGGAGCTGGGTCTGCTCAGACCCCTTCATAAAAGTGGCAAGAAGAGATGGCGGTGGGTCCCAGACGGCCACCTCAAAGGGACGTGAAAGTTTTTCAAGAGCAGGTCCTCCTGGACCACCTCAGAGGTGGTCACGGGCAGAAACAGAGCTGGGTCTCATTAGACTTCTTCATCAAAGGGTACGGAAACAAATGGAGTGGTTCTTTATAAAGCTATAAAGGTGGGTTAACCAAGACCACCTCAGAGTATGAAATCTCAGAGTATGAAAATTGATGGAGGCGTCTCCACCAAGACCACCTCAGAGACAGACTGAGCTGGGTCTGATCAGACTCCATAATCGAAGGTACAGGCACATCAACACATGAATGGAGTCTACATAGAGCCTCTCTGAAATGGGCGCAAACAAAAGCAGTTGGGTCTTCCAGACCCCTCTCAGAGTTGGACATGGGTACCGACAGAGCTGCCTCTCATCAGACTCCATAGAAGTGCAGAGAAACAAAGGGAGGTGGGTCTTCTTGGATCGCCTCAGAGATTGGCATGGGAATAGGCATAGTCGGGTCCTTGACCACTGTTTTTTTGTTTTTGTACTTAACTGTCTATATGCAGCTCCCCCGAGTTTGACAATCAGTGCAACACTCTTTTTTTTCTCTCCACTTCACAATGAGTTCTGAGAATCACTCAATGGTAGCTGTAACTCAATGATTTAGTACATTTGAAACAGGTTCCCATAATTTTGTCATTTTGGTTTTAAATGTTCTTACTCATATATCCTCTGACAGATATTATCAAGGCCTAATCTCCCAACTGGCCATACCTGTCATTATGTCCTTGAGCAAGAAATATGACGCCTTCATTCTCCACAGCATGGACATTTCTGATCACTGCACAAGCCATTATGCCTTTCTGTATTAACAGCGGAAAATGTGTGTTCCTATTGAATTTCAGTCAGTTGTTAAAATAGTTCTTTCAAAATTTTTTGAAGTGGTTGGCTCAGTGGGCTCATTCGAAGCTCAATGAAATATTCTATTTATTTAAGTGTTATATTTAGTTTGCAGCTATAACAAAACAGCTGTATTGTTAATACATAATACAGCATCTGCTGTTGTGTATGTTGTGTAAATATGCAGCTGTAGCTTTGTGGCTGTGAATGAGTCTGATTGCATACAAGATCTGTGTGAGACATAATGTGAAGCTCACTGCTACACATCCTGCATTAGTTGCTGAAATGGTAAGCCTAAGGTGTACTTCAACAGCAGTATGTGTGTGTGCGCGTGTGCGTGTGTCCATGTGTCCGTGCAAGTCTTTGAGTGTGCGTGCCTGTGGGGAGAGAGAGAAACCCAGCAGTAATAAAGAATTGCAGAAAAAGTCCCAAATACACTTGCATAGTGGCCACCCACATGGCCACCAGCCACGTTCATTTATTACCAGTCCACAGAACCCCATCTTTTGATGCCTTCACAGAACAAGACAGATAGGGAGGAAATACAAAACCAACAGATACATATCGAAGTAAATATACAATTCTGAAGATGAAAAGAAACAAGATAAGGGCAGAAGAGAGAAGGCTGTGAAAGAGATTAAGACAGTAAAAACGTGATGAGGGATAAAGACGAACAGAAATAGTTAGAGGTGGAGATTCATTGAGCATATGTCAAAGTAAAGCTCTCTACAGGGAGACCTTGTCCTTTGTCTCCGCACATTAATATTAACTATAGAGATATGCTGCCCTTACTATCAGTCCTTCAACCACTTGTAATGGCTCGAGAGGAAGGGAGAGAGATAGAGGGAGAGACAGAGACAGAGAGAGACAGAAAGAGGGAATGACTCTGCTGAGGTTCAGGGATCTTGACAGTCTCATTCCCCTCCTGTGCATCAGTCAGCCAGATGGGCGGATGGATGTATGGGTGAATGAATGGATGGATGGCCTCTCTCTCGGAGGAGGGAAGGTCGAGCAGGATGGAGGGAGGTGGTGCTTGAGATGGAGGAGAAGAAGAGGAGAGACATTAATCTAACGGAGGGCAGACCAGCATATCTCTCTCGCTCTCTCTCTCTCTCTCTCTCTCTCTCTCTCTCCCTCTCCGCACATACACACACAGAGGCCTGCACCACAACACTGTTCAAGTCTTTTTGTCAGTGAGTTCTTGACCACATCAGGTCAAGAACTCACAAGAGTGACAGACTGAACTTGTCTGCTTGTCAGCCTTCACACTGCTCCCCCAGAGCATCAAACCAGAAAGATGAAATGATTCAAGTCTATCCAACTATCTATCAATTATCTATCTATCTATCTATCTATCTATCTATCTATCTATCTATCTATCTATCTATCTATCTATCTATCTATCTATCTATCTATCTATCTATCTGAAAAGGAAAAGGAAAAGGAAAAGAACACTTTATTGATCCTTCTTGGGGAAATTACTTTCCAAGCCTCCTTCTCTCACCTCTCGGCCACCACTGCCCTTCATATGATCTATTTGTCCTGTCCTGTTTTCCATTGTGCTCACAGGCCATTCAAAATATTATATCTGATTGACAGTTGCAAGAGGTGCTTGTAGTGACATCATTTACCAGAAAAAGCCACAACAAAACCAGGTGCCTTTGTATGAAAACACTGAGCAAACAAAAATACCAGGTAAATAGGAAGTCCAGATCCATTTTTGGATAGTTACTAAATTTGACACAAACAAAAATGGTGATGTGTGTAATCGTATTTTCTATTTGTATGGGGCATGTTTCGTCTCTGTGGCTATTCTCTGTCACACGTATAGAAATTGAGTTAAAAAGAGGTATTTTGCAGTACGGTCCATTGTGTGTCACATGCATGCATGTCTGTTTGTAGTGAGATTCTTGGTATCAACAACTCCTGCTTTTTGTTAACCCATTTCAGTGCAGATCTAATGCCTCCTGACCTCAAACCAGTGTTTGTAACCGGAGCTTACTGCACTCTGCTCTGTGGTCCATCAAGATTTGCTGCTGAAAGCCAGCAAGGCCACAACGGTGCTCATAATCCTAATCTTCTGCTTTAACTTCAGCCATAACTCTGCTGTAAACCGAGGTGTCATGAAGGAATGGCTAAGATAGAGCAGCACAAAACTTGATCTTATCTATCAGTACCCATACAGATAAAAACCTCATACCTACCTATAATCACAAGTTATGAAACAAACCTAAATGTAGACAATAATCTCAACAACTAAGGGGGGTATCCAACATAAAATCAATAAAGTAAATTTTGTATTGACAACTTAACTTTTGTATATATAAGTTCTGCTGCAGTCCAGTGAAAAACTGCTAATCATTAGTTCACCTATAAAACCAATGAATCCTTAAATCAAGGTTGATATAGACCATTTTGTCACTACACAGTGTTCACTCTTTCAAGTCATTATTTTTTTGTGTCAAAGTTAAGTCCAATCTCAGTGCTGTCCCACAAAGCTGCCTTACTGGACAGCCGCTGCAGGCCCTCAGATGATGTCTCCCCTCCAGGAGGAGGATATGAAGCTCAGGGAGTAGAGCCAGTATCCTCCTCCCCTTCCTCCCAGGATAACGGGCAGTTTCTTGGTTCATTGGCGAGTAACTGCTGAAGGGCATCCTGTCCAGAGTCCCTGAGAGACACCAAGAGTATGTGTCTGTACGTGCGTGCATGCATGCGTGTAAGGGAGATTGCAAGAGAGGAACTGATAGTGCATATCAACAGAGCTGGAGAAAGAGAGAGAGAGAGCTAATATCGACTTTTCAGGTACACCCACCTGTTTTTGCAAACAATAAACTTCCCCAGAGAATGCATCTATTTAAGCAGCTCTGAGCACCATTTGATGGTAGAAGCTGCTCGACATGTTGTCTCCAGCAACAGCCTCCCTCTCGGGAATGAATTTTACTATTCTGTCCATCATTCAGAGGATGTTCCCAAAGAAATATTTACATTGCTTGTGTCGTTTTGGAAGAATTGTCTCATAGATGAACGTTGACAGATTGTCCCTGCTTTCTAGATGGAAGTAATGACTCTATAGAGGCTGTGTTTACAGCAGAAGCCACAGGTGGAAAGATTATGATGCCAAATGCTTCATCAAGGTCTAGTTAATGCAGATAAATGTGTCTTTCAAAACAAAAGTTTTGAATTTGCGTTCTGATTTTGCACTTGTGCAACTGAACCTAGCCACAGGACAGCTTTCTAATCTCAGAATTGGTGGTTCGTTCTACTATCTCACCTCAAGTTGATGTGTTCTTCATTTTGCACTGAACCCCAAGTGTGGTGTAAAAGCACCATCACCACAAACATGTTTGTTTCCCTTCAAAATTGTATAATCATGTTTTAAGATATTTATGAATTTTTATTTTTTTTAAATTATGGTTTTCAATTATTTGAACAAATCTGACCAACATCGTTGAAAGCAAAGCCACCCCCCCCCCCCCCCATGACTTTTCGCACCCAACTCCCGAAGCCCTCACCCACATCCTCAAGGTTTTCTATGCGGTTGATTGGTCTAAGCTACTACAAAAAAACGGAATCCAAATCCATGCAGACATTTTATTCTCTGCTCTTATTGAATTAGCTTTCCTCTTTGTCACCACACCACCCACCCAGAGATAATCAAATAACCTCTGCCAATGAGCTGCGTGCGTGCATGCATGCGCATGCTTTCACAGGCACGGCCTTAGCTGTCGTTTTCAGGTCAATCAGAGGTGATAATAGCAATCATTAGTTGCAATTATTAAATTTAGAAAACGTGACTCAGACAGTGATTATCTTTCAGCTGAGGCATTGCGTGTGTATGTGTGTGTGTGTGTGTCAGTGTGTCAGTGGCTCCATGTTAAACTGGTGTCACTCTCCTCTGCCTTGTATCACTCCTGGAAATGCTTCAGAGAGAGCAGATGTGTGTGTTTAGCCTCTGATGTAACCCCGAGCATGCATTCAAGGGCTACTCGGTCATTATGTTGACTGTGTGTCTCCGCTCCCAGCATGCAGCTGGCATAGACAATAACAACAAAGCGGACATTTAGTGTGACTTAACAGAAGGCTATTGCATAGTAAGTCTTGAATCGTGGCTGTGTGTTTGTGTGTGTTGTGAGCGAGGCCACAGATGAAGTGATCAAGTCGACAGCTTGCCCTCGCTGTGATTGTCACTGATCTCCCCCCCCCTGTCCTCAGGAAAAACAGTACCATCTGCCATGGGCCATGCCAGCTTGGCACTCCCCTCCCACGCTAAACTAGAGAGGGCAGGGGAGCTTGAAACGATGTGCCATACAAGATCTCTGCATGTATTTGTATCTGTGTGCAGATTTGAAGGAGTTTGCACAGGATGTCTTTTCCCTGATAAGGTTGAAGAACTTTGCCCATTCCTCCCTTCAGTCCTTACCATTTCTTTACACCTGCAACCTAATTTAATCATGTAATTAATGAAATATGCCTTGTAAATAAGTAATTTGCTTGTTTTTGGAGAGGAGCAAACTATTCAATTAACCCTCAGAGGTCAACCTGTTCTAGGCCTCAGACTCAGCTGGATAGTTTCTCTTATTTGCGCAATATTTCCAGGAACACTGGACTACTTTTTTTTTATCAACTCTCTCGCAAAGTCGTTTGGATTCTCAGTCGTAGAGTTGGTACTTGTTTCTGTCTAATGATGATTGTGTCTTTTTCTCGCTCGAAGCCAGTGGTCGCTCTTGTGGTGCTGTACCCTGGTACGTACCAAATTGGGAACAGAAGTTAAATCAAATTAAACACTCGCCACTCAGATCTGGTGCTCATACTTTCATTTTCACCATTGGAACAAATGATGTAAACAAAACACTTGCTGAGCATCTGTTGCCATGCATATTTTCCAACTTTAACTGTGATGCGTTTCACTCAGTTGGATTATAAATGAAAAATTTTACAAAAATTAAATGGAGAGGACTTCAATCGTACTTAATTCAGATTGCACCACACCACATTTACAAGTGTGCCAAGAGTTTCTTCTATTTTTTTCAAGAAGACTGGATCCTCCTCTTTGGTGTGCATCAGAGTGCACATGGCAGCGTTCACACTTCCACAAATGGACCGCACCAGTACAGCAATGGTAATCGAGTAACTTTCAGCGATTAACAACGATCTTGTCCATAGCTTTTTCTCGACCGCTTCCTGTTACGACTGAGTCCCGCCCCCAGGAGATAACAACGTCAACAGGACCAAGAAACCTACGGTGCTGGCTTGGACAGACATTGCTGTGCCCGTCGCAGACCAACGCTATAAAGATCACTGCTGCTGATGTACTTTAGGTCACTCCTAAAGAATCCCAGTTGTAAATACAAGAATATGGACATCAGAGCACTTTAGAGTGATTTACCTTGTTATTGTGGGTTTTTTTTCTATTGTCTTGATCCACAGCTATATAGACCATGTTTGAGTACTTACTTTGGTTATTGTATATTTTTATGTTCTGCATTGCTTTTGTTTTTATTGTTCTGGTTCAGATGTTTTGTAATGGGTTGTTTGTACTAAACTCAAGTCAAGGATGGGCTCTTTCTTAAGCTTTATCCCACATTGTAACAAAATGTTTGTTTGGCCAAAAATTTGGCCGAGCTATATTTAAACAACACTTACACTTAATGTCATGTATTACATTCCTTTTCAACATTGAAAATCGAACTTGTGGAAGCTTACAACTGAGATAATGCTATCCGAGCTTTGTTGTTGTTTTTGCCTCATGCTCAGATACTAAACTTAAAACAAATGTGAAGGTTAAATGTTGATAATGTACAAAAACAACCTCTGGTATGTATATGATCAAAGTTTTAGCTTAAGGACAAAGGGAATGAATACATGTATGAGTTGAGTGATTCTCCCAGGTGGTCTTGACAGGAAACCACAAACATCGCGGAGATCATTTGTGCATTGATCTTGAAATGTTTTTCTTTTTCTTCCTTTTTTAACCCCATTTGTTTCTGATGCCAGTGTTGAGGGTGGGGGGAAACATGAATCATGGCAACAGTTGGAAAACATTAAAAAAGGGAAAAGAAAAAGAAAAACGCGAGAGGAAAATAATTCCTCCTTTTTCTGCTCCAGGTCCTGCAACACCACCATGCAGTCCACGAGATCTCCTACATTGCAAAAGACATCACGGACCACCGAGCCTTTGGCTACGTCTGTGGGAAGGAAGGGCACCACCGCTTCGTGGCTATCAAGACGGCGCAGTCGGTTAGTATTTCCGGAGCATGTATGTGCTCTTTTAAATGTCCTGCAAGTGTGTATACTTGTCCCTCCATGCACCCTTTGTATGTAGGTTAATGTTTGATTCATCGGGGTCTACTCTCAGCAGTACAAACCTCTTGACATTTAGATAAGGACACTTGAACACCAGCTCGCGCAGCTTTGTATTGTTCATCACACAAACTGTTTACCCTGGCGCTCTCAGTCGCTTTTTGTGTGTTGAGGGGTTCAGGTTAAGTCCCACAACGGCACACTCTATATGATATTGAGTACCTCTGTTGGACCTGTTATGACTGTTGTTGCTATTGTTGTATCAGTGGGCCTGGCTTGTTTTGTCTGGATCCAGCTGGCTCACTCCGTAGCCATATTGATTTCCCATAGTGAGTCGATGAGGGTTTGAGTGTGTGTCACCAGCTCTAATGGCATATCCATCCTCCCAGGGCCATGAAACGTGGCTCTTTGACTTAGACAGATAAGCACAGGCAAGCGCACGCACACACACACACACACACACACACACACACACACACACACACACACACACACACACACACACACACACACACACACCGCACAAATAAAATAGCTGATCATAAAATGCTACACTTCCTAACAGTGGAGTACAGAGTTAAGTTCTCATCAGTTACCCAAGCTGCCATTTACAAATGTGTGCCCGAAGAAAGGTCATAATTAGGATTTGAACCAGTCATCACTTGCTCTCCGACTATCAGTCATGGAGCAGACAATGAGAGGGGTGGGTGAACCAAACTTGCGGCTGACGCTGTAATTGGAAAGTAACCACTTTGATGTGAATTAACAAAGCATTTCTGTTGTCATGAAGTTTAAGGTTGTTTCGAAAAGGCCAATTTGGGGTTACATTGAAAAGTAATTGGCTTACCACTCAACTCTCAGTCTCACCATCAGGAAGACATGTTTTATTTAGACACTTTTAAGCGCAGATAGAAACACCCTAATTGTGTAAGGGTTGAGTAAACTTCCTCTCATTTTTTGGTCATTGTTAATAGTTTTTGGTAGAGTCGCAGTTGTAGTCAATATGACTGTTTGTTACAACTCTATCATTAGTGGTAAGAACACAGCGGGATTAAAGGCGATTACATTCCAGAGCTGCTCTGTTGTGTCTTTCATTCAATCGTTCAACCTTTGTCTGTTGAGCACATTTCATGCAGGATTATGACATGCAGGGTGCTTAAAAGATGGCTGATAAAGAACAGGCACTTTAAATACAAGGCAAGAACAAAAATGCATCAAAGCCTTCAGGTGATTAATTAGATCTGGTCAAAATGACTTTGAAGTGTCAACATACACAGGACCATTAATAAACAAAGCATTCTGAATCGAGTTTTATGAATCATGTGAATATACTATAATACATCTATAACTTGAGTGTTGAGTAAATGTTGAGCTGTCCAAATACCAACCTGAACTAACAATAGTGGAGACTTTCCTGATCAGCCACAGGCAATTCACAAAGTAGACATGTTTATTTCCAGTATAAGGAAAATTACTGAAAGTTTTTGCTAACCACAGCCACACTGTGCAAGCAGTAGCATTATCACAGGAATTTAAACTATCACCTATAAATGCAGCAGTTTAGAACCTGGGGAAGAAAGTACTTATTATTGCCTGTTCTGGGTGTACCCGGCCTCCTGCAAGTGTAAGTTTGACGTCTCTTCTTTCCGCAACCCTTAGTTGCCTAAAGAAGATGTATGGCCGTATGTGTTTTTATTTTCAGTTTATCAGTGAATAATGTGAGGAGTATCCTGAAGATGTTCAACCAATAACCAACATCAGAACTTCATTTAGGCACAAAGGTTGAAATCTCTTGCATTAATATTCAGTTGGGTCTGTGATCTCATCATTTGTTCTAAAATACTGATCATTACAGATTGTATTAGAACAGTGTGTCTGCACTAAAAAAGTCTTTATCATTGCTCCATGTTAGATTCATTTGTCAGTGTTGCCGCCGGCTGTGAATTAGTCATCTGAATCAAGAGTGCTGAGCCGAGGTTATCTCGTCTCGGTGGTCCAATGCGCTGGCCACCACTCCTCCGCTCTTCCTCCGAGCTTTTTCATTTAATGCATCTTCACTTTTTAAAATTCTTTTTTTTTTTTCTCAGCTGTCTGGGTCTTCTCTAACCTAAAGGTTTTTGAATATAGAAAAACTTTAAATTCATGCGAGCAATGTGTCGAGGAGAGGCAGTGGACGTACTGTTGAAACTGATGATATACGAGCGACTGTGTTTCAGAGTCTTCTCAGCATGAGAGAGTTTACTTCATTGTGTCTATCATCAGCGTTATGGTAGTTTCTAGCAGAAAGACAACCCTAAAACAGAAGTGCTTTATGCAAGGCAGCCTTCTTGAACTCCAGTTGCACTTCACAAAGCCCCAGTCAATAATTGATTAGTTCTGAAACGCCGTTGTACTTTCAGACTCTTGCTGCAGCTGTGATCATGGTTATAAGTTGTGACTTGTCCAGCTTGTTTGCTGATACAACTTTTGTTCGACTGACAGGTGCAGGTTGTACAAGGTTGCTGTCAGAAACAGGGAGCAGGAGGCGAGCTACTTGCTATTGTGTCGATAGCTTGTTTCAAGCTCTTCTGCCACTTTCATTGCATGTTGTCGTGATTAAATGTTGTATTTTGATTCATTATGTGCAGCAATATTATTTACTGGCACAGCCTGGACCATACAACCTTCAACTGGAGTGACGTTTTTGTACTTTGTACTTTAACCACGACAGAATAAATACAAGTTAAGTTAAAATTGTATAAATTCATAGAAAACAATAGAAAGCAGAACATTCCTGTAATAATGCACATTTAGTGCAATAAGAAAAGGACAAAGAGAAAGTCTGTGGAAAAGTTCTAAACATAAAATATTTGTTTCTCCAAGTGAATGTCAGTAGGCTACAGTTGAAGTAAAAAAAGAAAAAAGATTGAACTCGTGAACTCAAAAGCTCAAAGCTACATCATGTATTTTTCCATTTGTATTTCTGTTGAGCTTTTGCTGCAGTGAGGAGTTGTTTGTGTTTCACTGTTCGAGAGTAAAACTCTGAGCAACACATTTCAACATTTAAGGCTGATAATCAGCTCACTCCTAATTAATTCAGCAGAACAGTTGTTCTGCACATCAGTCCGCTTATTCTTCATGTAAGAAGAAATCCTCTCCACAAACTATCAGCGGGATGCTTGAGGGCTTGCTGTGTGAGTCCTGAAACACGTTAGCATGTACAGCTTGTCTCGGTGCTATTGGATCCACTGAGCAGTTAAACTAATGAGCGACATCGGGCTCACTCTGGAAGCTGAAAGAAAGTCAGTTGTGAAGAAAAATTTCCTTTAGAAATAGAAACAAATGGCAGTGCATACCAAAATTAAAGCAACAGCTTGGGATCATTCAAACAATAAATAACATATATAGTCCACTGGAAAGAGAAACATATCTATTAATCAATAACAAGTTTCATTTCACTTTTTGACAAAACATTTGAAACAAATTGCTTAATTGTTGTAATATATGTTTTGCATTTGACAATATATTCAGAAAGACACATAAGTAACACAAAAGTAAAGAAGACAGTTAAACATGCAGAAATGTGGATTCTGTTAGATATCAAGTTCAGTGGAGTTCAGTGGGATGTCTGAACTTATACATCCTCTATTCTTTCAGTGTAGACAGTCCAGTTTTGCCACTTACTGACAAGGATCGATCTTTTGGACCTCAGACCAAAGGTCATCCACTCCAACTTCTGTGTGATTGTTTTTGTGGGCTTTTCTTTCAGTCATTCCTCATAAATACTTATTTTCTCAAAGCACAGGAAAAAAGGACCAGGACATTGTTTGTGATGTAAAAAGCCAAACTAATTTCCACTTTTAGAAATGTGTTGTTTTTTTTTCCTTTTTTTTTTCTATAAAGTCAGAATTTTTCAGCATGGCCAAAAGATATGGGTGTGATGAGCATTCATGTTCCTGTATGTCCAGCACTGTTTTTGTGGTAGAGACAGGTTGTTTTTAATATGCGGTGTAGTGAAGAAGCAAATCTCATTTTTCCTGCTGGATATTCTTCACTTCTTTGAACTTGTGGTTGCTGACGTCCTGCACATTCAACATTTATCCTCTTGTGATACTTCTAGGTTCAGTTCTTTGACCCATTTTGCTTTATTGTATCACATGTTGTTTCCATTCTGTTTCTTTAAGTTTCCTTTAGTTTAGTTTTTTATTTTATATATCTTTTTGTAGGATTGAGTCAAAATGGCTTTACGTTATGGTGGTCAAACATCAGTGGTGGTTGTGTATGCTGGACCTCCAGAGAGCTCATGCTTTCTACCACGGTTTTCTTAAAGTCTTCACGTCATAAATAATTCCTCACAGACATTGACGTCATCTGCATCCCTTCTAGTTGGCAACACCAAACATTAGCATGGGAGTTATTGTGACTTCCAATATTTATACAAGCTCAGCTGTTTGTTCTCAGGCAAAAACCCTCCGTTTCTGTTGCCATTTTATTTTTGGCTTGTTACCCGTATTTATCTGTAATCACTCTTGTCCTATTTCAAGATTGTGGGAGCCCATTATGTTCAGTCGGCTTGCTGCTGCCATCAAATACAGTCCTGAAATTCCTTTTTTTTTCTGCGATTGAGCATTTGTTACATGCTGGAAAACTGCATTGCAGGTTTAGAAGAGGATGAAGCAGTATTTTGTACAACTCTGCTATATTTTTAGAAAATGTAAAGTATTATGGTGACTGTTTTATCCTTTGTCTTTAATAGCCATGAAGTAAACAATAGAAATGACATTCGTTTTCACAGTAACTGAGCCTGAAATGGGCCCCTGTTCACTTCTGATATACTGACACTGCACGGTGTTGTGGGATACAATTACAGTGAGTTGTGGCAATATGTTGGGCAAGATTAAATGTTCTGGCCCCAGCCCTCAGTGTCAGGATCACTGCTGTGGCGACACAGGGCTCCCTTTGAAATGAGAGTGACTGAGGTTATAGTCTTCATGTGCAGCGCTCAGACTGGGATCAGCATGGCTTTAGCTCAGACATGACGAGCTGGTGGGTCAGGTGAAGCCTCTGCTCCCTACAGCCAAATTTCAGGAGTGGAAAAATGACTGGTTTCACAGGTGATGAGAGCAGAATTTTCATTTGAACTGCAATTGAAGCAGATATGAAATGTAATAGCTGTATTATGTATGTATAATCGAAATTTTTTTGTCTTGTAATTACATGGGTAATGTAACTATTATGTGCCTACAGTGAAGATCGGTCAATTCAAGACTTTCTATTCAACATAATATAAGGTGGACGACAACAGGAGAAGTCAGTATTTAGTGTCATCACCTTTTGTAATCAAGTTTTTCAAGCAATTGTGCAGGACGTTTGTTGTCTAAAACATCTTTTATATTCAAAAGGCATCTCCGGTGAATGTAGGCATGGTCTAATGTTTTTGTTTCTCGGTGTGATCCCAAACAAACTCCATGACGTGGCAGCAGGACCATATCATCTTGGATTCCTAATTCCTCTTCAAACACTGATTGCTCCTACAGACATGGTGATTTTAGCAGCTGCACTGCTTCAATAAGCATGAATAACAACATATGTTATCTACATAAATGGTTGATGGTTTCAAGAAATAATTCAATGAAAACAAACCCAGAATCAAGCTTTTGTTTTATTAGTATTTGTGTGCTGGGAAAATGATTGGTATTGAAATAGACAGTGGACATACTCAGTGTAGCTCAAATAAGATTTTCTCAAACTGTCTACAGTCGTACAACCATGTCATCCATGCACAAGTGTGACGTTACGATAGGAGACTGCAGATTTTGAGCTACAACAAGATATATCACCATGATTGCTTTCCTTTCCTTTGTGACAGACCAAAATCACACAGTGTAGATGCCCTAAGACACTGGATATGTGATCGAAATCATTGTAATCTGTCACAGAGTAAATCTACAGTCAGCCAGAGTCGAGCTGCTATTATATTTGAGAATAATAGCATTTCTTTGAAACATGCCTGAAACCCTTGCGCGCCAGCGTATGTCCTGCAAACCCTCGGCAGCTGTGGCTGCCAAGCGCAGAGATGAGTCTCGAGGGAAAACTATCAAAAGTGCCTGGTAGTCAATCACAGCAAAACTACAACAAACAGTCGTGATACAGTACTGATAGTGTGTATGTTTGTGTGGGTGCGTGCACACGTGTGTGTGTGTCCTGCGTATCTTTGTCTCTAGGCTGAGCCTGTGATCCTGGACCTGCGGGACCTGTTCCAGCTTATCTACGAGATAAAGCAGAGAGAGGAGATGGAAAAGAAGGCCCAAAAAGACAAACAGTGTGAACAGGCGGTCTACCAGGTATTCTCACAAGCCCCTTTTTTTGTCTTTCTTTTCTTACTCATCTGCTTTTAGTAGAACGAGCTTCATCTAAGGGGCTCTTGACAGACGAGTCAGGTAAGACTTGAAACAGACATCAAAGAACGACTTACAGAGCGCCAACCTTCAGACCTCATCAGTGGCACCATCTGCCCATTGTGCTTTTTTTTCACCTTCCTCTGTTCTGTCTTCTCTACATCTTCTATTTAATTTCTCTTTATCTCTGTCTGTCTGTCTCTCTCTCTGATGATTGCCAAATGATTGTCTGAACGCCGGAAAGCTGCTTGCGTCTTGCTGTGCTTTCCGCCTACTCTTTTGACTCCGCTGGCTTAACCCTCCACTTCTTCCCACTCCCCTGTCTTTTCCGCCCCTCTCCTCTCCTCTGCTGTGTGATTTCTCTTCCCCATCTGCAGACGATACTGGAGGAGGACCTGGAGGACCCGGTCTATCAGGTAACTTCCTGACCAATCACATCCCCGCTGTCACCTGCTGCATTTTTAGCCTGTCGGCTTGCTCCTCTCTGTGTGCACTGTGGGGAGACTGCTGCTGCTTGGGTACAGTGTGTAATGCAGTTTGAGACTTCTAGTTGTGTATGGGAAAAGTACAGTTGGACACCCCAAATGTTTTGGAGTGTGTAGCTGTGGATGCACGAATAGCTGTTGTTTTTTTTTTTGTTTTTTGTTTTTTTTCTCAGCTGCTGGAGGTATTTATTTGCTGCTTTCAGTTTCCTTTGTGTTTCACTAGAATCTTATTTTCTAACTGCTTTTTTAATTAGAACCTATTGACAATGCTGTTTGACTAATCACCTCTGCAGTTTTACCACTTTTCCCTCTATTACTTTATCTTTCAATTACCTTCCTGCTTCTCTCTTTTCTCCCTTCTTCTCTCCGCCGCTGATGTTGTAGTACATTGTGTTTGAGGCGGGACACGAGCCCATCCGTGACCAATCAGAAGAGAGCATTTATCAGGTACTCACAAGCTCATCTTGTTCGCTTGTGTTTTCCATAGCTTTAAACTATTGTTACTGAGGTTAAGTTGCTGACAAGAAGTTCCAGAAAGCATTTGAGATTCTGAGATTTCATCTACTTTTTACTGGCCAATCAATGCCGGCTTCGTTACTCTATAATGGAATGAATATATTGTGGTCGGCTCTTGAAATGAATTGCCTCTGTTCTTCCACATAAAATGTAGATATGGGAAAGAAATGGCCACAACAATCATAGGCAAAACACCAGCCAGCCCTCTCCAGAGGGCCCTGACAGCTCAAGCCATCTACCCGAGGGAGAGAAGCCTTTCTCTGGGTGTTCTCCGCAAAGGCATGGGTAGACCTCCAAGGGATGAGGGGGGAGGGGACGGTATTGAATGGAGGAGATGTGGAGGTTATTCCTGGCCCGCGTGGAAGGCGGACCCCCTCCTCTTTTCCATGCCTCCCCTATTTTTTTTTTCCCGAGGAGATGAAAGAACGCGGGAGGAAGAAAGATTAATCACCATCCTCTCGTTTGATCTTTAAATAAAATGGATTGAAAATAGAGGCAGCGCTGGCGCGTGCACAATCATACGCAAACAAAAACACATACAAAAACCACCTCCCCCTCCTCCCACACACACACACACACACACACACACACGCACATACTTACTCACAGGCGTTAGAAACGTGAGCCTTAGCCAGCCTCCAGCCACAGAGGAACTAATGTATGAATAAAGATGGCAGCTTCTGGAAATAAACATGTGAAAGAAGTAAACAAGGAAATGAAAGAAGGAGAAAGAACGAGACAGGCTGTGCTCGATAGATACCCACATATTTTTCATCGGCACTGTTACTCATTTACCGTTCGGTCTGATTAGAGCATGTCCAACTGGGGAAGAATAAAAACTTTTTTTAAAACCTTGTGTCAGTCTAGGAGAAGGCCATCCACAGGAATCCCAGGATTCACACATATCAGCATTTTGCTATCACTGCTCATTGTTTCTTCTCATTACACACACTGCCAAATCTCTCTGCCTGTGTGACATAGAGATATTACATGTCTCGACGTGTGTGACAATCTGAGTTATTACACGTCTGCGGGTGTGATAAGCAGCCTTATCCATCCTTACGTAGAAGGAGTCACAGAAAGAGAGGGGGGCCGTCACCGGGGGCCAATAGTCTCTAGTAGATGAGTTCTCTCGGTTGAGATTTTAATTCGGATTATCCCTAAACACACACACACACACACACACACACACACACACACGCACACACACACACACACGCACTCAACTCGTGATTGATATGATTCCTGACGCGCGATTCCTGGGTTTTTATATCGACATCCATAGTGTGTCTGAGTGTATGTATGCGTGCGTAAAGTTTCCGTGCTTGATTAATCCAGAGGTAACACACTCTCTTGGCTGTTCTTCGAATCTGTTTGGTCGGATGTGTAGGTCCCTACCAGTCAGCAAAAGGAAGGGGTCTATGATGTCCCAAAGCGACACCCAGTGAGTGACCGAGAGTTTTCCCATGTCTGACCAAACTGCCTCCCCCCTCCCACCCTCAGCCTGCCTCTCCCCCTCTCAGACAAACCTCTCAGCTCATGTACACATGAATAGAGTTTTTTTTTTTTTTTGCCTTTGCTGAACCTCGATGTTCACGGACATTATTACACAGTGATCGAGTGACTCTTTTACCCCACCTGAGAGGTTTGCTGGGATCCAGTGCTTCATGCAGTGTGCCGTACTGTTGTACATCTTGTGCTGTTGCCGTGGTGGCTGGTGCCCTCCGCCTCCTCCTCATCCTCCTGCTTGTGCTCCGTACGGCTAACTGGAATTGTGTGTGTTTGAATATGTGTGTCGTGTCAATTTGCTCAATGAAGCATGCCATGCTCTGGTTTGCCAGAGGTGAATCAAGTAAAAATCTGCATGACCTTATTACAGAGCACACCAAACACATGTTTTGTCACGCATTCTTTTAATGGCTGAAATGTCCATGTCTCAATCGGAAAAATGTGCATGGCCTCATACAGTATTTTTACATCTGTATGTCAGGATGTCTTGGAACAGTTGTTTCACCCTTTTCTCACGGATGATTGAGAATGTTTGCAGTGTGACTGTTTCCCTGTGTGCAGTTTGTGTGTGGTTTACTTGCAATACTGTTACGAGATCACGCTGCCACTGGTTATAATGAAATGATGACCTTGACCACTGTCAGGTTGCACTATAACTCAGCTGCTCTTTATCTCCCTATATAGAAACTAGTTATATTGCGGCCTGATTCAATTTGCCAAAATCTTCACACTCACGATAATCAGACTACTGTCCTGTGGGGGTGTGTTTGTATGTTCATGTGAGCGTATCGTATATTAGCACCTCCTCTCATGCTGCGGTTCCAGAGTCTAGCACCTCTGTATGTATTTTTCTCCGCAGTGTTTTTTTTTTCCTTCCCGAATCTTTATCCATAAACCACTAAAACTGGACTCCTCCACCTCACTACTGGCAATCACTATCCCACTCTGAATTTCAGTGAGTTGGGAATCAGTCTCGTCGTTTTCTGGCTGCACATTATCCTCCGATGTGGTAAGAAGCTTACAGGCGCCACAGTACTTCTGTTGTGTCCTCACCCAGCCCACAACACATGCTGCTATTTGGATTGCCTTTGTGTTGGCAGGTGTCTGAACGTGAGCAAATCCAATATTTCTCTCTTGTTGTGCAACCAATTGGACAAGTCATTCATTCTGGTTTAAATAAAGCAAATTCAAGTCTTTTCTGCTTCCCAGTCAGTCAGACAGAGAAACGATGGGATAAATCACAGATTACAATTGGATCAAAAAAAAGAAGAAGAATTCACTCATGAAAGACAACTTGTGTCAAATTTTGAAAGTACCTTGATATAAATTTAGGGCAAATTCAGGTTTAGAGGGTAGAAAACCTGCGGACGCTGCGTCCACCATTGATTGAATCTTTCAAGCATGTTGTGCATCAGTCAATAATGTCACAGCAGGTCTTTTCCACCAGAAATCGACCTTCACATCATTTGGTAAATATGAGCAAACTCCTGATGCTCGTGTCAACCTCACAGGTCGGCGTGAAGGAGAAAAGTGAGTTGCGTGCTCATATGAACAGATTAAACTTTCCATTTTTGTGTGAATTTTGTTAACTTAAGAGTGGTAACAGGATTGACAACCCATGTCAACAGGAGTCTTCAGATGACGGCATTTGCATTTGTGTTTGAATACATTTGCTGTGGAAAGATTAAATGGAGAGCGTGGTGCTCACAAGTGCAAGGGAATTTGATAACACATAGTTTAAACTGTTGGTGAAGGAATTTAACAAACACATTGGAGGGTAACAGAAACAAATCTGAATTTGTTTGAAATAAGCCATATCATAGATAATCTGTCACAAAGTCAACACTGTGGGAGAAAACAACAGAAATATGGAATATAGCGGAATAGCGCCTCAGCACAGTAACTGAAGACATTTCTTCGAAAGGATGAGCCATATATCAGACACAGTCATAAACAATGCAATTGGCTCCAGCTGCTGTGAATCACATTGCTTCTAAATTAGTTTGCATAAACACCTCCCAATATTTTGCCCATTCTGGTAGACATGCTCGATATTGCATATTCATTAAGGCAAATGTGCTGAATGGGCCCTACGTGTTATTTTGCACATCTGTCGGATGTAATCCGTCAGAGCGCCCAATTAATAGATCAGCTCCCATGTGTGTTTGTGCACAAAATCAGTTCATTTTAACATGTTGTACACATTGAGACCTTAAGCCAAGCTTCTTGAATTGGCTAAGTAGCAACACATATACATGTGAAGTACATTTAATGAATTTAGCAGAGTTGTAATAAAGCTTAATCTGGTGTCATTCTAATTTAGCCTTTTTCTAACTTTAAAAATGTTTGATTCTGGAAACATTTTTGCTTATCTGGAATCACTACAATACTTGCACTGCTGTTGATGAGCAGGATATTGTTATTAATTTCAGAAAAAGTGAGCAACATTAGCAGCAGGTTTCTATTTTTATTTGTGATCGATTTGGTATCAACTTCCTTAGCACTGCATGTCCACTATCTTCTCTACAAAGAGACTGACAGCGCAGTGACATTAGATTATATCGGAGTCGTGTGTTTGCACACTGCAGCTCAGACAAAATGATCCCATCATGAAATGGGACCCGATTGTCTACAGCGGTCACTTCTGGTGTTTACTCTGTCACCTTCTTAAGCGATGGCAAATCAATAAAGCACACACACACACACACACACACACACACACACACACATGCATGCATGCACGCACGCACACACACATGCACACATGCACACATAAGGCCCTTTCAATCTACTGAGCTCTTGACCCTGTGAGACCTGAAAGAGTGTTTTGAATCAACAGAAGACCCTCGATAACACTGAGAGTCCCCATGCAGAGGTCAGTCCATTTCCTCCAGTCAAACACACCAACTCTACTAAAACACATAATTGACACACTCTAATATGATATGACAGTGTTGGTCTATACTACCATATATAGCATTGCAATACTTTTGATCTTAAATATTGATATTTCAATTGTAATTCACATGCAATAGTTGCAACATGCAACTAATACATACAATCGGTACAATATGACAATGGAGTACAGCAATACGTACAATTCTGTAGATTAAAAAGTATACTGTGGGCTAAAATGATGATAAAGTATGACAAGTCTTAGATTACAAACATTGATGAGGATGGTGGAAAAAGAACAATGACATTTGGAATAAATAGATATCAGGAATGTGGGTACAATGAAGAACGGAATGTTAAACAACATGGTTATTTTGAATAGTCACCTCGACTTACTTTGGTAAAGCAATTAAAATATTCTGTTTTCCCAACAATTAACTGCATCACTAACTGCTTTAGCTTTGTGGTCTTAATGTTAACATGTTGAAAATGAGAGGATGTGACCAACGGAGCAAAAAGTGAAATAATAAGATACATTTGTGTGCGTGCCTGCGTATGAGCGCATGTGATTGCATGTGGCAGGTCAGCGGGGTTTTTCAGTGTGTGCCAGTGTGATCAGTCACACAGCAGGGGACCAGCAAGGTGGTGTTAATTAAAGGGGGCCGCGTTAATTGTATGCAGAACACATGCGGACAGGTAATTACTGTTTCCCCGGAGATGGCTAATTGATAGGTGGCGATTGCACTGATAAAGATAAGGGGCTGGGCAAAGAGATGGCAAGCGAGAACTGACTGGCACAGCAAAAGAAAAACAGGGATGGACAGAGAGAGCAAAGGAAAGACAGGTGGACAGAGAACTGGGCTGCAGCAGATTGAAGCTTTCAAAAAAAGAGCAGTTTTGTTTTTTCTTTTTTAAATTTAAGTAAGACTCTGCATTTCACATGTGAGACATATGAACCATGAGCCAAAACCAGTATACCAGAAGGTCCGTTCCCGATCACCACTATAAACCTCCGTAAGACAACACTGAAACCTGGGCTGAAAATAAATGACCGTTATTGCTGCTGAAGTAGCATTTGCTTCAAAGCCAAACTGTGACGTTCTATTGGTTAAATAAAACATGCATGATGAAGGCGGCAGAATTTTTGTGCCATGAGAAATGACCAGCTTCTGCCAACATCGGTCTAAAGAAAAAGACTGTGGCAGGGGCATTTTTTTTTTAGATCTTTAGGCAAATTTGCAAAACCAAATCAATTTGGGATGACATTTCACTCTGATTAGCATCAGCAGGCCTCGTTATGAATTCCACGATGATGAAATGTTGTACCTGTCACAGCTTGAAGACCTCAACACGTCAA
Source organism: Blennius ocellaris (assembly GCF_963422515.1). Lineage (NCBI taxonomy): Eukaryota > Metazoa > Chordata > Actinopteri > Blenniiformes > Blenniidae > Blennius > Blennius ocellaris. The sequence continues at coordinate 20,602,353 of NC_137661.1, forward strand.
AAGTTTGTTTAAAAAAATGCTGTTCAACTACAAGTTTCCCACTTATACCTATTTGCACTAAAACAAAGTTAAGAATTTATAGGTTTTCATAGTCATTGGTTTTACACTTCATTGTTTGAACTCATCCAGGCCACTCATGATGCTTTCTCTCTTCGAGAGATGTGTGTATTCTCGAAATGCCCCCCCTGACAAAGTAATTCCAGTTCTCTTTGCCCCAGTAGAGGTAAAATATCTTAATCAATCGTTGCCATCCTAGAGAGACAGTTCAACCTGCTGTCCTGAAGGTATAGAAGTTGGCGGCCTATGTATTAATCAGCCCAACTTTGTTGTTACTTTATTGCAACACATTCATTAGTAAATCAAGAGCGGAAGCACGGTTTGTTTTCTTTAACCTGGAAGATTTTATTCTGAGTTGCACTGATCAATGGCAGCTGTCATATTTTTGTGGTGCACCCTGCGTATGACGACAATGCCGGCATTTTTTTACTTATTATTTTATCTTATTTCATTGGAGAATATTATGTCGAGAAAACAGCTAACAGAAAAATGGGCTATATTTACAGAACTGATTAGTATTGAGAATCTGTTATTGTATTCCAGCACTGGGTAATGATGGCCATACCTCATGCTTTCCCCAATACACTCAGCAATGCCGCTATGCACCAATTACTTGCTTTGCCAGCTTTTTTTACACATATCATGTTTCCAGTGCCGATGAAAGGACTTGACTGAAGGTGAAACTACTCTTGTACAGTTGGGAGAGGTGGGAGTATGACTTGTACACGGTGAACGTAAAATATATTAAAATCTACAAGTGAGACACTTTCATGTGGTTTTCTGTGGTAATGTAGAGGTTTAAAGCCTTAAAGGGTGCGGCTTTCTATCCTGTAATGTCACATACTCCCTGCCTGTGCTCTCGGGTGCGGCGTGTTAGTTAATCCAGCTGTTCTCTTTGTGCCTGCTTGCCTCTTTAACTCGCACTGCAGTTCCTCACACGAGGGAACAGGCTTTAGTGAAACACAAATGGGGTTCAAACTTCAGATCAGTGCCAGTTTAAACTAAAGGTAGGGATGATTTCTAAACCTCTTCAAATCTTCTTTGTGTGACAAAGTGTGGCAAAAAGTATCTCCCTCTATGTGTTTGTGTGCGTGCGCGTGTTTGTGTGCGTGTACCTGCAGAGCCATTTCACCTTCTTCCTCATTCACTCTTTGTCTGACTGAGTGTGTGACAAATAACTGGCATGTATGTGTGTGAGAACATTCCCATCCCACCTTCCATCTAACACTGGGGTTGTGATTGCAGAATGGACGTCCAAAATCCCCCAAACATCTTCATCACCAACAGCATCATCATAATCATGATCAGCTCCTCCAACAACAGCAAACTCAACAGCAACAGCAGGCAGTGGCAGATTTGATAGACTTAGACCTGAAGACGATGACGCAGGTAAGGTGCTAAACAGCCGTACAGCAAAGTACTTTGGTCGTTGTGGTTCAGATGAATGCAGTGCTCAAAGCTGGAGTTGTTTCCAGTATTTATTATCAGGAACATACCTTCCTTTAAGTTAGCCTTTGTTTTCTCTTGGTTGTGGTTAAAGGTTTATGTACAAGGATAAACCCACCTATATATATCTTGTGGTTTTCAAGAGGTTCTCAACATACAATAAAAGAACAGCTAATAAGTTAACATGATAGTTTTCTATAAGATGATAGAGGCATAAAACAAGAAAGAAACATTGCAAACACTTTCCAGCTAATAAAACAAAAGTAATTTCAGAGGCTAGAGTGGGCAGTTTTGTTGTTAATAACAAGAATCCTCACAAGTTTAGAAGCCAGAAGATGCTTAAATATAACAGATCTACTAATAATGGATAATTTCAGTCAGATGGGGTTACGGACATAAAGGGTTTGTGTGTCAGTTGTTTACTTAATAAACAGAAGTTTGAGATGAACAGAGTGCCTAAAATAGTTTTAATATGTAACAGACACCAGATATTGTTGCAAGCACTGAGGATATTTTAGCTGTACAAATTTTAAAATGAGAATAATTGAATTGTCTCCCCACTCGAGCTGTGCCGCACCACTTTTGTTCATCTGTTATCCTAAGTAACCCCGCAGCTTGACCCCTGTCCTTTATGAATAAAACATGCGACCCTGCTGTTTCCCTAGCAACCAGGTTCAGATGGGAGTAAAGTTGAATAGAGTAGGAGTACGCTTGTGCGTTCAAACCTGCATGTCTCCGTGTGTGTGTGTATGTGGGGGTGGGGTGGGGGGGGGGGGGGGGTAAAAAGTGGACGAGCCAGTGTGGAAGAGAGGGAAAAAACTCTCCTATTAGCTCCAAGCGGAGGTCCTTTAAGGGCGGCGGTGTGGACATAAAGGTCAGAGTGTCTGTCAAAAAGCGGCAGGGGTCAGGGGTTTAGCAGACAGTGGCGGTCATCTCGCCTGCGGACGCAGTAGTCAAGCCTCTCACGGCGCATTAATAAAGCATTCATAACACTCTGATAATCACAGCACCCTGACCTCACCACCCAACCACCAAACACAGAAGGAATATTGAGTCGAGAGAACTAAACGTGGACAGAAAGTCTATAAATGTCCGACTTCCCGCAGTGTTTGAACACTCACTGCAGCCGCTGTTTTATTCTGTTCGAACAATGTGAGCAAAGGCTCTGTGTCATTGATTCAGAGTGCACAGTGTCATAATATCAGCCAACTGCGGTGGACACCTATTTTATAATGTGAGTCAGAGGTGCAATATATTTTATGATATTTTTTTGTTAAAAACGTTATAACTTGAAAGCATCAACAGAATCCGAAAAGAAAAACCTACACCAATAATAGCATTTGAAAGCTGTCTTTGTTTTGTGTCATAGTTTTTTTAAGTTATCAGCACAATTGAATACCACTTTAAATTGAATAATGGACTGAGGAGTCTGTAACACATGGCTCCAGAGCCACATATGACTCTCCAGCCTTTCTGTAGTGAATCGTTGTAGTCTTTCACAAGATTATATGTAAATAGTTATTTAAGATTTTCTTGAATAGCAGACAATCTTTCAAATGGACTCTTATCTTACAGTGTGACAAAAGCAACTCTTTCAATAATTCATCAATGAAAATAGGCGACACGGCCCTCCATGGCATTGACACAAGCCTTTGGAAAGAGAGTTCAAAATGAAAAATGATTCAAACTTCTGTGAAAATAGAGATTTACTGGATATTCATTGTGGACAAATTCATTTACGTTTACTGCCAACAATGCAGTTTTGTTTCCCTTTATGTTCAATGTGTGGGCAAAATATTATCACAGAGCAAAGCTAACAGCTAAAAAAAAATTATGTTTTCTTCCATGATCTTTAATTTAATGACCAACAAACAATATGCACATTAGTATAAACTTTTTTTATTATATATAAAAATAAATAAAAAGCAGAAATAAATCACATCCACATATTGGTCTCTAATTCTTGTTCAATAGGACCATCCAATTAGAGATTCACCAGCATGGCACTCATTTTCAATATGAGTTTCTCAATACTGTCAAAAAGTATATTAACAGTGATACTGTACAGTTGCTAGATATTGAAGGTTTAAGTTGTCATGGTAAATGGGCAGATACACTTACCTTTATCACAATTATACAGCTCGTAATTTGGTTAGCGTATAGAGTATATTTTCAGTCATTAGAGGGTTAATGTAAAACAAGAAAATTACATTAATTTAATAGTACATTCATTTAAAAAAAAGTCATTCTGTATAATGACGCCAAAAAAGCAGGTTTCACGTTGCAGTGGGTCTTAAAATGTTACATAAAACTCAAATAGAGAGAAAACTAATTGTGGATTTAAAAGGTTGCTGTGGTTATAAAGGTATAGAAACTCCCGGCAGCATTTAGTCGCTGCTCAATTCATCAAGAACACTATCAAGTTTGGACTCTGGTGGATCTAAATAAAAACTGCAATTGTGGCTGAAGCAACCAACTTTAAACTTTTCAACCCTGAAGGTCTGATTGAGGACACTGGATGCTATAGTGACTCACAATAGCCCCTTAAGACACATATTGCAGGTTTCTTAAAGCGTACATACTGTATCTCACTGTGGTTTATGAATTTATACTAATAGAAGCATTTCCATATTAATCCAAGTGGAAGCTCCAATTTCCATGTGTCGTAATTATCCAGTGTTATCATTTGGGTTGATCTTTGATCATTTACATTCTACAGCAGCAGTAAAACACATGGCTTATTTGTTCCCTCTCTGTTTTGTAAAGAAACACTACCATACCCCATAAAAAGCTAAAACTGTACAAATTCATGCTCACAGATCAATTATCTGATAAATGTAAAAAGGACTTTGTGGTCTGCTGGTGACCCAAGAGAGCGAATAAAGGGGAAGGTATTCTAAGAATATTCATTATCTCTAAAGAAATTATCCGTATCCATGATTTATGCAAATCTCTGACCATGTATTCAAGGTTTAAATTCCTTTATGAACTAAAAATAGAGCTCCCTTCACTTGCCACTGGCCTCAAGGCATTATTAATGTGCGGAAAAGAGGGAGATACTAAAGAGGAGTATTATGGGCCAACTGTAAAAAGGAACAGAAAGAAAGAAAGCAAGCATTCAAATCAAATAGAAAGGCTCCCTTCTTTGATTCATATGGATTCCTTATGAAACGCAGCACACCTCTGCACATAGCTAGAACCATTAATGACCTGTCCAACAGAAAGACGCGGTGACAGTAATGACGTTCAGGGTGTGGCAGTCTGCTTTTTGATCAGGTGATGCGTGATAAGTCTTGGTAGGTATGTCATCATAATCATCTCATCTCATTATGCCATCTCTCCTCATCCCCTCTGTTATGTCCTCTGTGTCGCTGCCACAGTGTTCAGGTAGGTCCCGCTAACAAACAACAGCTACTCTGTGTCGCATGCAGTGTGTCGTGCATGCTGCACTGGATTTGTGAACGCTTCAGAAATCGTACAAAGTCAGCGACACGTGTGCCTGCTAATGTGTACTTTGTCTTGATTCTTAGAATATCAACCAGTTAGAGATTTTCGGAGACATGTCTACGCCTCCTGACATCACCTCTCCGTCGGTGAGTAGCTGTCACGAGCGCACCGCTCGCCATCTGCATGTTGTGAAATTATAGCAGTGAACCGTATCTGTCTTTGCATCGTTCTGCAACTTGATCTGCAATCACAACCTGCACAGACTCCCGCCTCCCCAGCCAACACCCTCGACCCCTCGCTGGGCCTGCAGCCTCCCACTGAACTGTTTGCTCCCTTCAATCCGGCGTCTGTGCCCTCAGGTAAGACCTTGTTCATTTTCTGCTTAAATACACCACCGCTACGAGTGAAGGGGAAACAAACGCAGCGGGGGGGGGGGGGAGTCGAGAACGAAGAATGAAGGGAAGCTTGGCGAGCCAGTAGAGTCAGACGTGGAGGACAGGCGAGAGGGAGAAGGAGGAGGGTGGGTGTTTGTGATAAACAGAGAGGGAGGCGGAATAGAATTCAAATGTAGATGAAGGGAGAGAGAAGAAAAGGTGGGACGGGTTGTGCGTGGAATATGAAGTGCATTATTAGCTTGCTTTCACGGATGCTGCTGATTTACCTGTGGCTGAGGCAACCGTGGCGGTCAGAGGAAAGTAATAAAACATGCTGAGATGAATGTATGCACAGAGGCCTTCGGGAACCGGTGTATACTTCTTACTTTTACTGGATCTTTTTTATTTACTCCCCTGTTCACCTCATTTTGTCTCGCCTATCCCTCTCATTCTCTGCACATATGTCAAAAGGGTAAATGTCAGCAGTCTCTCCTGAAGGTAACAACTGGAGACTAGAAACTGGGGGTTTAGCAAGTGTGTAATATAACAAGCTTCTGCTGATGAGTTTGAGTGATTTTAATGAGTGTGTGTTGAGCTCTTGCCTTTTCATAATGACTCTGCCTCATTCTGGAGGTAATTATAATAGTTCACCATGACCATTAAGAGACACCGCATTAACTGCAGGCAGAAGTAGGCCAAGACTCTCTGGTGATGCATGCGTTATTATCTGTGTGGGTTTTTGTGTAGAAGAAATGCAAAAGCATGCGCTGGGGGAATTGTAATCATTTTTCCCCCCCATATTTTCGCACTTTCTCATCTTATAAATAATGGATAGTCGGAATAATTGAGACGGCATCGCCTATCTTTTTTTTTTTTTTTTTCTCCACCAGGTTATGTGACGATGGGAGCAGTACCTACTGGACACTGGTCCCAACAGGCGTTTGCCGCCCAGACACCGCTGGCCTTCGGGGTCCAGTCTCCTCTGGGCCCAGTAGCCCAGGTGCTGCCAGGCGGCCAGCCTCTCATATGGGGCCAGGCAAACCTCTTCCCTGCCACGCAGCAGCAGTGGGCCGCCATGGCAGCCGGAGCCTTCTCCCCCACAGCCTACCTCCCCGCCCAGCCGGTGGGCACCCTGCCGGCCGCCATGTTCCAGACCCTCACGCCTGTCACGACCATGACTCCAGTCGGTGAGAGCCAATTGGGGGCCGGAGCCGGTGCTTCGGCTTCATCCCCGTCGGCATCGTCGAGTCCACAGCACGGAGAGAGGGCGAAGAAGATGGGCAAAGAGATGTTTAAGGTTAGAAACTGACATATTGATCTTTAAGAGTGATACAAAGATCAGAACTGTGGTGATCTGAGATCTGAACTGTGTTGGAAAGGGTCAATATAGAAGTGCAAATGACCACAGATGTCTACAAATATGTTTCATTTCTTAATATATTATCATATTTTACTTCAGTTCACTTTGTAATGACAAACTATAGCCTGATTTCTGCTGCAGATCCCTAATCGAGAATACCCTTTAAGTGTAGTCTTATTTGCTTTCCCCTTGCCACTCAAACTTGTTGATTAATTGATGATTAATTAATACACAACCTTGGCAGTTGTTGGGATTAATGTGTGCATGATGTTTTTTCAAATTTAATCAAGTTTAATGACAAGGATCTGCTGCCAAGAGGCTGTAGTTCTAAAACCTTTCAATCTAAACTTAACGTTGGATGTTTTTCATTCATGCGGATTTCAATTGAACGGGACCACTTTGTTCAAACCCACCAAAACCTGCTATTCAAGCTAAATTGGTTTACTGCTTAGGTTTACATCAGGGCTTGAATTGCAGCTTTGCTTGCCATATTATCAAGTTTGAACACACTATCAAAGGGAACTGAAACAACACTTATAATTGAATATTACAGAGAGGTGTCACTGTAATTTCATCGAATGGTATCGCCAACTTTGTGTGGAATTGACACAAGCGTTTCTATTTCTTCAGGATTTCCAGCTGGCGAAACCTCCGGCGATGCCGTCGAAGAAAGGTGATCAGCCCAGCTTATCGGGGACCACAGAGGCGTTCAGCTCTTACTTCAGCCGTGTGGGCACTGCCCAGGACACGGACGACTGTGACGACTTTGACATTTCACAAATGAATCTGACACCAGTCACCTCGACAACACCGTCCACCAACTCACGTGAGCACTCCGCCTTCACCTGTCTATGGAGCACGGCGAGCTGTTTCTCATATCCTCTTCCAGCTCTGCAGCTTATTTTATCATGTTTCCCCGCAGCGCCCACCCCAGCACCCCGGCAGAGCTCTCCCTCCAAGTCCTCAGCCTCTCATGTCAGTGACCCTCCTACCGACGCCACAGACCCCCCGACGGACGACTCGTTTGGCGAAGCAGAGGGCAGTCCGAGTCGCAGTGGAGAGGAGGATGCTGTAAGTGTGTGTGCGTGTGTGTGATTATGTGGTGAGCCAAGTGTGTGTGCCTTTAATAAGTCACTCTTTATGCTGTTATAACCTGCGCAGCCTGTTGAGATCTGCTGATGAATAGCCTCGGTAGCAGTGTTGGCGGGCCAGGTAATCACTCTGGCTGATTAGGAGGCCGACGCCGTTGTGTCCCACAGTGTGTGAACGTGTGATTGTATCAGTGCACGTGAGACTGCGGGTAACAAGTGTGTTTTATTGTGTGAAAATGAGCATTAGCATGCAAAATGTGTGCTTCAGTGTGTGTGTGTGTGTGTGTGCACACGCACGCGCAGTCAGCTCTGCGTTAAATTAGCTGGTGGAATTGTCAAAGACATCATTAAGCTGTTATTAATATTAGCCAAGTAGCGTCCATACATCACGACTTCAATGTCGACAGATTCATCTGCGGTGTGACAGAGGAAAGCAAAGTGCCCCACTTCTTACTCCAGGGACAATTAATATCTATTTTATCTACAGGACCTTAATCTGAAAGAGAAAACGTGGGAAAAATTAAGGCAGACGAGAAGATGAAGAGAGTTTTTACGAGAGGGAGACAAACCTCTTTTGCCCTTAATCAAAGTCTTTTATACAATCTATGACCTTCCCACAAATAGAACTTTTTTTTTGTACTTTCCCTGCAATTTTTCTTTCTGTCTTTTTTTTTTTTATGTGTGTGTTTTTTTTTCAGGCTTGCGTCTCTCCCCTCTCCCTTGCTCTGCTCTCTCCGGGCGTGAAACATTAGTTTTATGCCTCCAATCCAGCTATTATTGAGAGAGAGGGGAAAAAAAGGACTTTCACACTTCTGAAAATGTCACTGGGCCTGAATAACACACAGAAAGCTTTACACAACCCAAAGAAATGTGCATTGGTGGCGCCGCTGAGAGAGTGCGGCGAAAAGGTTACAAAGGCCGAGAGAGTGACAGGAAAGATGGAGCGACGGCAGAAAAACAGCCTCCCACTCACCGCGGGGTGAGGTGTGAAAAGCGGAAGTGTTTGAAGAAAAACGAAGCTGCGGATCAATAGAACTCCACAGAGGCTTTCATAATGGACCACTGTAAATGAGTGTGTGTTTAAATGTGAATGTGTGTGTGTTTGCAAAGATGAGGACAGACACAAAGCTGTGTGGGCCGCGGTTTCTCACTCGAGTGTGTTTCTTCTTCTTCTTCTTCTGACTATTGACTCCTTTACCCTTCTGCTTCATGTTAACTCTGTTCTTAAGAGTCTTTACTAATCCTGCAATCCTACAGTCAGATTTGTTCTTCTCTGTCTGCTCCCCCCCCCCCCCCCCCCCCCACCTTTAATTTAATTTCTCTTACTTACACCTCTTTATGAACCCTTCTTTACTTTCTTCTCTCCCCCTCCTCCTCATTTCCTTCCTTATATCCCTCCCTCTTTAGGCATGTGGTTCTGGGTCGCCCTGCCCTAGTGAGGCAGCAGAGCCCAGCCCAGACCAGGCCAGTCCGGAGGCTGGGAGCTAGATAGCAGCAGGGCAGGGTAGGTATGGATTCCCCTCCTTCCCCACTTATTCCTCTTGCTTCATCTCTCACGTCTGGCTCAACTGTCAGTGTGCTGCTGCATCTGTTTTTTGCTTTTTTATCCTTTTCATTTCCTGTCGCGGCTCATTTGTATTATTTTCCTTCACTTCTCGGGAATCTACATGTGTCAGATGGTGACGTGTGTTGAGCTGAGTTTGAATGCAGTCATTTGTATGATTGTACTTGTTTTGTGGTGTGTGGTGATTTTCATTTTGTCTGCATCCTCAGCGGTTTGGTACACATCTGTTATTTATGAGACGTTTCATGTGTGACGTCTGTGAAATAATGGGCCTCATGCAGCAAACAATATCCAAGCATTGTTTCAGTTTGGGGGGTTTTATCAGTGTTTACTTTCTTCAGACTCCAGTATGGGATTTACCAGTGTAGCCCTATTTTTGATCTCAACTTAGATGATTAAATCTTCAGTGGTTAAAAAACCAAGATAAGATAGTTTTTCAGTATGAACAAAATATGGTTGATGCACCGACAAAATGCAACCATAACACAGCTGCAAACTTTTAAATGTTGGATTGAATTTTAATTTTGAGGATTGAAAGAATTCTATTGGTCCTTTCATTTCAATTAATAATAATACATTTGCTGCTTTTTAACAACAAAAATGGTTGTGTGGAGCCGGTTTCAATGATATTTCACCTTCTTCAATGTTTTTCTCAAAATTACACTGCCTTTTACTCAATGTATTGGATCTTTATAAGTGAACTAGATCTTAGTTTAACGACTGAAGTTTTTGTACTTTAGTTGACACCTCTTTCACTGAAACAGTTTTTGCTCATAACAACCAGTTATCCGTGTAATTTACTTTTCATAGATTTAAGGAAAAATGTCGGGTGATCTTTTCGTGTATGTTGCTGCTTGAGGCCCAGTGTCTTTCAGGTTCATCACGCATGGTTGCCTTGGCCGTAGCGCTTGCTCTCATCATGTTCTGTCTTTGTGACGTGCACCTTAATCACACCCTGCTCCCTAAATAGCACTCATCTCAAAAGCAAAGTCAATAGTGTGTGACAGCCAATCAGAAACGGTGCACTTCAGTGAGCAGGGTGTCTTCTGAGATTTGTGTGCAAAATGCTGATCTTAGATGTTTGACTTAATGTAAACATGATGTATGCTGACATGCCATGCATTATATATATATATATATATATATATATATAACCTATTATACCTGCTTTATTGTGAAGGGATCAAGCTGATTAAGACAAGCAGCAGCTAAAAATGTGTTTTGAAAGTTTGAGTTTGAAAATTCGTTGTGTGACTCACATCAATATGGAGATTTGCCATCAGACATGCACACAAACACACACACCAAAGAGGAGAGCCGGTTTGATCCTTGCCTCCCTACCCAGTGTCCTCACCCACATAATTCCCGACTGTCGCTCCTTAATGATAGCTGCTGGCACTCACACAGGGAAAACTGTAATAGTTTTGTTTTCACCAGCTAATACCGGGGAGCCAAGATTAATGACTGCCCCAATATAATTGGCATTAATTAAAACCCAAGAAGCCTTCAAGTCTTTCCTCACTCCAGGGGAGGAGGAGGGGTGGCTGATCAGGCTCTCCTCCTCTGTTGGCCCACTTCCTCATGTTCAGATGGCCTGAAAGCTGCAGGGCAGCAGGTGGACGCGGGCCTTAAGTGGGAGAACGAATGGCAGAGTACAAAGTGGCAAATCTGGCTAGGAACTGGCTGTCGAGGCCAGAAGCCCCGAGTCTTCCCTCTGTAGTAGGTGGACTGCTTTGGTCACGGTCCAATGACGCTGCTCCCATATGGTGTTTACTTGCTCAATCACATCGACTTTAGACATCCTCCCAAACACACACGCACCTGTACTGCAGGACCAGTTACTCCCCAGACAAGCACACCTGCGATCGATACTGTCACCACCTGTGCCCATATTTGAGCCAAAATTATGTGTGCGTCCGCCTGAGAGTGTGTGTTGCTTGGCCACCGTTGACAGTCGTATCCCTTCTCCTCCGTCCCTCCCTCCCCCTCTCTCTCTCTCCCGCCCACTGCGTGGCTCCAGCAGACATGTGTTGAAGCGACTGAGAATATAAGTGTTTTTTCTGGAGGTGATCTCATCATGTCCAGCGAATAGTCTTGAGCCGCAGCCGTGAAATGGGCTGTTTCCACGGTTCACTGAGCAATCTCGCGTCGCCCCCGCTGCCCTCGGCCTGCCGCCCTCTCGCATGCACAGAAATGTCCGCACATGTATGACTGAGGCCAGATATTTGGTTCTTTCGGGCTGGTGTCACGCCAGCACATCACTCACTCCTCCACCGAGGCCCACCCCCTCCTCTCTTTTTCACTCTTCTCGGCCGGGGGTTGATGGAGCTGAAGCGGCCCCCGGTTGGCAGAGCTGGTTAGATGATGCAGGGTGACACTGCCGGGCTGTGGCCCGGCTGCACTGGTCGAGCAGTGTGTGCTCGCTGTCACTGCTTGTCTCTGCCTCTTTGTCACCTCTCTCAGGGCTGCTGGCGGCTACTTTCTGCTGACTGTCGGGTCTTGGCTGGCCGTGCGGTTCACAGCTCTGTGTGCCAGAGCCCACAGCATCAGCCGAAGCAACCGCTCCACTCTACAATTTACACTAAATAGAAATAAGAGACACTGCCTAAAATACAATTAGAGTTTGAATTGAAATAGGTAATATTTTAGTACTTTGTTTTTGTTTTTAATTTAGTACTTTGCTTTTGTTCCTTAACTATACTACAGTTTCATTAAAGCCCACATTTGATCATGAAACATTTGTAAAATACAACACAAATCAATTGTATCATTATAATAGATATACTAGCATTTACTAGCATCAAACATCAGCGGTAGAAATGTTGAGAGTAAACTGCAATTTTCAAGATCAAGCTGGTTATCTTCTGAATTTATTGATTCCAAGTTCATCTTGTATTAGTATAAGTAGTGTTATTACTAATTATTAAAGAAAAGCTTGAACCATCACTGACACCACAACACTGCCTCTCATGCTCCCTGTTGTTCAATCTGCAGTCTAGAGTTGACTGCAACTCTGGACTGCAGATTTGAATTGAGAAATGTCCGGCGTCGATTTCAGTACTATTAATTTTTGAAACTACTGGTGTTTAAAAAAAGACCAATATCGCTACTTCCAAGGTGTAGTTTTGATTTGTTTTGTATAAATGAAGCAGTCAGATTCGGCAGAACACAGAAAAACATGAGCAGAAGTTTATTGTTCTTGTGTCTCTTCTTTTCCCGTATCAGAATAAACTTCGCTCCTGTCTGCGCCCATGATAAGGTCATTTAAGTGTCTCGTATTTTATTTATGTAAGACAGAAAAGGGGAGACCCCAAAGTCCCCACACTCCTCTGGGCACTGAGTCGGAGACGTCTTCCAGAATACAATGGGCAAGTCTCCAATCAAGTTGTCTTCGCTGCAAATTGAGTGGCTGGCTGTAATTATGTGTATGATAATAACGGCCCGACTGTGAGTGACTGCAGCAGGCTTGGTGCTCTGACTGCTGGGTGTTCCATCATCCACTGTTGTCTTGCGGCTCAGTCGAAGAGAAATACAGACATGATGACTCATAACTGGTCTTTCAAGGCTCTGGTTTATACCTCTGATTCATAGTGGTCCTGGAGGAAGCCTCAGGTGGCAGAGGAATATGTATGAACGCACACAATGACACACTCAGACACAGTAAGTCACTGCACACATGAAAAGGGTTTCTGAAAGTGAGGGGTGATTTTTTTTTATTTCTCTGAGAACTCTGAATGGGCAAAAAGAGTGGAGGCCAGACTGGGAAGCCTCCTTTGGCGTAATGTGCTACTGCCCCCTTGTGATGATGTTAGGTATTGTGACAGGCAAACCACTGCAGATCTGGATCTTTCTTGTCAGGACTTGCAGATTGGTGATACTCGCACTTCTCCCAGTTGAGAGAGTGAATCATGAATTCAGGTTCTCCACTTTTTCTTGCAACACCCTGATGATCTACAAAGGGCAGACGTTACAGGTACAGTAAGGAGTCTTGGAAGAAGGGAAAATAGAAAATGTTTGATTTTTTTTCTCTTTCTCTTGCTCTCTCTCTCTCTGACAGAAGGGAAAGGACCCTCTGTACGCCCAGATCAACAAAGGGAAGAAATAAAGGGACTCACAAGAAGACAGACTTGACCAGCAAAGAGAGAACAGGAGGAGGACCCTTAACCTCTGTGTATGTGAGTGCGTGTGCGAGTATGTATGGCACGTCCCCACCTGGCCAAGCCCTTCCTGCTCTCCTCTTCCTGCTAACAACCTCCCAGGAGGAGCAACCACATTCTCACTGTCTCCCTCCTCCTCTTCCTCCTCCTCTCTGAAGTCCCTCTTCTTCCTGAGGAGGGAGCCCTCTCAGTCATTCACTTCAGGAAGGAGGGATATCAATCACTGAGACGGATCCTGTTCTCTCTCCACTGCGTCTTCTCCTCTCCTCTCTTCTACCTGTGGCAACTCACACCCAGCCTTAGAGACATACCCCCCCCCCCTCTCTCTCTCTCTCTCTTTCTCTGTCTGTTTGCCTATGTTGCTCCTTCCTCCCTTGCTCTCACACGCCTCCCTCTGCATCCTGCGCCTGGCCAGAGACTGACTGTGCTGCCAAGAAGGGAACTGAGTCAAGCAGTGCCTCCCCGTCTGTGACGCACACTCACACTCTCACACACACACACACACACACACACGCACACACACACACACACACACACACACACACACACACACACACACACACACACACACACACACACACACACACACACACACACACACACACACACACACACACACACACACACACCGGACTCGAGTGGTCACTTCTGATTTGATGGGACAGAATCTGCATCGGTAACGAGGAGATCCAACAGGTGGAGCCAGACTCTTAAATGTGCCAATCAGTGATGGCTCCTATTCGGAATCGCCGCCTCTGATTGGTTGATTGGTTCGGCCGTTTCCTTCCCGTTCTTGTGAGTGTCTGCTGGATCACTATGCAGAAACAAGACTCTCTGGGAGCTACTCACACACCAACTACACAATTACTTTGCACACAGCAATCATTACAGACACTCTTACACATGCAAACACACAGTCATGCCCCCCACCCCCCAACATGCTTACAAACAGTAATTTGCCTAGCGTCTCTCCTCTCGGACAGACTCGTAGAGAGGCCGGAGGACCAGACATGCTGATGAAATGGACCCTGAGAGGGAAGCGTTGCAAGTTAAACAGTTTCTGTGATCGAACTGTTCATTCTCTATAGCTTTTGTACAATACTGATTTCAGAAAAAGAAAGAAGAAATTGAAAAATTGAATTTTTATTTTATAAGTCAATGAAGCCGCTGGGGACAGCTCTATAGGAGTTATAGAGTCAACATGGCTTTAAGGCATCTGATCGTTGGTTTGCCAAACTCATTTTGTAAATAACGACAACAACAACAACAACCATTCTGTCCACTGGACCTCTGTGCCATAAAATAGGAAGGCCTCAGTTATGCAAGCTCTTGACATTATAACCCAAGCAATACCAATGTATGTGTTCTTTATCCATTTTCCTGGGTTTTATTCACCTCTTTCTCCCTCAGCGGTTTATGTTCCTGTGCATGAATGTTGTTGGTCTTTGTCTCTGTCTTCACTCACTAACTCTGGTTACCACCCTCCACCTGACATCACACCCTTCTTTGTCGTCTTGATTCCCATCACTGTGAGATTTTTATGTCTCATGCAAATCAGCTCTCTCGGTTTATGCTACCCAAAACTTTTTGTACCACAGCCTTCTGCTTTTGTACCTCAGAGCTGTATTTTGGTTTTGCGGGCAGCAGACAGGGTCTCGCCCGTTGTCGCCCTGACTGCTGCTCGCCTCCATCCTGTTTGCCCAGATCGGTATTTGAGATTACAATGATGCTCGACCCATCTGTCTGTCTGTTGGTCATGTGCCAAACTGCCGCTGTCCGCGTGCGGACTGCAGCCTCCTCCGCTACTACATCAACTGTGATGCCAATGACTCCCTATTTTATGGCCAGAGTCCCCATGTCACTCGAGAACTCTTTTGGACTATGACATTGATTAACTTAAAAACTTTGACAAGTAGAAGATGAGCAAAGACGTTGAATAAAAAGGGAACGTTGCTGTTTGAGTACATAACATTTCTAGACCTATTTTAACTTTACCTCAGCTAACAGTTTCTTAATGTAAATTTACACATTATTTTTATCTTTATGAATATGACATTCTACTGTGGGTTTTTAGATGATTTTTTTGGTTCGATCTTGATTTACGTATTCCACCATGTATTAATGTTGCAAATAAACACATCCCAAATGACTATGCCTTGTTATGCGTCTTGCCTCCTGAGTGTGCATGAAAGAGAGTGAGTCTAATGGTGTGTGCATGGCAGAGGTGACCCCCCTGGTGTGTCTTACTTAGTGTGAAGCGTTTTGATGTAATTTAACACTGCTTTAATGACCTGTCACTTCCTGGTACACTGGCAAGCTGTCAGAAGCTTTAATAGAGAGCAACCACAGAACAAAGGCTCAAGCCTTTTCACTTTTATTCATTTAAAGAGCAACAGACAGAATACATTTGGCATTGTTTTACAAATAAAAATGAAACGAAAAAAAAACCCAACACTTTACTGCAATCACATGTTATCTGGCAGTGCAGTTAGTTTATGTTTGGAAAGGCTGTTTTTTTCAGGTACTCAGCTGAAGGATTTTTACCGCCCATAATTTATGGGGATGAGAGGAATCTCATTTTTTATTGCTGAAAGCATAAATACCACATTTGACAAGCTGTCTTTCCAAAAACAAACAAAAAAAAAATAAACACTGCCCCAGTTACTGTATAATCCATAAACTTCACTGTCAGCTGTTTTCTTTGGGACTATTCCTTCTTTGGAAGCTGCCAGCGGTGACATCTCTGAATTGTCCAGGATAAGCTGCACATTGTGCCGAGGAAGACGAGCTGCAGTCCGACCAGGCTTAAAGCTACTTTTTAAAGTTTTAGCATTGCAGTTGAAATTCAGCTCACCTACCTTTTCATTGTGAGCTAAAAATATGACATAGATGACCACAACAATGAGCCAGACGAGAATCTCTTGTTTTCACAAGTGCAAGTGGACAAATCCTTGTAGGTACAGTATCTTAAATGAGTGTTTCGATCATTAGATGGTGGTAAGTCACTCCAGTATCCAGTTTGCTCTGATTCTATGAGACTGCAGAAAGGTTTGCTTATATGGAAAACTTCAGCTGTTGTCATGTCCACGTTGTCATATCCTAATGTTTCCACCAGGTAATGTTTCTTTCGTTAATCTTAAAATGAACTAGTTGAGCAAGACTGAACCTCAAGTTTCCCCCACCAGAGGTTAAGCATCCCACACGACAGCAGCCATCATTGGTGTGTGAGTGAATGTCACTTAGGAAAGAGCTTTGAGAATGATTTGAAGTGGTGAAAATAAACTATATAAGTGTGAATTGGTTTAGACCACGGTGTTTGATGAATGAACACACCCTGAAATAGTCAAGCTGGGTGAAGTTTTTTCTTGTTTTTTTAAACTAAATGGTGACTAATGTTTTTCTTGTCAAAACATTATTTAGAGTTGTACCCAGTAATGACCTGATGAGTACAAATTGACCTGTATCCAGACACAATGTGACTCCAGTCATCAACACTCTTCTGAGGCCCAGATCTATATCATACGGTGTAATTGTGTCACCAAAGTCCATTCAAATTCTTTTGTGTTTTGTGTAACAAAGCAGGAATGCTGACCGACCTCTCCTGTTTCCTTTTCCTCTGTGTTTACCTCAAACCCTGAAGTCAAGCCACAGTGACCTGCACATCCCCAAATGCAACATTCCACATAAAGCAACAAAATCTCACAGTTTTTTTCAGGTTCGTGATTGGATATTCAAGAAGAAATGCCCCAGTTCTATAACTGCAAAGGGTTCGTGAAAACGCCTCTGAAGAGTTTCAATCACAGTGACTCAGTTTTGCGCGTACACGCAGTGCCAGCTGGGCCACATTCCTGAAGGGCAGGAGCAAAAAAAAAAAAAATCCAGTACTGTTGAGAGTCACGGTGTTGCGTTAAATGCGCAACCGAGGCCAGACCCGTTTGACGAGCCCTGGTGTTTTCTAAAGATGAGCGAGTAGTCCGCCTCATTCCTGCACTGAAACCACCTGCTTTACGCGTGAGCCGCACGCCTCTCAGCCTCACGAGACGCGCGCACTTACGCACAGCCACTGGACTCAACTCTTTAAACTCTTCATTTTCTACTGAGATTGTATTTTTTGGGAACAGAATGAGTGGCTGAAGTGGTGAATTTACTTACTCGATCAAGGAAGGTTTTTTTTTTTGTTTTTTTTAAACCTTTTCAGTGGATTGGAAAAAAAACAAAAAAAAAACATGGATCAGGTAAGCTGCGTTTTTCCTTCCGTAAATCTTCATGATGATTTTGTTGGATGTTTAAATGTCACGTACTGTGTCACTAAACGAGTCTGCTTTTTTGTGTATGGACGCCCTTATAAACGCAACGCAAATATAAAAGGCTGTAAAATGAGACTAAAATGAACCATTGCTAAGTAACTCGAGCGTCTACAAACATTTCAGCCTTATTCACCATGGATTTTGAAAACATTGTCACTTGTTGAGCCTCTCTCATCAGGTCATCCTACATTCTCTGAGTAGCCCGAGGGAGAAAATAAATCAAATCTCAACAATTTCCTCTGGTTTTGTGCTGGGATATCTTTGACTTTATCAGATGAAACAAGATAATAATAAACAAATACAAAAAACAAAAGGCTTTCGTTTTGCGTGTGTTTTCAGGGTGGCCCACTAATAATATGTGTGACTAAACAGGAATATATAAAGTATAGTTGTGTTGCATTGTTATTTAAAATCACCATAACGTTAGCTGAAATTATTTAGTATGGTGTTGGGAGTGTCATAGAAGAGTAGAAGATTACAAAACCTAAAAAAGTGTGCAAATGAAAGACACAGGGAGCCAGCTGAGGAAATGCCTCACTCAGATGTAACAATGAACAACCCAGACATTGTAAATGACATTGTATCATTGTACATTCATTTATAAGCCATAGACACCTTAAAATGTGTTCTCAACTTTGTAATATAAGTGTTTTGTATAGTATGTAGTTAATCTATTAATTTGTAATCACATGACCATTCATTATTTGTCAGAGAGAAGAATAATTGTGTGAGAAACCTAAGGGGACCCAAGAAACAGTCGTTAAACTCTGGCACATGAGTGCAAAATGGGATAAGATGAAAAACTGTTATTATTCTGTTATAAAACAGGATCACGATAACATCAGATTCACACAGTGATAAATACCACCGGTAACTATTTACATGCAGGCTACAGCAGGTGATTATCCATAACAATGCAGTGTTCCCAAATATACTACAGCAGATGTGCTCTTAAAACACAGACTCATACAAAAGATCATAATATTGTCCAAATTGTACAATTGTACAAAGCATTTTAAAATAGTTTTTTGGCAACATTGATTTATTTAATGCAGTTATAGATATGCAAATCCTTCACCCTGCAACATTAGACAGAAAACCCAACTTTCAACCTCCTTGTTATGAGTAGAGTCTCCTCCTGCTGTTTTATGCTATGTGGTAGACACACCCTGTATTCCATATCCATGTACTGCAGTTCATGGATTTTGTGGTTTACATAGCAGATGTTTCAGAAGCAATCTTTTGTGCATCTCTTTTGTAGATTGTCTTCCATGTGTGTCTTATTTGTGTGTGTGTGCAATGTCCAGCATGTGCCTGTTTTTTTATTTTATTTTTTGGTGCAAACTTGAAGTAGATCAGGCCATTAATGTGTTTGCCTGACACAAGAATTGCGCCTGAGGCTGTCACACTGTGATACTTTCACCAGGAAGGCACAATGGACTTTAAAGCCCTAAGGGCTAAGTTCCAGGATGAAGAACTCCACCTGAAGCAACCCAAGTTCAAACCTGCTCTCCCTGATAAACCAAAGGTTGTTCCTCCTCCTCAGAGTCCCACTCATTATGTCCCAGTGGGAGCGCGTCCATCCCTGCTGACCTCCATCAGCCAGTCCATGGAAGGAAAGACACCGATGGCCCCCAGAGTGGTCTTCAAAGATGACAAAAAGGACATGAAAAAGCCTCTCATCCAGACCAACTCTAAGAAGAAGGATAAGAGTGAAGGAAAAGTGAAAGGAGGCAAAGACAAGACAAAGGAAAGCAAGGAGAAGCCTGATGAAGATTTACTCAACGAGAAGCAGAAGAAGGATGTTAAAGACAAGAAGTTCTCTTTGGTCTATCCGACAACTCCGAAGGAACGTACGGCCGAGCTAGTGGAAGCCACACCACCCCCTAAATCCACAGTGAAGAAGAAGAGTTTGCTCAGCTTGATGAAGTCCTCTAAAAGAGATTCTGTAGAGATTGCAACAGATCCAATCCTAGACATCCCAACCATAGGCGTTCCTGGACCAGCTCCACTCATCCCAGTGCCTTCTGACTTTGTTACCCCTGAGCCTGAAATGCCGACACCAGAATTACTACTTTTAAAAAGTCCCACATTGTCTAACTCCAGTGTTGGAGAAGTTACCCCACTATCACCCATTATCCCTGAATCTCCTGCCTTCATCCCCCCTCCCGTCTTTATTCCCGACATCCCAGAACTTGAAATCCCCACCACAGAGGATGAATCCCAGCTACAGATAAAAGATCCCGACATTCCTGTTCACATTGAAGCTATTCCCAGCCCATCCAGTTATTCCCTCTCCAGTCCCCCTCCAGTGCTCTCTGCTTCATATCTGCTGCCCTCTGAGCCTGAGCCTGAGCCTGAGTTTGGCGCTGAGCCGGGCATAGAGGCTGTTTATGTAACTGAAGTGGAGAAACCTCCAGTGACAGACCCTCCCTCTTTGCAGCCATCTCCGAAAACAGAGCATTCAAACTCTGCGCTGTCTGCCCTGGAGAGGGCCGAAGACATGAGCCCAGAGAAAAAAAGAATTTCAGTTGACCAGAGGATTTTCAGTGCTCTGCAGAAGGCACGGAGGAAGACCACCAGGTAAACACCAGAAAAAAACACATTTTACAAGTCCATCGGTTCTCCTGCACTACGAGGGAGACTTTTCTTGATTTATACATTCAGTCACCTTCGACATGTCGACACTCACTTGTGACGCCTGTTCCGCTTTTAGCTCCTTGACAAATCCTACTCCACCGTACTCAATCACCCCTCCACCTGAAGAATTTCCGCCTGCCAAGGAGCTCATACCTTCCTCCCTGGACTTTCCGCCTATTGATTATGAAGGAGGAGCCGGGAGTGCCCACCAACCAAAACAAGAACTGGTCAACGGCATCGACCCTGGTGAGTCCAAGAACACCAATTGCAGCAGAGCTCTTCTCACCTCACTACTTCCTAAACATCAAGCGCCGGAATTCTTATCTTATCATTGAGATGTGAGATACTGCAGAGCTGCAGAGTATGATTTGTTAGTGTAGGTTTTCAGCTTTAAAGTCAACCTGGTATGTATAGCTTGGTTTGCGCCACAGGGTTGCCTCGGGTGTTGGTTTGAAGAAGCAGCTGTAAAGAATACGTAGCAAGAACAGTCCTCACATTCTTCTTCAATTAACAAACAAGTGCGCAGCAGGCAGGCAGACAGGCAAGGCAGAGCTTCAAAGGTATGCTCGCTATGACAGAGCTGTGATGACAAACACTTCCAAGTCAGTTAAATGCCACATAGAACGAACACACACTTCATCTCGTGTAATAGGATCAAGCTATTTCGCATATAAACTGGAAATATAATTTTACTTAAAATCATGCTGCACATTAGACTTAGCGAAATATATATATTCTACTTATTCATGTTCCTTAGATGAAGATTTTAAATGAACTTTTTGTTTGACACAAACATGAATAAGTCGCAGGCTGTTGTCGTTTGTTGTGTTTGTTGGTTGTTCCAACTTCTGATTTGTAATCGCCTGTTCTTAGTGTTGAGTTGTATCTCAACAACAAGCACTGTGTGTTTGAGAGGTTTGTGGGGGTTTTTTTCAGTCTGCTTGATCTTTCTTTCAATACTCTTCCGTCTTTAAAAGCTTTTTAGACGTTTCGCTGTTGTTAGCTTAGTGGTTTCCACTATGACTCAGTACATCCTTTTGATTTCAAAGTGGCTCTTTCAGAACATGCTTCTCCAGCATTAGGAGATATCAGCGTGGAGCTGCCTGACTCCCCCCCAGAGATGCTGGTAGTCCCCCCTCCTCCACCCAGACACACTTTTCCAGCCCTCAATTCTCTGGCTCTAGAGAAGCCTGAGCAGCTTCCCTCTGCTAATCTCAGCGATTCAATTCCCACTCCTCTTCTTGCAGACAATGGTACGACCTTAACGCTACTTTTTACAACTTGGTGAAGTCAAAGTTTCAACTGTTCATCAGCTAATTCCGTTTTACGTCTCTCCTCTCCAATCTGCAGGGGTTCCATTCCACCCTGAGACTGACACAGTGGAAGTGCCTGAGTTTGATGAGGTAGATTCGGTCATTCCTTCCCGGGATATTTCAGCACAGTGGGGGAACGAGGCCTTCACAGGTCCACATACGGTAGACGGAGATGCAGTGCCACAGTTTCACAGTAATGGGACAGCTGTTCCAGGGACACAGATTAAGGCAGACCCAGACACTGAATACGGATTTGATAGTAATTCAGTTTCAGTTCCTTCTGTCACAGTCCCTCAAGGTTTGCCACAATTGGACAGGTAAGACATACAAATTCATCCCCACGTGATCTGCTCTGCAATACTACGTCGTCTCCGGAAGGCTCGTTGTTCATTTCTGTGTGTCCAACCTTTTGTCTCGTTCAGTCTTCAATTGGAAAATGGAAACAGTCCCTATGAGACTGGAGACAACATGTATGAAGACGTCGGCTGGTCTGGCACTAAGAAGAAGGGGAAGCCAGATGCTGGCAAGAAGCGTAAAGGGCCACCAAAGAGTAAGCTCCATGTTGTACCTGAATAGAAATATCTAATGTTGTCCAACCACATATAAAATGTGTTCTTTTTCTGATTGAACTGGAGTATCTAGAGTTATTATGGTCACACTCCCTAGAATAGGAGTCTTATTTTCTTATTTATCGAGCAGGGAATCCTTTTTCTTTTACCAATGAATCTGCTCGCTCCTCTTAACATCTCTCAAGTGCTGTTTAAGTCCTTCTAACCCTCAATATCTTCAGATGTGAGTACTGAGATAGCAATGATACATAAAGGACATTTATAATAAACATATCTAATCTTGAGGACTCCACCAGTCATTTCTTTAAACGCTTACATTATCAGATGTGTTGAAAATCCTTTGTTTACTGGAAATGTGTTTTTTTTCACCACAGATCCATATGACGCGCCTGCACAGGAAGCCATAAGCAGTTTTGTGAGATTGTTGTCACATTTATTCAAGCATCAGCCATTTCTCTACATGACCAAATGTGTTTGATGTCCTTTTTAGTACAAAATGTATTGAGTTTAATTTCTTTGTTGGTATTCACAGAATCAAGAGAAAACTAAGACAGGCAGGTTTGGCAAGTAAGGATCTTTTTAAAAATTTTTAAACTCACATTTCCTTCTTTGCTCCTCATATACCCTCAAGACTGTTATTATATTCTTTATAATCTCCTGTAGTATTTAATCGCACTGCGAGCAGCCCCTTTTAAACAAGCCTTTTTCATTGTTTTGTCCACAGGCCAGAGAAGAAAGTGGCTGCAGAAGGGCCAGATGAGAAGGAGCTGAAAAAGAGGGAGAAGCAGCGCCTGGAGAAGGAAAAGAAGGAACTGAAGGAGAAACAAGAACGGGAGAAGAAAGAGCAGAAAGAGAGGGAGAAGAAGGAGAGTGAGCTGAAAAAGAAATTCAAAGTGAGTGATGGTAATTTTGACAGAGGTATGGAAAGTGAAGGAGCAGCTGGGGAGGGTGGGGTGCAGGCCTTGGCATAGAAACCTGTCGGGATTCATTCCTCTAAGTGGAAGAGTTGAGCTGCGCAACAATTGGAATCTGAGTAAACATTAGTTTCATTGTTGGTGACATTTCTGACAGATCTGAGTACCCATTGTGCTTTATACTTTTGTAATTTTTCAGGATAAAAACCGATTGTCCAGTACATGTCAATATTTTATATTCAAAATACTGAGCACATGGAGAAGCACTTAGTCATCAAAGTTACCAAAACAGATACATTTTCATTAGCTCCTCAAATATTCCAGAGTCCTGAGTCAAACTGTTTAAAATGCATTGCTTCGAATGTTGCTGCTCTGGTTGACTCTTAGTGTTTTAATGCACCAGTAGTTTTCAGCGGAGGCACTGGGAAAGCTGGCTGCACACTCGCTGCACAGCATTTAATGTCATTAAGTGAAAAGCTCCCCGGATTACTAGATTAACGTCATGCTTATCGCACTCTGCAGCGTGCACTGCGTATGTGGGCGACATGTCTTCAATTATAACGTCAACACGTACCACCTGTCCGGTATTACCCTGTTGCTCTCGATAACAGGCCCCTGGATGTTAAACGCAGTGACGCAGACGTCTGCAACACACTAACCACAGAAAAGCCTGTTTGCTCCTCTTGAGACTGTAAAGCTGGTAGATTTCGGTCTGTGTTCATCCTCTCATTAAGATTTAACAGGTTTCATTTCAGATCACTGTCAAATGAGTTGGTTTATACATATTGCACACAGAGTGCTGCATCAGTTGTGCAAACTCTGCTTCACACATTGAGAAGTGAAACCTTCGATGTAATCACTTCGAACTGAGATACTGTAGTCCTCTATAAACTTATGATGGCTGGAACGGCTTCATGATAATCTCAAATGATACTCACAAAAAAGTCAGGGCCTGTTTATGTTATTAATCGACTCTCAATCAGTTAAAAATGGTTAGAAATATTTGCTGGCCTGTGATCAGAAGCTTGTGGTCGTAGATTTCACACTTCTGAAATCATCAAGATTACGGCTCTGTAGCAGACACTAGCTGCTTTTTAGTGGTAATACTTTGCTGTACATGTTTGATTTCCTGGTCCACCATGTGTTTAATAGGTATTCTAAAACCTTTTAGTGTTATCCAGTAGAGCGCTGCAGATCCCTTTTGCATCTCTTCCACCTCTCGCTGCATTAATGTTTATTCCTGTTTGTACTCTCACCTTCAAACATGTCTCGGCCTGGCATCAACTTTCATGAGCCGCTTTTTGAAAAACAACCTTTTATAATAATTCTCAGTTGTAAAGCACTTCTATTTATCTTGTTACCAAGTAATTTGGGTGTCATGAAAAACAGCCCACGATTTGTATAACACCTGCCTGAATCCGAAACGGAGCGTAAGCTGCTTAAGACATCCTGGGTAAATGAATACAACAACAACAACAACAATATAAAGAGAAGATTTAGCTGAGCTGGGAGGGAATAGAGGAACAACAGAGTGCTTTATCATCAGAAACAGCTGTAGGTCCTGAATTCTGCTCAATACCATCAGTTCTGTGATTAACCCACAATTTGGGTAGCAAATTCCACAGTAATTGTTGTGTAGCCAACAAACCCAACCTTGACTCCCTCCACATTTTCAAACCAATCTTCAAATAACCGCTTTTTTGTAAAAGTCAAAGCTGATGACTGTTCTGAATGACAAGTGTTTTTCCTGCTTTTCTTATTTTGTAATACCTCATACGTTGACTGTGGAGCGCTCAGTTTTACTGACGTATTGATCACATTTGCTTTTTTTGGGGGGGGGTTCGATGTGTTCCCCTAGGTTTGTTCCTCAGCTCTCCGCTGTTGCTTGTTTATATGTTTCTACTCATGTATCAGCAAATACAACATTAATGAACTTCTTCACACAAATTCAGACATGGGCCTCTTTAATTAAAAACCAGTGCAAAAAGCAACCCGCACAAGCTTCTGTCTCGCGTGTTTGATCTCTTGTTTCTCAACTTGCTCTTGGGGTCGTACACGCTCTTACATCATGGTAATTTGATTATTGCAATTCACTGCGTTCTTGGGTAAGCCAAACATCAGTCTCAGGCACTCATCTACGTCAAAACCCTGCTGTTCAGTGACTAATTAATTCATTGAGGCAAGATCATGCAAGCCATCTCGGTTAGTGTTGAACTTCACAATTTATTGATCATTTTAAGGAGCCTCATTGTTAAATTGCAGAGTAGCTTCTGCCCTCTGAGCCTGACGGCAGCCTCCACAGAGTATTTCACTGTCGGCTGTTCTGCTGCTATTGGCTCTTCTCCCCTTCTTGATTAGTGGTTTCCAACATGTGGTTCATAACCCCGTTGGGGGGCCGCTGTAGACTACAAGTAAAGAGGTCAGGCCTTTGTCTACCCTGAGTTTGTCAAAATCCAAAATCTACAGCAGATCTGGGAAGCTGCCTTCGTCTTTTTAAAGGTCTCTGCATCTGGATTTGACTTCATTATATTAAAGTAGTGATAAGTCAACGATGAGAGAGGCCTTTCTTATTATCTGGGGAGCGTCAGGGGAAGATTTTGATCAAATGTTCCCTTATAGAATTATATATAAATATTCTATTCTCGACTTGTCGCTGTGTTTGTCAGATCAGCGGACATGAAGACGCCATTTACCAGGCAAACGTAACCGTGACACCGAAGGCACGTAAGAACGATCTGCCTGTCAGGAGCGGAGACGTCGTCAGCATCATCCGAACGACCAACTGCCCCAAAGGGAAGTGGCTGGCCCGGGACAGCACCAACAACTGTGAGTTCCCAAAAAAATTCTAAACTTTCTAATTATGTAATAAAAACGTTGGAAAGCATGAAAACCTTTTCGAAAAGAGTGAAGCTGGCACAGAAAATCACCCTCAAAACGTGATTTGCACACGTCAGTGTGTGTGTTTCAGTATCTTCAGTGACACACTGAGTCTGTTGCAGATGGGTATGTTGCAGTGGATCATGTGGAGCTGGACATCAAGGAGATGCTTGAGCTGGGAAAGAAAGCCCGCAAGGCCAGCAGCAATGTTGTCGAACCAGACGCTGCCAACACGGGCAACAGGTGCGTGTTCACAGCAGGAGGCATACTGCATGTAAACATCACGAAGAAGCCCAATGACAGTCATCATCATTTCTATCTAGTAAAACACATGATCATCATCTGCTCTTGTGTTTTTACTTCCTCAGGGTGTCAAACCACTATCCGCTATCGGGAGAAAGCTGTAAGTGTTCCACGCGTTGAGTCGGGGTTAAAGCACGCGCTCAAGTTTATCAGCAGCTGCTGAAACGTTGCTCCTTTTTCTGTTCTCAGTCGAGGAGGACAGCGAGGAGTGGACTGGCGATGATGAGCCCGTCTCCCCTGCAACTGAAACTGCAGATCCCCTGGCTGCATTGTAAGTAAAAGTTAACCTCATCTGCAATCTTGATCAGTCAGCAGCAGCTACAGCGATTGATCTTCAGCTGTGAGTTTTGTTCTTGATGAAAAAAAACAACAACTTTTTTTCATTTATTTTTTCTGCAGAAGTCACAACAGGACACTCTCCATGCCAGAAATGCCAGACACGAGTAAGATCCCCTTATCTGTGTTATATTTTCATCTTCATGACTCCCTTGTCCCCTTTTCATATCCTTCCAGACTGTGATCCATTATTCTGGAAGCTTCTTTAACGCTCCGGTCTCAGTATATGTCAGTTATTGCTCTAATAACTGACATATACTGAAAATGCTTTGTGTGGTGCAGCACAGCGTCATTCATCATGTTTATCTCTGCGCTGTGCTATCTTGACCAAGGCATTCAAAAAGAATAAACAAAGATAATGTAACCGTTATTGATGTTTTTGAATGAGATAAGTTTACTTTTTATTAAAAGCAGTGATTATATTTATCAGCATTTCTCATCCATCCGTTTAAGGGTGCAGATTCAGAGGTACAAATAGCTTGCAGGGTTAACTGGCAGGGTTAACTGGGTGTTTGCTGCAAATCCAGCACACCTTAATAGAGCAAATACTTTTCTTAGAGGCATGGCTGCTGAAAGTTGCTTCAAGCATGAGGAATAAAGCAGATATTGAAGAGGCTGTGTCAGATTTTGCATTAGTCCAGATATGATATTAAAGGGCTGAAGTTAGAAGCTTCAGGTTATCCTCAATGGATTTTTTACACATTTAGTGACCATAGAACATGTGTTTCAAATCTAATGTCCATATTAGAGTCTAGTTCGGCTTTTCTTTCAACATCCACGATACTTTTAACATTATTTCTATCATTTTATGCTAAAACTAACTTTCCAGCCAGGCACAACTAAAATGTTGAACTCAACTAATTCATGAGATGAACACGCTGGAGAAATAAAAGAAGAAGCTTTGTGCTGACCGGTCCAAAGTCTGGCAGTTTAAGACACCGATCGGTCTCCGCTGCCATCCTGGATTATTAATCTGGACAGATCTCTTTATCAGTTTGCCTTTTTTTATTTCACAGCAAACAAAGACCTGAGCATAAACCACCAGCACAGTCACAGTCACATCAACGCTGACGGCTCACATATGCAGTAAGCACACGCACGCACGCACACACACACACGCACACACACACACACACCCACACACATGGTGTGAATAAGATTTATTTGTGTGATTTTGTCTCTCTGCCTGTTAGAGCGAAACATGAAGCACTTCAAAAGTTGGCAACCTTTTTCCATACACCTAAAGGGGCAGAGTCAGCTGCCAGGTAGGCACCGTGTGCAGATGTGTGTGTGTGTGTGCCGGATCCACCCGTTTAAAAATGCATGGCAGGGTGTGCACTAGTCAAAGTCACATGACGTGGATGATTTTATAATGATTTGTTCCCCTCTTTTTGTAGAAACAGTGAACCAGATACGAGTAAGTTTGATTACTAAACCATAGAAATGCATTAGATGATTATGTTTTTTGCAATTTTTAATGTTATTCTACTTTGTTCTGCCTCCACAGGTCCTGTGCATGGGACGGAGGCAGCAGTGCAGCCGTAAGTACAGTGAGCATAACACACACACACACACACACACACACACACACACACACACACACACACACACACACACACACACGCACGCACACAGATACTTAAGCATGCGTATATGCACCTACACACACATAGACATATAAAAATGCCAGGCATGCTGCTCAACCTGTAGGCAAACAGGTTTCCCTTGCTATTCGCTGGAGTTACACCTGAAACAAGCACATGTTTTATTTTTCTGTGTTTGAGAGAAAGTGAGAAAAGATGGAAACGCTCTCTAATCCTGCCCTGAAATAAAGGTGAATGGTGTCCTGGTGGGACAAGGGCCCATTAATTCTCCTCTCACCTCTTTGACCGGCGTCATATCCATGGCAGCGCTGACACAATGTCCAAACAACAGACCGTGTGCGTAGAGACAGGGTATTTTCAGGTTGTTGTTTTTCTTTTTTTTTACAGTCCCAACAGCAGTTCAATGCAGGGAATTGATTCTGATGAGCCTTTACTCATCCTACCTCCTCCTGACCTGTTTGCTGACCTGGGAATGGAGTGACCACCATGCAGCACTGTAAGGAGGAATTACAGGGGACTCTTCACCGTGTGTGTGTGTGTGTGTGTGTGTGTGTGTGTGTGTGTGTGTGTGTGTGTGTGTGTGTGTGTGTGTGTGTGTGTGTGTGTGTGTGTGTGTGTGTGTGTGTGTGTGTGTGTGTGCGTGTGTGTGCTTGTTCAATGTTGACACTAATCTTGTCTTCTTTGTTTGTGACAGGGGGAAAAACCAGCCGGGTGGAACAGAATCTGTTCTTCTTCACACAGTGACCCGTGTCACCCACTGGATACTTGGACAGTGATGTCATCTTTTCGACTGTGACCTTTTCGACCTGGTGCATCAGTATGATGGCTTACGACAATGCACACCACCTCCTTGGCCTTCAGCTCTATGAACATGTGAGAGACAGTTTGGTGGCTGTGACTGACATTAGACTTTGGACTGGGAGGAACTGCTGATCCCAAGAAAAGGATTCACAGATGTTGCAGCATACACAGGGACCCCATTTTTACTGCTGCCCTTCAAAATAAAGGTCTGTAGAGCTCCTGCCCTGCATGTTGTAGATGTTGGCCTACTTTAGCACACTTCATTCAAATGTTTAACGGGCCGGTTGGGTTGGAGCAGGAACACTTCTAAAATATACAGTGCAGCAGCGAGCAATCACTGATATATCAAAATATCAATATATATTGTAAGTTTGAGAGTAAATTGAGAACATTAGAACAATACATTAGGTTAAAATACAGTATATTTGGCCTGAGGAGTTGCAATAAGAATCACAGTTTAAAGAGCTCATCTGGTCTGATTCGTACTACATACAACAAGTTTAACCATTGAAACATAGGGTTTTGCATGAGAAAGCATCTATGGGGAAGGAACAGACAGTAAATTAGGATTTAATCATCAGCAATTTAAAGACATAACTTTATGGACCCTACAAGTAATGTGATATTTCCCCTGCTATACACGCGCACCAATAAGTCGGGCTGCATTTTCAGTGTTTACGCACTTGTTGGGTTTGTTCCAGTTAAAAAAAAAAATAAATCTTATCCACAGGTGAATTTGTGTAAGGTTGAATGCTGCCATGCAGAATCTGGTACCCATCAAATAATCCCTGCTGCTGCTTGATTCTCACTTCCCTAACAGTTGTATGGGTTCTGATAAAATGATTGCCGAACTCGGGAGACATCCCTTATTTATACTGTCCCAAATTTCCCAACAGTCTCAATATAACTCAAAAGCAATACTTAAAAAAAAAAAATTGTTGCTAATAAACAGGTTTTCTCACATTTTCTGTGTTTCTAATTATTTGCGATCCCAGTGAGATAGGGGCTCTTCTCTTCTGTGTCAATTGTTTAAAGAAGATGATCAAATTATTCTAAAAGTACATTTTCTCCAGAACACAGTGACGTTGTAGATGTAAAGACACTGATGTTACATAACACATGTTGCTACAGATGTCAAGCAGAGCAGATTTTTCGTTTGTTTGGTTGTTTTTGTTTAATCCTTGTGTGGTCACAAAGTTAGAAGTACTATAATTTGATCTTGTCTCATGGTTTCATGTTTGGCCCATTCAGCAAACGGCGCAAGTGTGAACACAGCGTAATCCCACCTTTATGTCTATTGATTATTGGTCAGGTTTTCTTCAAGTATTTTTATTATTGTGCTACTTTTATTTTTGTACACCTTTTTTCTACTGTGTAATTTTATTTAGCCACAATATTTTTTCCAACCCCTCACAGATTGTGGAGGATATAGTTATTCTCAAATTGTGTATTTGCATGAGATGATTCTTGTCTTTTTTTTTATTGCATTGTATTAAGGAGCATGTAACAGAATAAAGACATTTGAGCTGCATTAGTCCTACACCTGGCGGGGGAAATGTATCCATTACCTTAATTTTCTTTACTCTGTTTAAAGCTGGTGTCTGGCAGGTGTCACTGTTATGTGTCTCTTAGTGTAATACTGTCCTGCACACTGAGAAGTCGCAGCAGTATTAAGTATTAGCAAAGAAAGAATGATTGTGATTTTTTTTTCATATAAAATGATTGACATTTTTGATTAAAAATGATCAAAGCAATGATTTGTATCTTTGTACATTTGTAAAACCTGCAAAGGGACAAAAAAAACCTTTCGTTTAATATGTTTATTGGTTTTCAATAAATACTCATTAAAGTGCAAATCATAACAGCAATATCATGCAGTGCATAACGAGAGAAATCCAAACCGACGGACAGCTCTTACACACACACACACACACACACACACACACACACACACACACACACACACACACACACACACACACACACACACACACACACACACACACACACACACACACACACACACACACACACACACACACACACACACACACCTTTCAAGGCATTTTCAATAGCCACACACATACAACATACACTGGGATATTTGAAGTTACAATAATCATAAGAACCCCTAAACAGCTGAAGAGAAAACACAGCTTTGCTGTGGAAAATACTCACTTTGGTACAACACGTAAAGTTAAGTGTTTATTCAGGCCCTGTGGCAAGTGTGTGAACGCTCAACACTGATTACAGTTTACACGACTAACATGCCGATGGTAGTTGCATACAGGTGTAACAGCACAGTATTGCACCCAACAGTAAACAGTTGTTTTTTTTTCTTTTCCAGTTTTAAACTGATCCAAGACGCAAAAGAGTGCACTTCAATAAAACTGTGTAGGCCGTGCTGTAATGAGCAGCAGCACCAGCAATAAATGCATAACGGGAAAGATATGATTCTGTTGTCATTGAAGACACGGAGAGCAGCAACGTGGTGTTGACCAGAAGTGTGTTCACAAAGTGTGTGTGTGTGCACGCGGTTGCATGGGTCACACAGCAGGGAACATAATTTATCCCCGACATCAAGGAACAATCAGCGGCGCTATCCCGTACCGAACAGACGACCCTACTCAGGACATAAACACAGGTGATAAAGGGTTTCAGCAGAGTATCGAAGAATGTGGCTCCACAGGGTCAACCAGGACTTCATGATGCTCTCGTAAGGCAACAAATCTCTCAATCCAACAAAACACTGATTCATGACCGCAGCTGCAGAGCGCCCAGCTAGATGACATCATCTGGAGGTCATGCAGAGCATTCTGGGTAAAAACTGACTCAACTGATCACTGATGTGAATCTTTAACACGGCGGGTTTCAGATAAATAAGACATCGGGAAATGAGAGACATGTACATGAACCAATAAGCTGTGAAATATTCCAACGATTGCAACTCGATTCCTATAATTTCAGCACTTGATTCGTCACAAGAACACAATTTATTTCTAGAGACACTTTGATTGATAGAAATCAAACACTGTCTCACCCGTCAGCCAATCACAAGCCGCCAACCTCTGGCAACTTGAATGATGTTACTATTTCATATTGTTGAATAGAAATTATTCAATCATCGCAAATTGTATTGTTTAATCAATGCTCATTAATTACAATATTAATTTCTGTATGGCTTATTTACACTATTGTGAAAATATTCCCAAACACCAACTCAAGGGGAAAGAAAAAAAACAAAAAACAATCCCTCAGTCCCAGGTTCTTCATTAAATCACCAAAGCCGTTTTAAAACCAAGAAACTAAAACTTTTAGACGAGGAATAAAGGACTCATACCAACAATATCGAATCTCACTTCACATCCAGACAGAAAACATTAAAAAACGACAATAAAACAACAGCGACGCACGACAATATAGTGATTTCATCTGATAAAATTTCCAACGAGTAATAAAACTGTGGCACGGACCAGTGACAAAGGAAAGAGGAAATATAAAGCCACAATAAACAGCAAATCTGCAGTCGGCCGTCCTCGGCGGCGAGGTTTCAAAGTGGAGACTGACAACACTGCCAACCCACCGTCACTTCGAAACATACAGAAGGCAACGTGATCTCCGCCACACACGCGGCGGCTCGCCAGCGCGCTCTCTCCACGTACGGACGCTTTCCTTTAAGGCAGCTGGAGAAAGTTTTCTGTGGTTTCACGCTACTTCCTAAAACAGACACGCACCGTCTTCAGTCTGTGCCGTCATTGCTAACATCACTCATGTCGATCGCATGAAAACAAAAGGTCGTGTTGATACCAGCGTGGAAACGTCACGCTGATGTTTTGAAATGTCAGACCAGAGAAGAGGCCTGCGGCCTTTTTCAGAAGTCATCATCGCATGAATAGAGGTAATATATGTACAGATTTCGTACCGTTTCTACAATCTAGGGTGATTATTTTGCTTAAAGGTTGTGAGGAAAACCCATATTTCACGATATTTGTTGAGTATTTTCTTTGCCGATCAATTTTTTTCTTGTGTTCTCAAACCTACTGAGAATATTTTCAATATTGCAAGGAAGAGATTCTGAAGTGTCGACAAAGAGGGGAAAAAGGCTTAAGAGCTGGTCGATTTAATCCAGTGAATTTGCAACAACGCTGTTATGTAACGTTGTGTTCAGCTGGGAGCTCGGAAATATAGGAAATACACAACTGCTGCTTTATTGACCGGCGTCGAATTTGTTTCTCGGAGGTTCACAAACGCCTCCCGACGAGTAGGTAGTTTGTTTTATTCTATTCTTCAGCATTAGTGAAAAAGGTGAAAAAGAAAAACTTTGCACTTCCCACGACTGCATGTTATTTTTTCAACAGCACTCAGAACAACTCAGTGACATTTGGCAATTTTGGCTATTCTTTTTCATTTAAAAAGCTTAATGTGATGATAAAAATATTTAAAACTGTTTCAGTAACGGTTTCAGTTGATATGATGTTACAGTAGATGACACCAGTCGTCACACGCCTGAAATGTATTTGTGTCTCAGTGCTACATTTGTGCTCCGTCTGTCAGCGGAATGCGTGCAGCTGTGACGGTTTGTGCAACAGTTGCTTGAAGACGGACTCCAGTGTGCATCTGTGAAAGCTGCTGGATACACGAACTCAGCGAGATCAAAACTATTCAATGCAAAGTTGAAGTGACCTCAAGATCAGTCCTTTGTTCTTAAAAAGAAAACCAATGTGACGATATGTGAGATAGTCAGTACGTGTTAACAGTGCCATGCAAATACTTGTCGTTCCATCATCCTCCTCTCAAAATTCATTAATCATCTACAATCGATTCAAAGTCAGCTTAAAACTCTGTTGGTGCAGTGCTTAAGAAATAGAACTACAGTGCCTAAAAAAAAATCTCTCAAAAATAAATATGGATCTGATATCTAAATAATAATCATCTTTGTTGTGACATATATAGTCTGTTATTTGGTACTTCTTTGTCTTTCAGCTACGTAATGATTGCAATATAAATATAATATGTGGATAACAAAAGCCTCTTTACAAATCATTGAATATAAAACCCCAAATCTTCCCTTGGGAACAGAATAGCGTTTTGGATCACCACTGTCCCACTCCAAATATAAGACAAGATGGAAAATTGACCTCTGATCAGTTTGAGGAGTGAACTGCAGGATGTTCCTGCTTTGGTGGCTGGCGACATTTCAGGAGTTGAAAACGGAATGAAGGTGAAAGGAGTGACGGTGAACTTGACCTTAACCGACTCTGACGTGGATCTGAACCTTCGTCTTAATAGGTCACACATTCCAGTCGCGGGGTCAGTTTTCACAAGATGCGGTCTGATTGTGACACTGACCAATTGACACGACTGCCGTGTCAAAACAAGATGGATTAAAAAAAAATAAAAAATCAATCTGACCTTTTTCCTGGCTTTCTTTCTCCTTCATTTTGACGCCGTACCAGCGGTGCTTTTAACACTCGCTGATTCCAGTCAAAAGCGACTGGCACAGATGGAGACAGAAAGAGGAAGTCACTCCAAACAACTACATTCCCTACGTTCCAACATCTGCGGGAAGCCCAAACCCCTCCACCGACACCCGGCGGCACCGAGAGGCCGGGAGCCGACAGGCCTCAGCGGGCCAGCGTGGTGATCAGACTGGCGCACATTTCGAAGAAGTCCATGGTGTGCGATCCCTGACGCGGGGCGAGCTGCGGGGAGCTGCCCGACAGGGACCCCGGGAGAGACGAGCTGAGCTGGGGCAGATCGATGGCAGGGCTGGCCGAGTCGATGCTCAGTCTGGGTCTGAGGAGGCCGGCTGTGGAGCCCGACCTCTGAGGGGTGGACGAACCCGATTTGAAGCCCACAGCCTCCATGATATCGTCTAGATAGAGAAGCACAATATATTACAGTATTTTAAGAACAAACGTGTTTCCCATACAGCAGCTCTGTTGCACACTTATCAAATTAAACACCAATTTCAGGTTTCGGCTTGTTCTATGTGGAGTCTGCACGTTCTCCCCGTGAGTTATAAAGAGTTATTTCCTCCCACAGTCCAAAGACATGCGAATGAGCTTCTTTGGAGTCTAAATCCATTGTGTCATTCCTGGGTGAAAAGTCCCTCACGGCCTACAAGGAAACCTTCCAGACAGTCAAAATGACCTCTCTATTTAATACTTGATTCATTACTGATTGTCAGTCAGAGTAACGGATGAGGAAGCACAGCGATCCCTGATGCAGCAGTAACAGCTACCGACTTTATTTCTTGCAAGGTGGAATTAGTAACACAGCCAAACTGTCAGGGCGAGGGTTTAGAACAAATGCCTGCTGAAGACTGCAGATATTAATCGCCCTGAGAAGCAGCAGGCTTTTTTTTTTTACCAACATTAGTCTGGAGAGAAACACATTTCAACAGAGGAAATTTAATATCTTGTTCCAGATTTTGAAAACAAAGTAAAGACAAGAGGTCGTGATTTTTTTTTTTTTACTTTTAACTATATTTGGTATTACTAGACAGAGTTACAAATGGCATATTGTTGAAATTGCACTTTTTTATACCTTTCATTCTTCCAAATCACCTCTGTTGGGCTCCTGAACCAAAAATAAGTTTTACATTCATATTTAATATTAAATCATCTGTAGGAGTAAATGTGTGAATGTGATTGTGTTTAACTTGGAACAGAAAATAATGGATGAATGTGTGGAGGTCTTGTATGATGTCTTGAATAATATTACGGTTGATAAGAATATTTTAGCAATTAATAAATAAATACATTTGTCACACACATCAGTTCTGTGTTTACAAAAAAAAAAAAAAAGGTTTTCTCAGCTTGTCTTTCCCCAGGAAACATTTGGCAGTGAATAGAATCGGCATTTTATTCATTCATTCATGAAATGTCAAAGTAAGAGCAAAACAGCGTTTGTTTACATGAGGTAGATTTAACGATTACTTGAAGCAAACTGTCCAAAGTAAATAATTTAAAAAGCAGCTTTGTTTTAAATCCCATAGTGTTTCATTGTTTGTCATGAGACGTGTTTCGTTTGTTTACTGACCATCAATGCTCTTGAAGTCAAGGAGGTAGGATCTGCTGTCCACTTGGTAGAGCTGCAGGCTCATTTTCACCAAGTTGCCCGTCACTGGATTCTTCCTACGCACCCTCAGGTGGTACGGGTTCACCACCTATACCACAACACAACACAACAAAACAAAACAAAACAGAAAAGCTCCAGTTTGTATGCAGACTTTGGCTTCGGCTTCACATTTGTCACGAAACTGAACCCATTACCTTCCATTCAAAGCTGAGCTGTTTCATAGCTCTGTACACCTCGGCCATGATGTCGTAGGGTCGACTCTGGCTCCTGATGCCCAGGTGCCACTTCGCTTTCTTCACTGCCAGGGGCTTAGGCCGGGTGGTGTTGAGGGCATCCAGAGGACAACGAGACTTGGGGCTGTCCGCCAAGAGTGGCGGCATTCTCTCTGGGTGAGGCTTGACTCCGGGAGGCAGAGGCATGCCTTCCTCGATGAAAGAGCCCTGCGGAGGACTGGACGCCAAGTAGAACTCGCTGGCCTGGGTCATGATGCGTCGGTTATCTATGATGAGGTGATAAGCTACGGCTAACTGATCCTGCAGGAATAGAGGGGGAAAGCAGCTGAAGGGAAGTAAATAACACAGCGACAAAATATAGAAATATACAATAAACTGTAGGAGTAATACAACCCATACAAATATGCAGAGATTCATCATCTCTTTAAGACAAGACTATTATTGCGGTTTTAAAACAAGGACAAACAATAACCCTCTGTCAATATGTCAGAGTTTATTTTTGGCCGCACAAGTAGAAGGAAGAAAAGAAAAGGTTGTTTAACCTAAACAAATTTAGTTTTTTGCTTATATTGCAATCTTTTCTTAGGCTTTCAGTTCAAAATTTTAAAACAACGAAGTGAAAATCTCTTCTGTTACGGTAACAATCTGCACATCAGCAAAAGAGGCACATGACATGCAATAAGTAAAGATCACTTTGGTTTTAAACTTTTTTAGAAACTGTAATTGTCAACAATAAGGTTGGATTTAGAGGCATCTAGCTGTGAGGCTGCGGATTGCAATCAACTAAATACAATTTCCACTTTCACGTTTGCTTGAAAACCTGAACTCCAGTTCTCGGAAAAAATATTTTCAAACATAGTAAAAACAAAAGACCCTCTGTATGTCAAATGATTGTTGAAGATCATCAACTCATCATAGAAACGACGGGCTATTTGTAAGCTAATTATGATTCCATTAATAGGTGATTACATCATAATTATATTTATTAAATACCTTGTTGCATCTTTGCTTATGCTCTTCGACCATATACATTGAAACTTTAAACAGTTACATTTGTACCTGTGGATCTCCACTGTAGAGGCTGGACATCACCTCAGAATCATTGCATTCAAACTTGTCACAGACTTCTCGGACAGCTTCTTCATCCAGGACAGTGGTGTCGTAGGAAGGGTCCTCTGGGAACAGGTATCCTGGCAGGTCCTGCTTAAACCACTCGTGTTCCCTATCAAAATAAAGTGTCATGAGTTGCATTAAATAGCCAGATGCAACACAGAAAATTGGAGATACTCAAAAATCTACGAGGATTTGATTTAAGACAGATTCAGAAGACCGCTGGCATATTTGTACCACTTTCATTAGACGTCAGGACACCTTTCGTCTCCACAGACACCTGCCACAAACTTCTGAGGCAAATGGACACGTGAGACGCAACTCAAGTAAAAGTAACTCGCAGTCCCACCAAGAAGCAAGAAAACCATGTACACAGCTATGAATGGGTTAATAATCCTTGGAACTACCTTAAGCAAAAAATAACTCTTGTCATGCTGTAAGAGGAAAGCCGATCAGCACCCACAGATATGTAATACGACTCGCAGGCTCGCGTCACCATTGAGGCACAAAACCTCGTGAATCCAGTTACAAAGCTCAAACGTGGACTTCCTCAGCAATCTGGGCTTCAAATAGAAAGCAGATTTGCTGCACGTCGACAGGACACTGGATCTCCTTCTGATGACAAAGGCCTGTCTCAGACAAGGTGGTCTAAAGCACAGGGGCCCCACAGGGCACAGTGTTGGCACCTTCCCTCTTTATCTTATACACTGCAGACTTCAGACAGTTCTAGCAACTGTCACCTGCAGAAGTCTGGAGGACTCTGCCATTGTCTGCCTCGTTACACATGACAATGGCTCACTGAGCACGTCCAGTGATAACTATGAAGCTTTCTGGGACCACAGACATCTTTTAACATTACCATTAATCAGATTGTTCTAACAAATCTCTGATAGTCAATCGAAAATGCGTTCCCGCATATAATCCAGATGATGGTCTTGTGCTAGATAGTTTATTACATTTACAACAGTGAGCAGCACAAACACTCTGGAGTCCTCTATTATTATTGTTGTCGATTTACTTGTAGATTTTTTTTTATTATTGTTTACAGCTCATGAACATCCCAAATCTAGTATGTAAAAAAAAATGTAATACTGTATAAAAATACAGCTAATTTAATCAAAACACGTCTAAAGCCTTATGGAGGATAATCCACAGTTTTAAGAGTCTCAGTCTGGTTCAAGAGAACCAGACTGTTCTCTCAGTTATGTCAAAAACTACTGATTTAACAGTTGTCCAGAAAAGACCACCACTGACACTCTCCGCAAGGAGGGTAAACTAAATTAATCAAAAGTTGAGTGTTTGTCAAAAAAAAAATCCTTCCAAGACGTTGGAGGAAATTCACAAGGGGTGGACTGCAACATTTAGACCCTTTAGAAGAGTTCATGCTTCCTTCTGCTGATGAGCTTTATGGAAATCATATTTACATTTTCCTGCTGGTCACAGGACCTGTCCACACTGCTGAAAACGACCTGAACCTGGATTCAACACGGTAACTCTGCCTGCTTAGCCAGCAAACTCACCTGAACTAAACCATGAATCTGCAGTTTATCAAGAGGAAGATGAGACACACCACACCAAATAATGCATGAATAAAAAGTGACCGTGAAAGTGAAAGACTTATAACCTGTTTTTATCTTTAACACTTGTATTGCACGTATTTGTATCGGTTCATATTTTGTTTTTATATATATTTTGAGTGTGTTTGTGCATCTTGACGAAGACAAACTGGGATTGAATTCCAAACGATTGCCTTAACAACTCCTGCTGTGTACTTTGGCCTCTGTCGCTTCCTCTTGACCAAGTGTAGGTTGGTACCTGATGTCTTTGATGGTGGCTCTCTTCAGGGGATCCACCCGAAGCATGAGCATGAGCAGCGAGGCCACAGAGCGTGTCAGGTACTCTGGGATGTAGAAAACGCCTCCTCTGATCTTCTTGAACAGTGTGGGGACGTGCTCATCATCAAAGGGCAGAGTGCCACACAGCAGCGCGTAGAGGATCACCCCACAGCTCCAGATGTCAACCTCTGGGCCGGCGTACAGCCTTTTTGACGGGGATGAGAAAAGACACAAAAACAACGCTTTTATTGTCATAAGTGGTATCAGTGCAACAGTTTTAAACAAAAACGAAACAACATTAGTTTAAAGGATTTTGATTTTGAAAAATGTCATCAGCTCTTCAATTTTCATTTTAAAATGAAATTTTTTTTTTAATTTCAAAAAACAAAATCCAAGTCAAGCAGGAGTGTAATCACTCATGTATTAAAAATGAAACTCACCCAAATAACTCTTAAGATAACATGAAGCATGCATCATAATCATGTTGATAAGTATAAATTTTTAGTTAAAGTCAGACTTTCTAAAAAAATTCAGATAAAAAAACAAAGCATGGCCCAAATAAATATTATCAGTGGTATGATAATTAAGTTACACAGATGAGCTTGTATTTGTTCAATCTGTTAAGACTTATGGTTGTTGACTATAGGTATATTTCAGTTTTAATCTATCTTCATCACATTTACATTACATTCAGTCAGCTAATATTTGTTTTGAATGTCACCAATTCCTTGTTCATCAGGATTTATTGCTACAATTTACAGAAAATAAGGTGGTGGTCTCAGGATAAAATTGTATTTCTGTATTCCAAAACAGATAAGAGACAGGTTAATATATCTTTTTTTTAACTAATAAGCATGTTCTTGACTTTGTAACACAATAATTATCTAACATAATTCAAACACATTTTACCAAAGATTTATGTTCATTTAAAAAATAAGATCTGAGCTGAGCTGAGGGTTCAACTCAAGTTGGTGCACAAACACGATTAATGGTGACTGTATGGCAATAAAAACAATGTTTGTGTGCTGTATGAGTTTGTGGCAGATAAAATGACAAAACACACACACACACACACCTTCCTGAGATGACCTCTGGAGCAGCGTAGTTGGGTGAGCCACAGCTCGTTCGGAGGAATTCTCCATCTGACATCATGTTTGACAGTCCTGTTGGTCAAACATACACGCTCACACACTTCAGCCTTCATTCTGACAGTCACAGACGAAAGCCTCCAACCCTTCCTGGTCACACTACTGGTATTAGTCCTTTGATACAGAAAGGTTATAAGGTGAGCATGGCCCAGTAGTGGGAGCCGACTTGTAAGGCATGGTCAGTGTTGAGACCTTTATCCTTCTTTCCCCGCCAAGACTCGAAGCTCTAAACACAAAGCCTTTCTAATTGGATGAATCTCTAAATGCCTGCCGGGGCATCCGCCAAACGCTAAACACCAGACATCCTCCGATGTGCTGACCTTCCCTTTATCTTTTATCCCTGTTCCTCTGTGCTCACCAGTGTCTTTATGCATGCAGCCAAACACTTCTCATTGATGTACCCCCCCCCAACCTCCCTCGATTTCTTCCCTATCAGATGACTCTGGGGCCTCAAGGCTTCCTGCCAGACCTGATATGAGACCTGGCCGTTGCTAAGGGAAGGTCTCTCCACCCAACACACCCTGCTGTGCACAAGGGCCCTGGAGTGTGTTTGAAATAATTTCTTTGTTTCAGAGTCATATTGCATCAGGGGTTTGTCTGCAAGTGAGAACAATTAGTGCCACAACCCACACCAGGCGGTCTCCACAGGGATAGTTATTCTCCTTATAATAAATTCAAAAGGTGCGTGACAATGATTTCACACTTTCCAACAAATGAATCACAACATTAAACTGCCAGTTGGCTTCGATGAAACTCTCTCATTAATTGGTCATTTCTGTCATTTCTGCAACAAACGGAACTCTTTCTCCATCATATTATTCTTCCCCCTTGAATAAATGCTATTGCTTAATGCTTTCTTTCATCTTAAACACACAAACAATTCCTCTGCTCGGGTTATTGTTTTCTCTCACCCTCTAACTGTAACTGGGCTCTTTTGGGATATTACCAAAGTCAGCAATCTTGGCGTTTTTACTGGCGTCCAGCAGGACATTCTCAGGTTTGAGATCTCTGTGGACCACCATGTGTCGGTGACAGTAGTCCACGGCTGAGATTATCTGCTGGAAGAGGCGCCGCGCTTCTGTGTCCTCCACCTGAAAGAATAACACGAGAGGAAAACAACTGAGTTGTAGTTTTTCGTGGCATTTCTCTAATATGAATATGATAAACAGAGGCAGGTGCAAAAGAAAAAAAAAAAAAGATAGAATATATTGAAACGTAATTAAATCTGCATTAGATGATTTCTTGCTGCTCTGAAGCAAAGGATACTCAATGAATGTCCCGGCTCAATATTAGTTACTCCATACAGTACCATGAGGCATGACTGATTAAAAATTAACTCACAAACAACTATCCAAACTAGTTCCTGGTACAGTTCATAAAGCTGAATGGTGAGTAGTACTGTGACGCAAGTGGTTATTATTAACGAACTGTTTATTTTGTAAAACGTTTTATTTGAGTTTTATTTGAAAATACAAGTAGATAAAGGGAATAACATTAGCCAAAATAATGTGCAGTGAGAGAGTAGTCACATCTGATATCTGATCAGAAAAAAACTACAGAGATTTGGTTTGATCTCGACGGTTATTGTGGAATTGGCCATCGCAGATCGGTCCTAACTTTTAACCAATCAGACCTCTCAAGAGTGAGGCAACAGTGACTATGCAAAATCATTTCATATGCAAAAAATTACGTGTTCAATGAGACAAGAAACAAACACACTTACATATTCTATCTAACAGCCCAATGACAAATCATGTTAGTATTTGAGTTATGCATACACCAAGTGAATACTTGTCACCCACATAAAAAGAGAAAAATTATGAATTGTTACTATACTTCTAGAATAATCAGCATAGTGTAGGAAACATAATTTATTTAGCTTCATCCAAATTTGTTTCAACATTTGAAAGCCAATGAAAACGTCTCAGACCAGTGACTTAAACAGGACACTTGTAGAATTGTATTAAAAATCACATCCCATATTTTTAGTACAACTTATCTTTGCCGACTAAGGCAGAGTTGTGTGTGCCTTTAAACACATGAGATAATGACTTAGATATTTTTTGGAATCTGGGATTGAATGTGAAGTGCCATGAATTGGCTATGTTGTAATTCAATAGGCACGATAAATGAAAACATTAATTGAATAAAAATGAGTGTTGATCGAACGCTTTATAATAATGTTTTGATTACAACACAGTCTGACATGGTGGAAAAGTTCAACATATTGTAATATTCACATAGTTAAGCACCTACTGCACCCAGTGAACATAATGCAGACTACTCAGTTAGCCCATAAAATTGTCTTACCCGTCCATTTTTGCAGATGTAGTCAAACAGTTCACCTCCTGACACATACTCCATGACCATGAAGAAATCAGTGGGGGTGCTGATCACCTGGTACCTAAAACAGGAACACAGCATTATAGACGGGATGTTCAGAGAAAATTCATGAGCAAAATTTAACATCTCTCATTTAACGTTTCCACAAATATACATTAAATTGTTAATATTTGCAAAGGGACGTCATCAGGAAGCCAAAAGTAACCCTACAAGCGCTTAAAGAGCATAAGTGAACGGAAACAAAGGCGAAGAGAGGCTGTCATATCGGGCAGCAGAGTGCATGCATTCCTCCCTAAAGGTCATGTATATTAAATTGCAGGCCTCATCTCACGAAAGGCTGCTTTTGCAAGAGATTCTGCACATCATCCCAATCTATTTGAGTTCTATTGTGCTGGACTTGTTACAACTATGGCAACACTGAGGAAGAAATAAAACACAAGTTAACACATGAAACATGCTCAAACATGTACACACATACACAAAGTTTCTAAGTGTTCCCGACAGTGAGAGAATTGGCAAAATGCTGAACTTTTGTGATACATTTTCTTTTTGCGCAAGCTGAACAAACACATTCGTAATGTCACTGAAGATTCGGAGCTGCATTCATACATGACACAGCGGACTGGGGACGGTGTTGTTGGCTGAAATATGTGTGTTTGACTGCCTGCGTTTACGAATGCGTGTGCCTTTGACAGAGCGTGTTCCGCAGCACTCCCGCTCATGACCTGAGAGCTTACATGTCTGCCATCGCTTAGAGTGTGACAGTGAACTAACCCCAACCCTGGACTAAAAATAACACCGAGATTGTTGAGAGAGACGGGCAGACGTGGACTGACAAGTTGAAAGGGGGAAAGGGAAATAACAGTCGGGAAAAAGAGTGGAGAAGCGAGGTCAAAGGAGTACACCCAAGAGGAGAAAGGACACCTGCGCAAGGACTTTGTCCGACAGGAATCGCAGCAACATACTTTGTACTCCTCCTGAGAGCGATGTGGGCATGCTCAGTACAGTGCAGCTGTAGTAAACAAACAGCATGCCACCACACACTGGGGAACACGTCCTCACAAAAAGCACCCGAGCAGCCAGCGCTCTAACAGAGGCCAGCTACGGCATGTTTGTTTCTGTTAAAAACCAGTCTGCACTGAAAGCCTTGAATCTGACAGTGGACGCCTCATCTTCTCTCACTTACAGTTTGATGATATGTGGGTGTCTGAACAGCTTGAGATTCTGGATCTCTCGTTTGATCTTCCCCACGACATCGAGGCTGCGGATCTTCTGTCTGTTCAGGATCTTTACTGCCACTTTGTGGCCCGTCAGCTGATGCTCGCCAACTAGAAAACAAAACAAAACAAAACATGAAGAAGACACCAAACATAGTTTATTAAAACTGACAAAAAATTGAATGGTTAACAGTAATGCCACGCAGCAAGAAAATTCCCGGTTCAAATGTGTGCTTGGGAATTCTCTGCAATTTTGAAACGTTCTACACAGTTATGATAGGATAAATAACCCATTCTGACCCATTTTCAAAAATGTAATTCTTTATTTCACCGAGTGGTGATGATAAACACTTTAAGCACACTGGGCTCATATAACAGTTGATATCTCCAAATAACTGTACCGATGTGTTTATTCGATCACAAAACTTTCTGATGGACAAGCCTGGTCACAATATGACCCCCTGGTCAATACAATGATGAAGTTCTCCATCAGTGCTCTGGATTGACCACTGATGAACTGATGAGGGTGAACCAGTCAGCTGGGATTGGA
The DNA here is from genome assembly GCF_963422515.1 of Blennius ocellaris. NCBI lineage: Eukaryota > Metazoa > Chordata > Actinopteri > Blenniiformes > Blenniidae > Blennius > Blennius ocellaris. The sequence goes on from NC_137661.1 coordinate 20,647,032, forward strand.
ACCCACACCTCACAACTCCAAGTTCCAGTGAGGGGAATAGATGGATAAACAGATACAAGCTTATATACTAGCTGTGCTGTAGCACTTGTTTCTTGGCTATGCCTTTATTAGTAGCATTGGAGCTGTGTGCCCATCTGAGGCTTTGAAAGCACATTGTTATTACAGCTACCAAACTCCACACAGGGACTGAGACACAGAATCACTAATGAACATTAACAGCAGGAGGCTGTGTGACCTGCTGCAAACTCCAGCAGGAACAAAACAAACAATCATGATTAGTCCAGAGATGTGATTCATAAACAACATGACTACACATCACTCCCCGTTAGCTGTTCGCAACTATGCACAAAAATACTTCCCTCATGGGAAATATGACCCTGTTTGGATATGTATCCAGGATTTTATGTGGGTCTGTAATACCACATCCCACCAAAGAAACAGGCACAAGGTCACGCTGAGAGCCTGGAATACTAGCTAGGAAAACTGAAATACTATCCAGAGGCATGCTTTTCTTGTAAAAGGCTCGCTTCTGTGAATTGTCCCCTCGCTGGACGGCCTCTCGCTCGCTGGAAACGAGGCGACATTACCGGGACAAGCAGCACGCGCCGCTTGCGTTAACGTAAATGTCAGTTCAACAACACCAAGCTCGCGCGGTGGGTTTACGGTCAAACTGTCAGCTTCAGACGTCCTATAGAGTTTGGCAGGGTAAATAAAGCCTACCATGATACGGAGTCTCCCCGGTTCACCGTGACAGTGTCGGGACAGACGTGCATCTGTATTTCCCCCAGGTAATTACACCTGCCATAGTTGATAACTGTAGCTACACTCAGATGGAGGCTTTTCGGTGAAAGAATTTGACTTTGAAACGGCTCGGATTCTCGGACCTCAGTTACGTCAGGAATCCCGTTCGGTGCGGTCTTTAAACCACAGAGATACGTAGACCGCTCACCGACCGCCAGTAACTTCAACGCCGTGCAAAGGGTGGAGGAGGGGGGGGGGGGGGGGGGGATGGGATACTTCACGTTCACTGCTCCGATTGAAAAGCAAAAACACACACGTTAAGCTTCGTCATGACATTTTAAATAAAACGCACTTAACTCTTCACTTTCCCGAAGGTCCCGACACCGAGCGTGTCGCCGAGGATGTAATGGCCGATCTTTACCCTGCCTTCGTGTTTCTGCTGTTGCCGCTCTGCCATCTTCTCCGTTACCGACGGCCGCGCTCGCTCGGTGCGGTGGGTGCGCTGCCTGTCAGCCTGCGGGGCGCACGGAGGGGCGGGGCACTCCACTTCTCTCAGCCGCGAGGAATCGCCGACGACTTGAACACGCCCGTTAAACGTGCGGTGACAGGTCAAGATGAAGACTGTGGTAGCAGGAGAAAACACTGTACTTTGTCGGAGGACAGTGTGCCCGCCTTACATGGGAAGGCATGCCCCGTGTGATGTATTCAACTACCCATCAACAGACCTGTGCCCAGCGGTGTGTTGAACAAGCTGACCAGGTGTTGTGAAGGGTTCTGCACCACAGTCAAACCATGTTCCATTCTGTTCTTCGGAATTCAATTCAGTTCAGATATTTATTTATTTATTTTACAGGATGAGTTCATGTTTTTAAAGGCAAATTAAATACCTTTTAGCTTACCTTGTTGTTTTAAATTATTTTCTAAGTCTTTATATTTCTTTATTTACACGGTGCCACTTTAGAACCACTATAGAAGAAGCTAAGACACACATTGTAAAACTCTTACACACTCTAAAACGCACATATTTTTTTAAACTGTCAAACATTCTAAAACTATTCACATCCTATAACTGTCACACGTTTTAAAATGCACACATTTAAAAACTCTCAAATATTCCAAAACGGTCAAACATTTTAAAACTCTCAAATATTCGAAAACTGTCAAACATTTTAAAAGTCATTCTAAAACTGACGCACTCTTAAAGCTGCCACACATTCTTTTTATTTTATTGTATTATTTATTTTCATTTCAGAGCAGTCAAATCACGCTGTACAGTGTGACCTCAACAGACCAAAACTCACAACTAATCAACTGGGGAAATTCCTGGGTGCTGCCCAGCCAAGTGTGATGATATGGGAAACCATCAGGGTAGTACTGCACTTCAAAAGCAATTAGCGGGAACAGAATCATCCAGATCCACTGTACAAGATCTAGCCCCTAGTAGACAGCCTCGTGCCAAAGTTGAAAACCTTCCCAATGAGTGAGAAGTTTTAATGATTGAGGTCCTCATAACAATTTCAAGGCAATCGAGTTTGGGGAGTCAACTGTTTATCATTGTGCTGATATGAAGAAGTATCCCGTCATATTCACATCTTTTTTTTTTTTAACCATCCCAGCAGTTTTTATCATCTTTACTTTCAGGACAAACTGGGTGAAAACGCTCAGATTAAAACAGCAATTGCAAATTGTGGCTGGATGGCGTTGCAGAGTTGATGAGAAGTACTAAATGTCACCACTAGATGACACTGTGTGATTGATTAAAATGTGTCGACACAGAAACGCTTTTGCGTCTGTTGATAACAAATATTTATTCTGTCTGCTTCAGAAAAACATCGATTGATATCTCTAATTAACTTCTAACACACACACACAGACACACACGCAGAAACGCACACACACACACGCACCGTTGTCAAAAGTGCAGTTGAAGATGAATTGTGTCTTTTTCCCTTTTGTTTTGTTTCTTACACTAACTGGTAATTACGAGCAATCATTTAACATTGAATGCATATTTTTTACACAGTGGAAAGAAACCAGGTCATCCAGACAAATCCCAGGCAAGGACAAAGGGGAAACTTAGAAACTAGAAAGTCGCCTCCCCAACCTGAACTCCAACCCTGGGCTTTGTGTCTAAAATGTGTCAGAAAATACAATAGTTTTGACAGTTTATTTTTGTTAACTGAAAACTTCTCAGTAAAGAAAAGTATCAATAAACTTGTAATAATGTAATTTTAATCTAACTTATGTTATAACTTTACAATGTCTTTCCAATATTCATCATACACCGGAATTGTTTTGGAAGAATCAAACACAAATGTTTTTATAAGTCGGTACATTTGAATCAAATCTTTAAAAACATTTCTAGATACATATGTATTGCATCGGACAACAGGAAAATGACACGTCTTTAATGAAAACAGTGGGGGGGGGGTGAAACTAATTTAAAGTATGCATAAAGATTTTGCAGCGATATGGCATCAGACCTCCATAAAGAAAGCCGCTCATATTGTGAGCGCAGTTTGAGTCGCGCTCCGAGCCGCCGCTGTAGTGCGCCTGCAACATCACGCGTCGCCGCTAGGAGCGCTGCTCCTCCACGCCGCGCGGCGCCTCCAGTTTGAGAAAGTTTTCCATGCAGGGATGGAGGCGATTACCCACGGCGAGCGGAGGGGAGAGGAGGGCTGAGCCTTGAAGCTGCTTGAAGGGGGAACTTGAAGAGAGCAGGGGGGGCGGGGGAGGAGGAGGGCGAGGAGGAGGAGGAGGAGGAGGAGGAGAAGCAGGATTGAAATAACAAGAGGCGGCTCTCGGTGCGCAGAGCAACTCCACTCACTCTTGAACCAGGACCGATAAAGGAGCGCGCTTTCCATTCATTGCAAGCGCAACTTTTCTTGCACGAGTCTGTGGCGCGAGCCCGTTCACTATATGTAATAGCAACTTCATTCCTGTTACGTTTTGTTTTGTTTTGTTGTATTTACCTAAAGAGACAACCGGCCATCCACAGAACAGAAACTCCGCGAGGCATCCACGCCGGGAAGTTTTTTTTTTTCTCCCGTTGAATCATTTTGACATTTCTTTGAAGGACTTGAGAACCTGGCGCAGTAAACTTCACCTAACGCGTGGTGTGTGGGATTTTCTGCGTTAAGGGGGACTTCTCAAATGCAAAAGTACATGTATGAGAAAGCGATGGCTCAAGAGACAAGGAACGGAGGAACCTCTACGTTAAATAACAACAATGGTGTTGACAACAGTAAGAAGAAGCTGCTAATAGCGCTCGACATCTTCTGCCTTCTTCTTGGTAAGTTTGCAGACAGGTTTTCTGTTGTTCAGCGCTCTCTGACGGATTCACATGTTTACTCTGTGTCTTTCGTCAGCTGATGCAGACCACATGCAGCCTGGACAGTCCATTTGTGCGCTTGGTTTTCACGATAAAACACCCAAACAACGGATGAATGAAACTGCCAACCGCACTTCCCAATTGTTTGCAAGAAGAATAATCATAATAAAAAGCCTTATCGTTTAAGAAGTGATGCCCACTATCCGCTATCGCAAGATAACTTCAGTGTGCAACATCGCCTTATCTCCCACTTCCAGCCGAGCACCCCGTGCAGGGGAAGCGCGGAACAAAACATTACGCTACAAAACTGTGCAGCTTCCACACCTTCAAACAAACTCACCAGTGGACCACAACAGGTCAACACACACATACAGCCATGGCACTTTCATGTATTATGACAGTTTGCAAGCAAATTCAGTTGTATATCTGGATGTGTCTAACAGGCTGTGTAGTTTTCTCAGCTGAGTTACAGCATTTTGTTTGTTGTCATCACGCAATGATCCGCAGAGCATCAGTGGATGCCTGCCAACATACCTGGGGCATAAATGTTTTGAAGTGCTGCAACCTGCCCTTTAACTGCCCCCCCAAAATAGCCAGTGACGCTACTCCCCCACCTCTGCCCCCTCAAGACTTGGTACATACGAACCTAATCCTCCAGAGGGGATGTTGTAGGGTTGCACTCACATAGTGATAACAAACTGACTCTGGACAAAATCAAAATTCAATAAAAGTTATTTAATTGCTGATTAAAGCTTAATTTCAAAAGCAAAGGCAATGGTATCGTGTGCTTGAACTGCTTTTACAGGAGACTTCTTTGGGGACGTAGAAGCTGTGTTCATCCTAACTTAATATTCTGTGAGCATCCCATCCCACACTCACCCAGTGTGTGTGTGTGTGTGTGTGTGTGTGTGTGTGTGTGTGTGTGTGTGTGTGTGTGTGTGTGTGTGTGTGTGTGTGTGTGTGTGTGTGTGTGTGTGTGTGTGTGTGTGTGTGTGTGTGTGTGTGTGTGTGTGTGTGTGCGTGCGTGTGTGTGTGGTAGCTGGTTAGTTTTTGGCCGTTGTCACTGTAGCCCCGGCCCTTCAAGTTTCGTGCTCCACCAGTCTCCCCGCCTTTCTATTCCCCATTCTATTTTCAACCCCCCTTGTGTCTCCTCTCTCTTTTCTAGAGAAGGATTATGGGAGTTGCGCTTAACTTCTACACATTCTCTCCCAGAACCCTGCAAATCCCTGGCCAGCTGCCCCTGATCACTCCACTTCAAATTACTTTTGAGCGGTCATTCTCTCTCTCTCTTTCTCTCTCTCTCTCTTTCTCTCTCTCTCTCTCCCTCTCTCTCTCTCTCTCTCCCTCTCTCTCTCTCTCTCTGTCCAGGGGAATGCGTGGAATAATTGCTTAAGCATGTGTTGTGGCAGGGGAATGCCTCTTGAATTTGAGTGAGAGAGATTGAGAAGCAGGACTCGTGGCTGACCAGGCTTTAGAGGAGCAGGTGCGAATCAAGCCAATGGCTTTGATTAATAATAATAAAAAAAAAAAAAATACACCTGAAGCTTGATAAGCAAAATAGGTGACATCATGACAAAAGAGAAGGATTTTGTCACCCAGGATGTTACAAACGGTGCAGATTAACTTCACGTTCTCGTAAGTGCTATGAAGTGGCAGCAGCTCTGCCTGACAGGCATAAAGTTTTCCAGCGAGGTTTATATTGCTTTGTCGATTAAAGAACATCAGACAGAGATGCACTGTTTCATCTGCACTCGTATAAATGGAGATGAGCTTTGAACGCATGTGGAGTGAATTTCCTGCCCAAACCAACTTCCTGTACTGGTTAAAGCAGTCGGATCTTTGTTGCCATGCTCGGGCTCTCTTTCACACACACGCACACACATAAACCTCTAAACATATACGATGCATGTAAGCAGACTGTCACAAATGGGCAGACAGATTCTCCTTTGTCATGCTAAACCCAATCTGGCTGCTTTGTAATGATTGGTTGGCCCACTTTAGTGGGTTTTTGAAAGCCTCGAGGGGGTGTGAGGGGGCAGTCATGGGGGTTTTAGAGAGCAGAGGGCGAGAGAGAGAGAGAGAGTGAAGAGTCCGGGAGAAAGGGGAGTTATCAGGGTGCCCTGAATGAGGAATGCGGGTGTGTGCAATGGCTCAAAAGAATGCTCTTTGTTTTGTGTGCATATCAGAGAAGGTGGCTATATCTTACAGCTGATGAATGCATACATATCTCATTACGTTTAATTGGTTTCTATCTACCAGCTGGTCTGATGCACATGGCCGGTGCAATTACATTTCTCTATAGGATGCCAGGCACCCGCAGGCACTGCTAATGAGTCTGTATAAAGAAAAGCCATCTGAGGCCATTTCTAATCACACCTGAGGAGAAAATCTTTTCCAAAAAAAAAAAAAAAAAAACTCAACAATTTTATATTGCTCAGGCTATAGGAGCAGAATGATGATGATGAATTATGCTCAGCTACTAAGGCCGGTGTTACAGCAAACAATTTGGCAGCTGAGTATCATCTACTAATTTTACTTTGGCTTCCATTCTACTCACTGAGCTGATTTAGCAACACTACAGAGTATACGTACACACGCACGCGCACACACACAAACACTTTACAGTCACTATAAATACACAAACTCAACCACAGACTGTTGAGTTTTGTTCCTCAAACTGCCTTATAGGCGGCTATCATGTAGTTTAAAACAATGTTTATTGTGAAAGTACTTACAGTCAAGACTCCCACTTGAGCTCTCAGGAAACCATACTTCTAAAAGTAGATTCACCTCAACCCTGATTAAGTTTTACACAATGCGAACAAGGATATAGAGTTCGAAAAAAAATCATATATATATATATATATATATATATATATATATATATATATACACACACACATATATGACCACAGCTTGTCTTGGAGCTGCTTAATTGACTATGGATGGGATCTAAGTGGCCTTGAAGTTCTTTGTGCTGTCAGTTACTTTACTTATGAGGGACATAAATGTTTTCAATAAGCTAACTAACAGGTGTTTTCTATCAGTGTCTTACGATTCTTGCTATTTGCTCGGATCTGTGATACAGTCAGGTGTTCGGTGACGTGAGTTTCAAAGGGCGACAGGCTTGGTAGATTGGTACTAGCAGTCAAGAGGCGTGTAACCTTCTGTCTCCAGGTAATAAACTTCATAACGGACCCAGGAACGTTACTTGTTCATGTCTGTACCCAACTCCTGCCTCCCCCATTAGCTTCTATAGCATTACAGCAGTCCGTCATACAGCCCCTCATTAAAGCAGGAGAGGTTTAACCTCTACCTCTCCAGGCCGCAGCCACTTCAATCCTGAGCCGCTCTACAAATATTTTCCAGAATTTCTCAAATTCTTCATCTGTTGCAGTGCCAGAGACTTCTTGATGAAACATCTGGTGCAATTTTGGAAGTGAGTGTGTGTGTGTGTCCGTGTGTGCGCGTGTGTGTGTGTATGTGTGTGTGTGTGTGTGTGTGTGTGTGTGTGTGTGTGTGTGTGTGTGTGTGTGTGTGTGTGTGTGTGTGTGTGTGTGTGTGTGTGTGTGTGTGTGTGTGTGTGTGTGTGTGTGTGTGTGTGTGTGTGTGTGTGTGTGTGTGTGTGTGTAGTAGTAGAGCTCAGGAAAGGGTGGGAAACGGAAAGGTAGTGTCGGTCGGAGGTAGGTGTGGTTGTGAAATAAAATCCTGGGGTTTTTTTTTTTTTTGCCTTGTAGTCCACCCCCTTCCACCTCACTCTTGGACAGCCTTCGACTTGTGCCTATCATTTCTAATTGCTCAGGGACACTTGATGACAAATGTGCCAAAGAAATATTAAAAAGTAGAAGAAAAAAACCAAATAAAGTTTAGACACTTGCATAGATTGAGGTTAAACTTTGACTTAGACAAATGTTGAGAGGAAATCACCTTTAATTACAGTTAGCGACTCCCCTTTCTGACAACAAGAGATAAGTAGTTTTATCCAAGGATGTCTACTAGAAAACTGTAATAACAAGCCAAGTGGGAGGTCCTCACTCACAAAGTCAAACACAGGCTCTCATCCAAAGTTGATGACCTTAATCTGAGGGCAAATACACTCTGTGCAGAAGCCAAAATGAAGTTTACTTGACTATAGAGCTGACACAGAGAGAGACCATTAGTGGAAGCACGTCAGGGCAGTCATTTCAATTCCATTAAATGTGGCATTGCAAGCCTAAGTAATGACTCTAACAGTCAACAGCGTCAATCAGTTTCCACTCAAACCTGCTCCTCATAATATTCTAAAAGGAGCGTGAGTTCATCTTTTCGAGAGTTACCTCAGTTTTTTGTTTTTCTCTGTGGGTTTGAGTCCCGCTGCTGATGGTTCTTTCTTTTGCGTGAACCAAAAGATCAGAGGTCACACTGAAAATGGACCCACATGGGAGAAATGCCGGTAGTGGTCTTTCTGTGACATTTGTTGTGCTCACATACGGCTGAAGGGCGGGTGCCGGCAGTGTGTGAACATGCAAAGAGGAACGTATCACACGGATGTCAAGATTCAGCTCTGATCGCAGTCATTATGCGTGTGGTAATTTCAGTGCGATTACATCACTGCATGTCTATCTTTGTGTTATCGGTTCCTTTAGGGACAGGCCAGTGGAGGATGGTGTGTATTTAGGTTGTGACTGCAGGATAACGTGAAGTTCGGGCTCTTAAGAAGGTAATGCGTGTCCCCTGGCCAGAGAAGCATTACAGTATTATGCAATATGATAAAGATCAGCAGGCATCCATGGAAACAGTGGCTATAGGGATAGTATCTCTCTAAGAATGTAGGTTCTATTAAGTATAGATAGTTGCGTAAATGTGTGTTATTGTGAATAGCAGGGGTGGTGTCATTAGCCAGTGCGTTTGTACCATTTTCAGCTACTTACTGTAACATATGGCCGGTTTCTGCTGGTGAAAGAGTTAAATGACAAACCCCTGGGGTTTCTCTGTGTGTACAGAGCTGCGATTAGAGGTGTGTGGGTGTCAGCATGTGCATGTGTGTCCTTAGGAGTTCATGAGAGAGGCAGTTTCCCCAGAGCTGTCATTAAAGGGACTGGATGGGCTGCAGGGCAAAGCAGTTTTTCTATACTTGTGTATGTGTGGGTGCCATGTGCGAGACATCTGCGGCCTGATTTGTGTGTGTGTGTGTGTGTGTCCCATGTGGCTCCCGTGGGCAAGCTGAACACATCAGGGTGACTGATGTGCCTGTAATTCTTAATGCTGGTATACAAACCAGACACATTCGTCTCTTTCAACTCTTCGTTTTCCCGTGTCTCCATCCCGGAAAACAATTCAATTGCATAATAGAACAAAGAAGACAGCCCATAGGTTGCACTTTCAGACACAGTAGTGTAGTAAAGGCTGTGTTTCTCCTCTGTCCACACTCCCATCTATGATTATATCTCTCTCATATAAACACCTTCCAACTCCTTACTTACTCCTTACTCCTTACTCTACCATAAACGTGCGGCAGCAGTCACTCTTGCATGTGTTTAGACTTGTGTTAGGGTTTTCAGTGCGTAATGTAAATGGGTATTATATGGAAAATCCACATGGGGGAAGAAGTTTTTGTATAAACGTTTAGCAGCCTATTACACTTTGAAAACAATGACACTATAATGTGTACTTTTTCCACACTTTGTCTTATTTTTCCAAGCAAACCAGTTGTCTCAGGCCGACAACAATCCGAGCAGCCCTTCTTAACATAAATGAGAGTAGAGGCCGCAGATGATCTGAAGCTGTGAGGCTCATTACATCTCTCTGTTACACCACGTTGTCCTCGCTTGGGCCTCCACCCTGCTGTTACACAGGCCCCTCTGTCTGTCACTTTCTTTTAACGCATCACCCACGACAATCCTCTGTATTTTTGTGTGCGCACATGCTGTGTGCATCCATGGCATGGGGGGGTTGGGGGTCAGTGAGATTTCACTGTTTCACTCGAGAACAATGCCCCTTTTGATGCATCTCAGCCCTCTTTGTTTCGATAACGAGAGCCAGTGAGCTAGTGGCGGACAGAAGGAGGATGAAATGGAGGGAGGGTGAAAGACCCAATGAGAGAATGAGGATGACAGGGTGTAAAGACTAATGCCCAGTAGGTCCTCAAGGTCATTTGATTATCTATCAGTGGTTTATGACAGTCGCTTCTTCTTGCTGTATTGTTGCAGTACTGGGATGGTTTTCTGCTCAGCACTGTGTAGTAATCAGCTCAGCATCTTTATTGGTGCAAGCCTTATCCAAGTTGCAGGCACTGAGCCCTATCCTGTTTACATACAGAGAGAGGCTCCAGCTGAAGAGGCTCACTGATAAACTATAAAATCTACCATGAATGGCATTCACACTGTAGTACTAGTTTCACACACATTGTCTTCAGGTACCTGAAGGTAAACAGAGTTTGCGATTGCTGCAGAGGTGAGCAGGAGTGGACGAGGGGAAGTGGAGAGAGAAGAGGGCGAAGTTGAGAAGAGGGTTATCCAGACAAGAGGCATCAAATTTCAAAGAATCCACAGCCCTCCTCTCTTAAGCCAAGCTTTTGTCCCGGGGGGTAATAATGCCATTATGGCAATAACAGAGAAACGCCCAGTCAGCCAGCTCGCCAGCCAGCCATCTAACCAACCAGCCCATTAGAGTGATCTGGCCTCTGGGCACTGCTCAAGTTTCCCTTCACTGAAGCAGCTGTGTGTTCACCCTTCTCTTCCAGCGAAAACGCAGCACAGCTTCAGAGATGTGTCGATGAGTTGTAACTAATCTAATAAAAACACATTATAAATATCCTCATGCCCTCTTCAACTTTCTAACGTAGACCAGGGTTGATTTCCCACAAAACTATATCTGAATCCGTCACCTCATCAGACATGAAGCAGCTGCAGCTGCAGACGCTGCCCATGCAGGTGCCTGCTCATAAAAGTCCTCTAGCCGAGTGTCCCAGCCGATGCCTGCGTGTAAAAGGCATTTATTCCTCTGAATAAAATCTCTCTGAGTAAGCACATGCTTCAGCCAGTGGCCCCCCGGTCACTGCAGCATTCACACAGAGGGGGTGAGAAAGGACAGGGATTCACTCTGTACACCACTCTGCTGACCTCAGCCACTCCTGTGTATCTATGTGTGTGTTTGTGTTTGTGCACTTGTGAGCTTTTTACATGCGTGAGACATCATCAGCGGCCTGTGGAAACAATGAATCGAACATCTGTATCTGTGTGCACGTGATGTACGCATGCTTATAAGTGCATGTATGTTTCCCAAACAGTGATTATGAATATGGCTGGAGCCTGGGTGGTTTTTATGGAGCTCAGTTTGTTTATTTGGATTGTGAGAACATTTTTGAAGCCCTTTGTGGTAAACAACTTAAAATTGTTTGAGTAAGGCTTTGCTGAAGTTGCCAGTGGAACCACAGTAATCCACTCTAACACCCACAGAGCCACACACACACACCCACACATTCTCACAGACCTAATAGTTGGTGTCACACTGATATTTGTTCTCTGCTTTTGTGTCCTACAGGACAAAACTTCACTTATGTCACATCCCTGACCTTCCACCCTCAGAGCTTTAGCGACTTCAAGGGAACTTCAGCTTTGCTTGGGCACACTAGTCCCAGATGTCTTTGAGTTCGCGCTCCCAGCTTTAGTCCCCTAAAGATAATGTTAACTGTCTGGACCTGCTGCACTGTATACTGTTGGATGTGTGAAAAACTCTATACCATCCATGGCATTTACGTGGCAGCCTGTATTTAACATCACAGAGGTCACAGCACAGCTATAAATGTGTTTGCGTGCCTCGTGCGAGCAAGCTCTCTCTCTGAATATGACATTTTATAATAGGACTGAGGATAAGATTTAATTAAAGTTATAAATGTTGCATCGATAAGTGGTCAGATTCTACCACCTCCTGTTTCTGCTTTACTAATAAGAATTATTAATACCTTTTGACACTGTCTTTGTCTATAATAACATATATCAGTAACATTTAAAAATAAACACATTTCTATGATTATACCAGAACACTGTTGCCACTGGGTCACCTCCTTTCTTACCTGTGGTTTGACAGTTTAATATCTGTCCTCACATTGATTTGCCATTGAGCCATTTATTCTCTCTGATCCAATGCTCTCCCAGTGTTTGCACTCACAAACCTCACACAAACACAGCACATATTCCTGTTGCACACAAACACACACATTCACGCTTTAAGATGTAGTTAGATCAGAGCATTTGTCCACATTAATGGACTAAGGTTGTCTCACACACAGAGTCACACACATATCACATGACAACAACATAATATTACCTTTCCTTTTTGAGCAATTTGGACCAAATGCCAGTGTCCTTTTAGCAGCAAAGGTTATGTTGCAGGATGTAAGTCCATCTTTCTATGACAGAAGTGTGTCAAGTGCTTCCCTCAAGAGATTAAAAGAAAGACAAGCAAATGTAATGGAGCTGTACCTAATAACCACAACTTCCTCAAATAGCAACACTCACTTGCGTTTTCTGGTTGCTTCAGGGTGTTCAATGAGAAACATTAGCCCTTTGAGATCAGTTGTTATGCAATGTGTTATACACACAGAGCTCAAGGTGACGTGTTAAAATTGTTTACTTTTTTATTCAGCCATCCAAAATAATGCAAGAACATATTCAAACTTACAACATTGCAATATACAAAGATTACTTTAATAATGAAATACAGTCATTTGTTTTTCAAAAAGTTCTAAGATGACCAGAAAATACATTTTCAAATGTTGATCATATTCTAAACACCTAAAGTCACAAATATGTTTACATTAAGCTAACCTTAAAATCAAACTACCCATCATATGTTTGGTTGTAATCAGTTTGAATTCGCTTGTGCTGAGAGAGTAATTTTATAAGATTTCTTTTAGAGAGCAATTCCAAGAAGAAGAGAAGACTGACTTGATTGATTGACTTGTCCATCCACAACTCAAAACCCACCCCAGCCTCCGCCCACTTTAACCTTCCTTTGAATTGTCTTCTCTGCCACTCCTACCCAGGAGGAGTCACATGGCCCATTTGAGACACAGGAGAAGGAAATCCTCCATTAGAGCAGGCCACAATGCCTCTTCCTCTTCCTCTGCTCCGCCTCCCATTCACCTCTCACCCACGGTGCTGATCCTCGGGCTTGCGCTTTATAATCGCAATATCATTCTAATTCTCTTCTTGAAGCCATGAAACCCCATTAAAATGTCAATAGAGAGCCAGAAGGGTGAGAAAGTCATGAGAGACGGAGATTGGGAAGCTTGCCAGTATAGTCTTTGCAGATACTCAGATGTTGTTCCACAGGGAAATTGGTGCCCTGTCAAGGGGAATTAACCTTTTAAGTGACGCAGATCTTTAGCTGGCACAAGAATAGCTATTGTTTCCTGCTCTGGCAAGTACATTCGGTCTTAAGGTGAGAGAAAATAATAGATTAGTGCTGATCCTCATCCAGCAGGACCTGAGCACTTCAGATTGGATGTTAATGAACCCTGCTAAGACACCTCAAGTCTGCAAGTCCTCAGCTCTTACCATGCAGTGAGGTGATGATGATAAAAAATGTATTTTCCTAATGTCTGTTAAAGATATAAAAATAATTGGGGGGGAAAAGTCACTTAGCCATGTCAGTCCTTTTAATAGAACTGCTCACTCACTATACCAAATTTAACTCTAAATCCAATCAAATGGACGCCTGCTAGATAATCTCTTTGACACAAACAAACACACGTATATGGAAGTCACACTTAAAGTGCACAAACCAATGTGCACACAAACGCACGGGCACACACACACTGTGGACAAACACACGTGAACATATATTTTGCTGTGGGATTTCTAGCAGCTAGCAGAGCATGGATATGTGAGTGGATTTACGGATGGAAAATAAGTGCATCAGCAGCACCCAGCACTCCCCCCCCCCCCCCCCCCCCCACACACACACACACACACACACACACACACCCAGAGGCCTTTCTATGACCCCTGCATATAAACACTGATCCAACCAGCCAAAGTAATGCTTCCCTCTGTTTCTCTCTCTGTCTTGCTCATTCTGCATCTGACCTGTAGTAAGTAGTCTTTAGTGGTCTGTAGTGGTTCTCCTCATAGACTGAAAGAGTGAAATGCATGACAGGATCTGATAAGACAAATAGAACTTTTCCCAAACTCGCCCAAGCCACCCACTTTGGAAATGCTTTTTGTACTTTTACGACATTCTTCATACCTAAAGCCCTCCCGCCCTCTTTCTCTCGCCGACCATTGAGGGAATTTTTAAGCCTCAGTTAGTCCCAGACGCCTGTTCGAGCTATTTAAAAGCAGTTCTCTGATCTGATAGCTCATGAGGTCCATTGGGTCCTAAAAGCACTCAATGCACAACTTTTCTGGCAAAGCAAAATGCAACAACAAAAGGGGGGAAATAACTGTTTCCTCTGTTTCAGGAGTGGAAGTGAAGCAAGGATGTTTGCATCCACCTTCTTATTCAGTGAGGATTTGAGGATCTCGAGTGTCACCAAATGTCACTGACCTTGTGACAGAGCTTGTAAAATAGTCGTTTTGTCGTTTTTTAATTCAGTGATGCACGACCGGACTTGGCCAACAGCCCGGCCCACCCCTTTCTCTTTCTCCCCTCTGTCTTTATTCCTTCCTCCTCAGACACGCCCCCATCTCTCTTCCTCCCTCCATGGGTCAGCTGAAATCATGAAGGTCACTTGCTCTTTATTCTGTCAGAAGAAAAGGGGTCATATTTCTTCGCACCACTGTGCGCAGATGTGCAGTGGGTTTAACGCTGGAGTGCATTTTATTTTGTGCTGAGAGCTTCATTGAATGACTGCGGTATGAGGAGAATGCCCACATACCAGGCTGTTTTCGGGGGGGTGGGGGGGTGGCATAGAAGTGGGGCTGTTGAGGAACAAAACAGCTTGGCATCTCAAGGCTGGACAGCGCGCAGACAGAGAGGCTTTCATGAATTCTTCAATGGACAGTCTCGAGGTGTTCAGTCGCTCAGTCTTACTTTAGTTTTTCAGTCATTCAGCTGGTCAGATCCCTACTTTCCCATGGTGATCGCCGTCGGTTTAGCTTTTGAACACTGGTTAGCATGCGTCTTTAAGCCTATGTGTGTCTGTTAAGCCCATGACCTTCTTTCACTTCTTCTCATTAGCATGTGAATCCCCCCCACCACAAGTAGGCCAGAGTGGAGGATTGTGTGTGGGGGGGGGGGGGGGGAGATGGGAAACGTAAAAGGGGGAAAAAATGGAGGAAAGCAGAGATTGGCGCAAGAGCAACAGAAATCCAATTCCTGAAAGGGTTTTCCCAGCTGACTGTTTACCCAACTGAACCCAGTCTGTGCACAGACTTAATGTGTCAGGGTTTCTTGCTTTGCTTAAAGCATTACAAAGTTCACAGGTCTCTGAGACGCACAAGAACGGAAACCCGCTTCTCCACTCGTCTTAAGATGTGTTTACTGCCATGCCCTGCTTTGACCTTGTAATTCTGCAGCCACTCACAGCTAACCCTGTCTGTCGTGTGGACGGCATAGATCTTAGACACCGCCGAAGCCCGGCCCTGCCTGTGTGGGCCCACCAGCAGCTCGTCAACTCCTGGTCCTGCGTGTTGTTTGTGCAGGTGTCTGCGTCTGCTCCGGCCACCATCTCATCTGCTGCCCTCAGCTAACCACTGGAAAGACAATGTCAGAGGACAGACTTGTTCTGGCTGACACATTTTAAACTATAGAAACATGCTTAAAACGTTTCTTTTATGTGGTTAATAACGTTAGAATTTGTGCCAGGCTGCTTGCAGTTTCGGTTAGGGCAGCGAAAACATGTCTTTAATTGCTTCAACTTCATCCAGTCTAGCTGTCTAGTATTGATTCATTAAACACCAGAGAGGCCTCTTTTTGATTCAGTTGGAGGCAGAACTCAGTGTGTCTCACAAGCATGCATAAGAAAATGTGTTTTGAGTTTTCAGGGAGTTCACACGAGTGGTTCCCTGTGAGTGCTCTGTTTTTCGGGACAGACCGGTAACCTGATCTCCATCTCGCGTCGCGGGTGAGACGACAGCCGTGGTTCTCAGCCACATTAGGAACATTCATGAGTGGATCTCTCACTTTAACCCAAATGTCACAAACCTCTGTGATGAGAGCCAACCACACGCACCGCATGTAGGAATACTTTCTGTGCAGTCTTGACATTGAATGTATATGTTGGTGTGTCTGCATGTGGGTCTTCAGGACGCCTTTGCGTCTTGCGCGCTCTCAATTTATGAGTAACTATGGCCATATGTACACACGCCAAACTTGCCCTCATGTGAAAAATGTTCCATAGTTGGGTGGGCTTACTTTAGTTTTTCTTGGTATTCGCACATTTTAACATCCACAAAGAAAACTTTGAAAGTCCCAGCCAGAGGTTTGCATGCCTGTATTTGTATTACTTTGATTCTGAGATTTGTATTTATAATTCCCCCTTATTAGGAAAGAGTGTGTGTGTGTGTGTGTGTGTGTGTGTGTGTGTGTGTGTGTGTGTGTGTGTGTGTGTGTGTGTGTGTGTGTGTGTGTGTGTGTGTGTGTGTGTGTGTGTGTGTGTGTGTGGTGTCCGTGTCCGTGTCCGTGTCCGTGTCCGTGTCCTCTGCTATCCTTGGAATCACACTCACAATGTATTGACGCAGTCCTCTTGTTTGTGATGGTTATCAGTAATGGACCTTAGTCTGAGTGTTAGTGTCTATTTGCTCGATCAGGAGTGAATGATGCTATAAGATAAAACCCAGCTCTCAATGGCCAAATGGCATCCTGTCAACTGGAGCAGCAGGGCAGGGGTTTACCTGAGTAAACAAGCCTGTTTGCTGTGAGCATGAGCACACACACACACACACACACACACACATCTACTGTCTGTCTCTTAATGTTTTGTCTTTTAACGAATTATGTTCCTCAGCGACAGGTAAGTGGATTCACCCCTGTGAATCAATTTGATTTTCTGCGTTAGATGCATTAGTAACTTAGAATGTATGATGGTTCACAATCTACCTGTGTGTGTGTGTATGTGTGTGCGTGTGTGTGTAGCCATGCTGCCGACCCTGGTCCTGCATCGCACCTCTATTCGACCCTACCAGAGGGGTTTTTACTGCAGTGACTCCAACCTGAACTACCCCTACAAGAGCAGCACAGTGCCTTCATCAGTACTGATTTCTGTCGGCTTGACACTGCCCGCGGTGTCCGTAAGTCCCTCCGACACAAAGAGCGCCTGGCCGTGGGAAATCTCAAAGGCAGAAACAGGGAGGGCTTGAGGTTCATGGAACAGGCAGTGAAGGAGTGACATTGCTACATGCATTCTTGAGTTACAGTTGGATCTCGTTTGGAAAAACCGTCACTCCTTTGCTTTAAGCTAACCTGGCAGGACATCCTTAAGCCCCTCCCACTTCTGATAACCCACGATCTCCTGGTGCCAGCATGCTCCTTGTGACGCCGCCCCGATCTCTCCCGTTTATGTCTGTGTCACTGACCTGGTGCTTTTATGCTCTCTCTCTCTCTCTCTCTCTCTCTCTCTCTCTCTCTCTCTCTCTCTCTCTCTCTCTCTCTCTCTCTCTCTCTCTCTCTCTCTCTCTCTCTCTCTCTCTCTCTCTCTCTCTCTCTCTCTCTCTCTCTCTCTCTCTCTCTCTCTCTCTCTCTCTCTTCCTGTCCTCTCTCTTTGTGTCTTTTGTAGCTAGCCTGCCTTTCCTGATCATTGAGACTAGCACCATAAAGCCGTACCAGCGTGGGTTTTACTGTTCGGACGAGTCCATCCGCTTCCCCAGAAAAGAGGGAGACACCATTAGCGATGCCGTGCTTTGTGGTGTTGGCATTCTTATTGCCATCTTCTCTGTAAGTCGACCTTCACACCTCTCCTCTCTGTACTCAAACTCACATAGGCTCTTTCACAAAAAAGTATTTTATTTACAAGTATCCAGTATTTTTCCTGATAAATCTGCTGTGTCTCCCACTGTATTTTCTAATGTCTCCTTCATGATGCTTCATTCTTCTGTAGCTTTTTGAGTCACCACCTCATTCCTGTGTTTTATTACTTTGCAAAAAGTGAGCCAGTGGTAGTGAGGCCCCTCCGACTGACTTTAGGAAGTGTATGTTAGTGTGTATCTTGGTTGACACATACATGCCAAAGACCTGAGAGACTTTATGAGCTTCTGGTCCATTCTCATGCCTCAGGTTGTATCCTTGAGCCTGACTCGGTGCCCTCTGTGCCTGCACATTACTTAGGGTGAACGTGTCAGTGCTCACTCTCATACCAATAGCTCAGGGTATCTCAGGAGCAAGTGAACGCATTAATCTCTCATTCCCAAGAACCAGCAACAAATGTGCCACCAGATTAGAAGTAGTTCAGCGTTGGTGGAATCATGCTTTAATAGCAAGCGGTAGGTATATGTCAATTAGTGGCACATGGTCAGACTAAATTATCTTTACAGCCCTCAGACACTCTGTCGCACAGCCCCTCATCAATTCCCAGACTAAGCCGTCTTCTTGTTATTAGCCCGGTGGGCACACACACACACACACACACACACACACACACACACACACACACACACACACACACACACACACACACACACACACACACACACACACACACACACACACACACACACACACACATATACACACTTTGCACACTGTACCAGCTCAGCTCTTCTGCTTATGAGAAGCAGGAGACGGCTTGTGTTAGTTAGATCCCTCACATGTTCTCGTGTGGGCAACGTTGGCGTGTCTCACACAGCTGTGTCCCATTAGCAGCGTCTACAGCCATGCCGACACCATTCCTTTAACACTCTCATGCAGGCGCACATTCACGCACGCAGACATCTACACACACATACGTGCCCTAGTAGCAGATTCCATTTGGCCTGTTCTTTATCCCCAGTACAAGGGAAATCCTAATAGTCCCACTATTCTGACGTATTCATGTCTGACAGGCCCAGTTCCCACTGTTAGAAATAGAGTTAGAACTAAGTATAGTAGAGTTTTATAAACAGATGCAATGAAGATCCAATCAAGCCCATCAGACATCCTTTGAGCTCTTTGGTCTGCTGGTCAGTGATTCCTTTTTACAAAAGTGACCAAGCCAGGGAGACAAAAGAGGGGCGGAGCTGTTTGAATGCAAATGCTGTCAAACCAAACAAACTTCACCAGCCTGTATCAACCTCCCATGGCTATAATCTCCAGCTCTGATCTTAACAATTCAATGACAATAGCACACACAAACACACTAATACACCACTGTGTTTGTTTCTCCTGGCTGTGGGCCGGCTCGCTGATCACCCACTGGGCAGGATGTCAAATTAACAATGCACCGACAGAAAATGTGTACACAGAAACACAAACAATCAATAGAAGGATAGAATTGGTGTCAAAAGTTGCACAAAACCTGTGCATGTCTTTTTTGTAAGCACAGTACTGAGGGCCTTAGGGATGGGCAGCTGAATATTTGAATATAGAGTAAGTGGCCCAAAGAGAGAAGCCTTGTGAGGGAAGAAGAAGGAAATAGAGCAACTGGTCAGTCAGTCAGGTACCCCAAGTGGTACACTTTTGATTGACATCTCCATGCCTGGATGTTTAGCTTAACAAAAGCCTCTCAGTGTAGATGAAGTCTTCTCAAAGAGCAACACAATTTAAAACCACCTGGTTGGAACAACACAGGAGTCAGGGTTAACCCCTCTATTGTTTTACTTTTACTTCTACTTCCATTTTCACTTGACAATCCCACATGAAAAACCACATCGTGTCATTGAGCGGAGCGTCATTATTCAAACGCATTTTCATCCAAACTGCCTGAGGGAAAGGCAGGCCATGCTCATTCTGCATGTTTGTTTGTGTGCCGCTCTCACGCATACTGTCTCTGTCCCTTATTCATCCTTTCTACTACATGTGTCACCTGATCCTTAAAAAAATACATCTGATGTCTTTGATTTCTGCACAAGATGTTAAAAACGCATTATTGCATGGCTAATCAAATTATTGCTAAGCAATACATCATTTCATGTTTATGTTAAATGTTGTTTGTTTATTAACAAAATATCTTTTTCTTAGATTGTCATTGGAGAATGCTACAGAATTCATCAGCTTCATGAAGGAACGAAGTCATTTGTTGGGAATCCCTACGTGGCAGCTCTCTACAAACAGGTTAGCTCTGCGTAACAGATACATGTTGACATTGTTTTATGCATGTTTAATTGACCTTAAATCAAACCACTCCCCTGAACAGCAATTTACCACTCATATTTTCCAAATATACTCTAACATGGCAGACCTGTTGGGTGTCTTTCATGGGCTGCTGTAAAGTACTATCCTGTATATAACCTGGGGAATTTTTTAGATCAGATTAGGTATTCTTTTATCACTCCCTCGTTGGGAAAATCCAAATTTTGTCGCAAAGGTGTTAGAATGATTTTCAAAAAAGAGCTCACACGATATTTTTGAATAATACTCAAAGTTTACTCAAAGATACTTTTTTATTTTTAAATAAGCATCCACTGCATTGAAAAAAATAAATCTGTTATATAACAATAATGTCTTGTTCGAACAAAAGACAGATAGACTTCTCAAAGGTCACTCAACATACTTCTGTGCAAAATGTATGAAATGATGTTCTGTTTTGGACACGTTAGCTGTTTTTCACTGTAATAGTGTAAGCAATAAAAGATCAGCCTCACAAAGGTGCTAGTTGACTAAACATGTTGTGGGCAGATAGACTAGCAGCAATACTGCTGTGACGTTGGCGCCCTCTCATTATGACTGTAATTGAGCCTCCTACCAGGCAGAATTTTGTCGATTACGTCACACACAAGCAGCCGAGTGTTCTGTACAAAGTTCCAGTCATTTTAACTTACATGCTTTAAAGTCAATTGCAAAACTTTGAAGAATGGATAGTTTTATGAATTGATAAAACTCCTCGTTGTTAAGAGCGTAGACATATCTGGGATACTAGCCAAGTGTTTTTTTTCTTAATCTTTTTCCACGAATTAAGATTTGATCACAACTGCTTTCAGGTCACAGTTATGCTGATTGTTAGCGTTTGTTTTTAAGTATGAAATCAAGTATGCAGCTATTAAGTACTTGATCATAGTTGTTTCATGAATTAAAGTGATTCTTTTGTAAACTTCAATCATTGAGATAAAGAATTTTACCCTTTCAAGAAAGACTGACAGAAAGACAGAAGAAACTGGATTTTGCTTGGAATTTGATAAATTCTGAGTATTTGACTTTTAATGATTGTACATGATTTAAACTAAACATCATATGCAGTCTTAAAATAAATGATTAAAACGACACATTTCATGACCATTAACGCTCAAACCAGCAGTGATTGTTACGTTAGCCAGTTGTTGTCTCAAAGCACTACTGGAGGCTGCTCACCGGCGAGCGAGTTAGTAATTAGTCTTCCAGCTAACCACTGCTACATCACTGTGTCTGTGTACAAACAGTACTAATTTACAAATGGATTTTGCCTGTTTTCTGAGTATGAATAGGTAGGGATTTTGTTCTGTGCGAGAATGGAAAATTTGACAGTCACTGCAACAGTAAACAGTTTAGATGAAGTCTTTCAAAGTGGTCCAACAATGGGGCGAGGCTGAGCCGAACAATCAGCTATAGACATCTGCATGGTTGTTATGTCTAATCATTGTTGTCTGTCATCTTGCAGATGGGCGTGTTCCTCTTTGGCTGTGCCGTCAGCCAGTCATTTACAGACATTGCAAAGGTGTCGGTGGGCCGCATGAGACCCCACTTTCTCGATGTGTGCAGACCGGATTTCTCCACCATCAACTGTTCACAGGGATATATCACCAACTACACCTGCACTGGTGACGAGAGTGACGTACAGGAGGCCAGGTTTGTGTGAAGGCACCATGCAGTACAATGGCGACATTGTCAAGCTATCTGTTAAAGTAAACGAATCAACCATGATCTTTTTCTCTTTACAGAAAATCGTTCTTCTCAGGACACGCCTCCTTTTCGCTGTTTACGATGCTCTATCTGGCTGTGAGTAGTCTTAGCCCCCTCTTATCCTTTTAAATCCATGTAGACGTACACAGATGTTCACAATAACAGAAACAATTGTTTAAAGATTGCGGATGAAGCCATAGAAATAAGGCTGGGCTCTGATTAGAAGATTTCTTGCTCGAGAGAAACTCCAACATTGTTCATATTCACTGCTCCACCTCCTCCCCTCACTCGCCTCACCCCTCAGAGAGATGGATGGATGCACTCCACCTGTTTTCCTTAAAACAGCTGCATGTGCACTTCCTATCCCTGCCCATCCTCCTCCACCTCTCCCACTATGTCTCCACCTGTTGTGTCTGGCAGGGCTTAGCACCCCGGAGACTTTGCTTGCTTCAAACAGTCTAATTAAACACACACACACACACACACACACACACACACACACACACACACACACACACACACACACACACACACACACACACACACACACACACACACACACACACACACACACACACACACACGCCAGCTCACAGTTCCCCTCTCACATCCTCTTTCCTCCTCTGTGTCTGTCTGTTTACTCACCAGAAGTTTCTGCCTCACTTTGTATGCTACAGAGAAGGGAGAGTCAGTGTTTTGGCTGGCTTGGTTACAAGGTGGTCTCAGTTCTCACGCTGGACTGACAGTTGAAGTCGGGGTGTATTGTAGCGCTTTGCCATGCAATGAGAATAATGCTATTTGGGTATTTCCCAGCCTCTGGGTGAACCTACAGCTGCACCCAGGTCAGCCTGAGGGAAAGAGCGGGAATAAAAAAGTTAAGGAAAAAAGCAGAAAGGGAAGAGAGATGATCTGCATCCAGGCCACAACACGACACACACAAGTTAGAGACCAGTGTTCCAGCAGCAGGAAGCTCAGGACTGAAGCCAGAGGGGGCGTTCCCGGAGGAGAGGCGGAAAAGTTTGTAGTCAATGTTTTGGAATACAAAACCAGCCGGGGAGGCAGGCAGGGGAAGAAGAAAAAAGTTGGATGCCTTTTTTGTTTTTGTTTTATGCAAGTTGAAAGTAGTTGTTTTGACGTCATGTTTTAAAGTTTCCTCTTGTTTAGTTTTTTTTTCTTTTGTTTTCCACAAAAGCAAAGAGCCAAAGATTTAAGACATTTTAAATCTGGCCAAAAGAATTCAAGCATGTTGCCTTAAACAAGCTTTAAATCTGCATGTTGTGGCCTATTAGATTATCGCAAGTAAAGTTTGGCCAAAAATAACCATTCTGAAACAAAACAGAACTTGAAGAGAAAGTAAAATTATATTTGACAATAAATTGAACAGCTTTAATAGAATACTCTGCGTGTCTAAGTACAGACTACGGAACTATAAAAAAAGGAAATAACTGTGATGAACATAATTTATTGTCATTTTCTACAGAGCAGTTTGGCTCCAAACAGGTTGTCAAGACTTTTGCTTTGTCCTCAGTGATTTTCCCCATAAGAACAGACAAGGTCCCTTATCCTTCCCCTCAGCCTTGACCAATGTTTTCTCTATCTGATTGCTCCAGAGTGTGAAAGTGTCACTTCAACACAGTGGCTGTCACCTCGTCCTCTGTCCCACAACCCCCAGCCATCCACTAGTAGGCACTCTCGCTGTCAATGCAAGGCCCTTCATTTCCCGTCACAAGTGCCTCAGTGCTACATCTGTGACTGATGTGGTCTGCACTGGGCCATGATGATGCGGCATCGCTCAGAGACTGCGCACAGATATCTGAGATAAACCACACGGCGTGCAGCGCAAAAACTGTGTCACAGCCACAGAAAACAAGCACGCGTGAGCATTTCGGTGTCCTACCAACTTATCTTTTGTTTTGTCTAACGCGCTCGCCGCATTTGTGTGTGGGTATCCTCTCCAGTCGCAACGGTTTTGCTGTTATCAATGCCTTGAACGTTTCTATTTTAGGGGCAGATAGCATGTTGTTTAGCGAATTCAAACCAATATTTTGGGTTGTCATATAAATGATACTAACCACTACGATGCCATTGTCTCACTGCGCGGTGTGAATTAAGCGAAAGAAAGGGAAGGGGCAAGCATATGAAGTGTTCCCACTTTGTTGTGTTTGTTGGTGTTTTCTTTCATTTTGTGCTCACTTTGAGGTCGAGCAAGGGAGACATGAGGGGAAGATCTTCAGGGAATGAGCTGGATTCCTTTAAAAACCACCAGACTTGGTGTCGCTTTTGTCTCGCTGTCATGAGACTCTGTAGGGTCAATTTTTACTGCTGATTTCTTCGGCTACGACCATTAAAAACTATCATTGAGGACAAAATACCAGAGAATGCTTGGAGTTAAACATCCTGATAGTGAGTTTAAACAGGCTTTAAAGAGAGGTATTACACTTTTGGAGTTGTTTACCTTCTTATTTGATTCTTGTTTTTTTTTATTTGTGCATGTGTCTGCTGAATCAAGCCAGGACTGGGTTGTCTGTGCTTACTCACTTCCATACAGTGACATAAGATCAATTTGAATGGCAAGTCCCTCTGGCACCTTGTTTTGACTAACTTAATGTGTTCGGTGTTTTAGTACGACCGGCACTTTTGTCAACAGTCAGAGCTTCGGGTTGAGAGGTTGAACAAAGCAAATGTTTTTGCAACCATTGTGGCCATGATTGTCACACAAAATCTCTTATCAGGAGTCCTTGTCAGCCACCTGAGAAAAACCACAAAGGAAGGCTGACGTCTAAACATCACAGCCAGGGAAAAGCAGAGCACGAGTAGAAGGGGATGGGAGGGATCCTTTCCTCTACTTCCATCAGGAGAACAACAAAGATAGTGTGTCGTAGAGGAAGTGTGAGGAAGCTTGAGGTCCACACCTACAAGGGCCTTGTAGTGGATGGGGGTTGACAGGAGGTGCTGTGGCTCTCTGCGGGTATTGTTAGCCTGGTTTATTAGAAGACATGAATGTGTGGCATTTTGAGTTGGGTAGGCCTTGGCTCAGTCTGTTTCTGGGTGTGAGAGACAGGAAGTTAAAGGATGTAAGCAATGGTGAAACACATATGAGGAACATGGGCTAACCTCACCACAGTGCGTGTGAGGAGTTAAAAAAAAAAAAAGAAGTCGGCCCTGTGCATGTATATGTATATGTATATGTATATGTATATGTATATGTATATGTATATGTATATGTATATGTATATGTATATGATTTCCGGTGGCACCACTGTTTTTACAGCTGCCACAGCTGGGATGTTGAATCGGTTATGTCCGGGTTTCAGGGAGTTCAGTGTGTGTTGTGGAGGAGAGTCTGTGTGTTTTTTTTCCTGCAGGTTTGGCGAGCCAACCTGCTTTGATTCAGTCTAGACCTCTCAGGCTGTAATAATATACACACGCACGCACATACGCATGCATGGACACACACATACACACTCACTGCAGGTACACGGTTCAGCAGGCAGCGCATCATTGAATGTCCATACAGAAGTGAAAGGCAGCGGGTGTTCAGCCATGTATTAGTTACTTCTTTGTATGAGTGTGGTGTGCAGGTTGTTTACGAAGCAAAATAAACTGTAAATACTTGCTCATATAATTTTTTTCCTGCTGGTAGCTTTCCATATCAAACGTTAACAATTGTCATTTCTGATATTGGGGATTTTTTATAAATGTTTTTCATTATTATTAAAACAACATGTACACTATTTTTCCACTTATTTCTTTGTCTTTTGATTTCAGTTCTACATCCAGTCCAGGTTCTCATGGCGTGGTGCTCGTCTACTCCGCCCATTGCTCCAGTTCACCTTGTTGATGATGGCCTTCTACACCGGACTATCTCGTGTGTCAGACCACAAGCACCACCCAACTGACGTCCTCGCTGGCTTTGTGCAGGGAGCCCTGGTGGCCTACTGCATAGTGAGTGCACATCTGACACACATCATACACACAGACAATATGTGCACAGACACAAGAAATAATCATACAGTAATTACAAATAGACTGGCTGTCTGCAATTTATGGATTCACTGCCACTGCCCACTGTTAGGCCATATAGAAATCAAACTTCAGATAAAGGTTGCCTTCGTGTAGCTTTTTTTTTTTTTTTTTCACTTTTCCTTTTCTTTTCTCTGATGAAAATAGAAAAACGAAGCAGGCAGTGAAGTGAGGAGAATCGGATTCCCTTTAATGAATAACACATTGCCTGGAGCCATGCCCTGATTCAAAAGTGTGTTAGTATCCCCGTGTGTGTGTGTGTGTGTGTGTGTGTGTGTGTGTGTGTGTGTGTGTGTGTGTGTGTGTGTGTGTGTGTGTGTGTGTGTGTGTGTGTGTGTGTGTGTGTGTGTGTGTGTGTGTGTGTGTGTGTGTGTGTGTGTGTGTGTGTGTGTGTGTGTGCGCGTTGTCAGCGAATTGGTGTAGATCCATATAGTGCAACCTTCGCTGCTACTTTAGTGACATGTCGTCAAAGTAGCTGCCAGAAGATTTTCGTAACCCTCATCATTACACTAAGCTAGATGGAGCCAAGGAAAATTGAATTTGGGTCGAGAGGAAAGTTGGGGGAGTGTAAAAAAAGAGAGCAAGGAGAGAGAGTGGAGTAGCCTTTGAAGCAGCAGTGAGGTTGTTAATTATTTCTTCTCTTTCTTTTTTTTTCTCAAATTTTATTTGGTGGCTCTGGTTGTATCAGCACAGCGGGTTCCTGCTAAACGCTGCTGCCGCTGGCAGGAGTATGGAAAGATACACGTGTGCACATATCCTCACACACACGGGTTACGAGCAGGCAAAACTTGACTTTCAACTGGATCCAAATCATAAACGTTGAAAAAAAAAAAAAAAGAATCCATAAAATACTAGGTTTAATAAAGTATTTGCCAGCAGGAATCAATAACAATCAGCTGCAAAGTTCTGGCAGAGATCAGTGCCTCTCCAGCTGGGCGTAGCTCCTGCACGACATCGGTTTTGACAAGTTTTTTTTTTAAAAAAGAAAGAAAAGATGATTTCAGAAACAGGCTGAGCGTATGAGTTTGACCTCTGAACAGGCGGATCTGGCATGAGGAGCGAAGGGAGGGAAGTGACAGGAGAGAGGAGCCTTGTCTTCATCTTGGCTGGGGATGAGTGTGAGCCCCATCCAACTCAGCGAGTCCACAGCCGTCCTGCATGCAGAGTGACAGCATAATGCACACATGCACAGCGCCACATTATTCACACTGTCAATGTAAATGCACGTACATACAAAGTCAAACCCCCGTCGACCAAGGCGCTGAGGTTAGTTTTACAGTCCTTGACGCCCCCATCTGATTTGCTCAGTCTTAGTAGAAACACACATCTGTGAGCACTTTAGCTAGGGTGTTTCGGTCGCTCGTTGAGCAGCGGAGCAGAAAGGACCTGACAGGAGACGAGTGGAGGCAGGACAGGGGACACACGGAGCCTGCCAGGCTCAAAGCTGCCAACAGCCCTAAATCAAGGTGTGAAAAGCCTCTGATCTTAACTTAGCCACTGCACAGGTTTAATCGTTGTTCCTTTAAGTGCGAAAAGAAGACTAAAAGAATGAGCTTAACACTTTGAAACATTACTGAAGGGAGATTTTGCCACCAGTCCAGTCCACAAAGAGACTTTGAAATGTCTCTGTCTTGATCTGCTACTCGTGTTTTCGCATGTGGTATCTGTTGCTTTTATAGTAAGTCAGACTTTGAACGTCAGTGAGAACATTCACTCCAAAACATTACACAAGTTTTGAGGCATCAGATTTTGTTTTTTGTTTTTTTCAGTTTTTCTGCAGTCTTATTGGATTTTAAGAATCAATTCTTAAGAGCCAAATTATTGGCTTGTGTAACAGGGACCATTAATCCAGCTTATACATGTGTGAACAGACCATCAAACTTGTCTTAGTGCTAAAATCCAAAACCATGAACAAAATAGAGCTATAGAGAATTGGTGGATTTGCACGTCGGTCCCAAATGTGCAATAAAGAACAGTTGCTCTGCGTCTGGTATGATGAGTTTATGACCTTGCAGGAAAGCATCCTCCTTTCCAAATATATTTCACCAACTCACTGTAGAGTAATGCTTTGTTCCATTACTTTATTGTCACTGCTATTCCAGGTTTCCCCAGGCTACAGTGAGCTTTGTAAGCCCAGTGCACCCCTACTGAGTGCCAGTAAATGAACAATACAAATGTGTATGGACACATTCATATGCAGTGACGTGTTTGACTGTGGCTTTGAAGTCGCTGCTCTTGGCTGAGTTGTAAATAAAATTACAGCTTTAAACTACTTTCTCTGTCTTCACATTTGATTCTGAAGGCTGTGCGATACATGTAGAGTCATTCTGCAGGTTTTTGTTCAGTTACAGTAACAACAATAGAAAGAAGATTGGGAAAAACAACGGTACCTGGCACTTCCCATCAGACGTTATGACCTACTTTTTTAAACAAGTCAAAAATGAAGTTCAGGAGGACTGGAGGACTGGATAGAGCAGGAAGCAGCCGTTCATCGAGGTTCATTGTCATTAGTGAGAAGGAGATGGGTTGTTTACGAACTGAGGCTCTCAAGTGTCGGAGCAGAGTTTGCGTGGTCAGTGACATTGTGTGAAAGCAGGAAGTTGTCTGTTATCGTTAAAGAGATACATCTGAACAGTAAATAAGGGCACTCATTAATCACACTATCTGTAAATATGTTGTATGTAACAGCAACCACTCAAGAGTTTTACATATTGCACATTATTTATTGTTGTGTATAATTACATAATAAAATAAAAAGGTACAATGAACAGTGAACAGGAAGATTTGACTTTATCGCATAATGTTTGAAGTGAACTGAATGCAACTTTATGCTAAAGTTTTTATTCAACCTTTAATTTAGGACTGGATTAAAAATCTTAAAGGGCAAATACGTTCACAGTTTAATTCTCTGGGCTTCAGCGGGGGGTCCAATGAGTAATGGAATTGGGGAGGGTTTTTTTGCCACCGACATTTCCTGTATGCTCGTGCACTTACTTCTTTTCTGACTCACGTTCTTTATTTGTCAGACACATGACATTTTAATCGTGGTTTGAAACATGCAAATAAAACCGCGACCAGAGACACACACACAGGTATATGCATGACTTTTATAGCTTAGTGTTGCTGCTGAGTTTGCCTCACTCCACACAATGAGTCCGGAGACTATGCATGCGTGTGTTTTTGTGGAGATCACGCGCAGGAAGTGGTGAGGTCTCGATAAGCCTCCCACCATGGCGGTTCTCGAGTGACAGGTTGGAGTTTGGATGACGCAGTAACTGCGTCCTCTATGACTGGATGCCATACATCCTGAGGGGAAGCCAGCAGGGAAAGTTTCCCATGATAGTTTGGGCCTCTGAGAGATATGACCTCATATCCCTCCCCACTCTCTTAATAATTTGCCATATAATACACAAAGTAATTGCTATATAGACAAAGAGCCCATTTAAATGCTTGGAAACAGCTGTATGGCAATAGAGGTATCTGTCTTCATGTCATAGGTCATCAGTAAAGGTCGTTGTATACTCAGTAAAGGCCAAGTTGCTTTAGAAGCAAATGTCTTTGTGTTGCCCACCGCTCTGAATGAGACGCTCTTTGTTATATTAATAGATCACTGACTGTATGAGTGCAATTTTTCCAGACATCAAAGATGAACAAAGAGCTGCCCACTTTCCCTCCCTCCTATATGACAGCTCTATATATTTTCCCAACATATGAGTGCTGAGAGAAGTTATCCATAATGTTTCCCCCGAGGAGCCGGTGCACAGTAGGCTCTCTTTCACAGATTTTTGTGCTGAATGGCAGCTTCTCCCCTCTCAGCTCCCTGGCACAGACCCTCTGCTCGTTCTGTACTGGCAGCAGGGCAGGAAAAGCCACTGCTCTTGCCAATTATATTTTTGTGTGTGTGTGTGCGTGTATATGCAAGTGTAAGCTCTCCTACGAGGCCACAGTTGCTCACCAGTGACCCCAAGCACCCAGTTAGTGGAAATCCACCATTACCCTGCACAGCAGCTGTCATGGTCACATGTCCTGTCCAACGCTGTTTTACATTTGATGTCTTCAGTGTTTCTTTTTGCTTTTTTTATTCCCTGTTTTCCTTTATTTTCCAGCATTTCTCGGCAGAGTGACTTTCTGTTCTCAGAGCTGACGTAAAAAAGGAATTCGCCGTAGGCATAGTTAAATAGAACATTTGCAGTAGTTCACACAATCAGATATATTAGGGTGAGCCACAATAACATCACTTCCTCCAGCCAGATTACTCAGAGTTGCCAGCATGGGTTTGTACACACCGACTAATGGAATATGGTGGGGAGTTCTTCACTGAGATAATATGATGTGACGTAATATTCACCTCAGATTCGTTACAAGCACAGATCTCTCCTGCCGAGAAGTACGCAATTGTGCACCGTCACGTTATTCCTGCTCCAACATGCAGGGTTATTTTTTCCGCTGGTCCTGCTGAGCTGTATTACACAAGCCAGTTTTTAATCATGTACCTTTTATTTAGTGTGTCACCTTTGATTTGTGAGTCAGTATAAAGGGCATAGCCTAAAGCTTGTGACGTGATTGTTTCTGGGTGTTTCCAGAGAACTATATTGGTATTTTAGTAGTACAAGAATAGCACATTCAACACATACTTGTTTTCTTTCTGTTTTGGATATTGAATTGATAAAAAAAAAAAAATAATAGAGCGACAGTATATCTTCAATTCCCTTTTGGAATGTTGATGCAGAAACATGAAGGCAAAATATGTGAGCATGGATCTTGCAAGGTAGCAGGAGCCCCCAGGTAGTAAAATACACTATTTAGGTTCAAACATTTTTTATTGTGTATTGACAAACAGATGGATACACAAATGGGCGTAAGTACACATGCTACCTTAAAGCAAGAAAATTACTAAACTTCTAAAGATAGTAATATATACTTTATGTTGTTACAGTCCTGTGTACGTCCTCAAAACAAGTAAGACATTAACACGCGTGACAAAGAAAGTTAATTTGCTAACCTCAGGTGGAGAATTTGAAATTTCACTGTAGGCAAATCTGGTGAGCTTTGCTATTCAATTACATTAAAGTATATCAGACGTCCTTTGGCTCAGTGCATTTGCATTTAAACTGAACAACCAACCCCCACCTCCAGCTGTGGTCGGGTTTCATTTAATTGTTTCCTCATCTGTCTGTGTCCCGCAGGTGTTCTACGTGTCAGACCTGTTCAAACCCAGGGTGAAGCCGACCACGCCTCCGCCCTCCCCGATCAAAAAAGAGCTGCTGCCTTCGTCCGACATCATCGACAGAAACAACCACCACAACATGGTGTGAGCGAGGCCATGGCTTCTTCCTGCAACCGAGGAGCCAGTCACAGTGCTGCTCACCTCCCATCGGACAGTAGAATGTAGCGACAAGAGGCTGTAGCTGCTTCTTATGGCATCCTCCTCCTCCTCACCCGATCCCAACCACCCCCTCCCCTTCTTTTTTTAACTGTGCCTCGCCAGGCGCTTCGTGGACTAGGGTGTCAGATTTGCACAGCAGAGTCCACACTCGTCATTCAGACTTATTATTTGCTATAACTACTAATCAACATTTGAGCCCATCCTTGTGAGCACAAACAGAAAAAAAAAAAGAATTTGGAAGCGAAAAGAAAGAAAAAAAACAACATTCAGAAGAAGACTTGACAGGCAGAGCTGAGGGTGTGGAGGTTTGATGGAAGTATAACCACATGAAGGGAAAACATGAATGAAGAAAAAAGACTTAAACATCAGAAAAAAAAAAGACAAACCCCCTGCCTAGGGAGAGAAGGACTGCTTCCTCTCTGATCTCTCTGTGGCCTTGGAACGCTGTGAGACTACGATTTCCTCAGACGAGGGAAGGACGTCACTGCAATAACTAGCAGCAAAGAAGTATTAAGAAGATAGAAAAATATAACTTATAGCACTGTTTTAACTTCATTGACCATTATCACCACTCGCTGCCTGAGATGTCTGACTGAGAAAAACTTGATCATGCTGACATGAGATAGAAATACTGATTCCTAGAAGCCAATCAAGCCTGGCATATTACAAGGCATTGTAATGAGGACAGTTAATGATAGCACTGCTTTCACGAGAATGACCTTTTGCCAACAAGCCAACGTAAGGATCGGGGACTGATCTTATTAGGTCTTAATAGGTTACAGAACAGTCCTTGAAATGTCTTTACAATCTTGAATCCCACAACCTTACATTGCCTCTGTCTCTAGATCAGCATGTCAAGATTTTTGTCGTGGACTCTCAGAGCAGCCCAAACCCGGGATGTTGCATTTCTGAGGGTTAGATGTAGTAAAATTGGGGGGATGAATTCTGTGGAAGACATGGAGGCAGACCTCACAGCCTCTCAGCACCTGTGAAGGAGGCGTGGCTGTGCCATGCAACTTGGTGGTGTTGAGTCCGACTTCTTGAATAAGAAGGGGATAGGTGGTCCGAGTGAAGGGGTGCGATCTGCCACCATGACTAGAGGTTGATGATTTACAGCTAAGCTGGCACATTTTTTGGGGGGGATGAATTGGGCTCTTTCCGCTGGCAGGGAGGGGCTCTCACCCACCCAATCACTCATTGGCAATGGATGTTTGTCTCTCAGTGTGTGTGTGTGTGTGTGTGTGTGTGTGTGTGTGTGTGTGTGTGTGTGTGTGTGTGTGTGTGTGTGTGTGTGTGTGTGCATGCTTGCGTGCGTGCGTGTGCTCGTAACACTCTTGTGTGGGTACGCTTGTGCTTGTGCATGTGCATCAATGTCTGTGCAATCTCGTGTCTACGCATGCATGAGTACTGTGCCCTGTGAAAAGGAACTCCCGTTCGATAAAGGTGTGTGTCAGGTGAAACACACACACTGTCAGCTGTGCCAAGTGTGTATCTATGTGTGAGTGTTTGAGTGTGTGTATGTGTGCGCGCGTGCAAGTGTGCCACTGTGTGTCTGAGAGCGAGAAAGCAGGTGACCCTTATAGAAAACTGTGGATCTAATTGTTTATTCTCTGCTAAAAAGCATCTTTAACCTTATATGTTCATAGCCTGTCATGTATAATCACTAACAGATGTACAGTACCACATACACAAGTCCTTTTTATTTACAGCCAACTCAGACGTTCTCCTCCATGAACACACTCCGCCATGTTGCACATCTCTCTTATCGTATAGTCCGTCCTATCATTTCACCAAGCCGTTTTCTCCCTCTTTTTATAAATATATAAATAATGTATAGATCACCAAACTTAACTCTGTAAGATATTGTTTCTTAACATGTTTAGATATATCCACTATGATCACAGACCTGTGTTCTTTACAAAATGCTGCTTAAAAAGCATAGATTGACAGATTTTTGTATCTAGATAACTAAACTATTGTAGATTGTGATAGTTACGTTTGTAATATGCATTCAAAGAAAGTACACCCACAATTGTATTAAAATTCAATATTAGTATTTTTGTATTGTCTTGTTTTTTGTACAAAAGAAATGGTAGTAATGCTGTTTTTCTCCGATAAATGTACTTAGCTCCATTACATGTGCTTTTAAATAAAAAAAGCTCATTATAAACAGACCTTTGTTTATTTTTTCACTGAAATTGCTACAATGTTTGTACATGTTGCTGATTGGGTAGAGCTTTTTCAGTGCTGTTGCCATTGAATTATAGATTACTCTGCTGGCAAAACTGGATGAGCATCACTGTGTTTTGGTCTTGATTTCTCTTATTTTCAGGAAAAAAAGAAATTTAGAATAGAATAGAATAGAAATACTTTATTAATCCCAGAGAGAAATTCCCTAACATGCGTTCTTCAACATTTTATTGAAACCTATAATTTGTACTTTTTACTGTATTACAGTAATGTATCCAAAAGGTGATCAACAATACAATCTATCAATCTGAAACTGCCAAACCATTAAAGATGACTATTTTTGTGAGAAAATGTATTCCAAAAATGTGGGTCTGGGATACTTCCTTTGCCAACGAAAGTATGTACAACGATCCACATGTCCTTATTGTATGGTGGTGAAAGTCATCTGGCTAAATTATGATAGATAGATAGATAGATAGATTGATAGATTGATAGATAGATAGATCTCCCCATTGTGTCAATTAATTTAATTACTCAGATTTGACACCTATGAAAACATACAGCAGTTCTATCAATATTCGTGTTGAAGGCAGAGTGAGAAAGATGCACTCGTCCACACACACATTACTGAAATACCTCTGACCAATTTAGAAACACCCATCAACCATCAAGCATGTGTTTGGATTGTAGGAGTAAACTCGAGCACTCTGCCTGCAATCAAACCCAGACCTTCTTGGTGTTTATCCCCACCCAGCTGTGCAGCTCTATCATGCATCATATATAATATGATGCACGGTGCATGAAAATATCAACACGTCCAAATGCAGACAGGAGACTCTGACACGCTATTTAGTTTGTTGTGCAATGGAAAGTAGTCAATTTTGCTGCCAAACTTAGAAGTGATTTATTAAGTTTAATTATTTTGTGCTTGCCATGAGCAGGATTTGTCTACTTCGTATAACACTGTCTAAATCTCACAAAAATACTTATTGGCAAAAAATAAATAAATAATATGATTTTGTAAATTTCTTTCCAGACCTCAATGGCCTTCGTGCTTTTCGTCATTATTACAACATGAAGTATGGGTGTAGCCGAGAGCACTTAGTGCTCCAAAGTGTGTGATTTCACACTCTGGCTCCGGTCTGGTGTCATCTAGTGTGAGTCTGTGTTTATATATTTCAGAGCAACAAGAAAATGAGAAAAACCATCATGAACCGTGATACTGACGTAAACCAGTGGTGTCAATTTCTCCGCCGCAGCAATTCATCCAAAATGAGAAAAGGCCCAAATAACATTTTCTGTCACGTTGATTGTTTATTGGCTTTGTAACAAATGTAGCGGTAAATCTATAAGCCACAATGTAATTATGGAGAACAAACAGCTCAGGCTTTTGTGGATGGTTTTCATGCAAGAAGAATATGGAGGAGTAGTTGCAAAGAAAGAAAGAAAGAATACATGACTGGTATTATCATTTAGGCTGCAGGTGTAATTCTCCTTAGCATCCTCTAAGCTGCTGTCAACTTTTAGTGGCGGAGTCGCTGCAGTGGGCCTGAGGTCAGCTGTAAAGAAAAGAGAACCATGCACAGATTTACGGTGCCTGTGAACAGCTGGTAGGCCTGGGTCCAGCCATGCGTGGCTGTAATAGTAGAGGGCCTGCAGCTGAGGGAGTGAGGCCCGTGTTGTGGCCTTGTTTGGCAGCAGTGGAGCACAGCAGAGCTGGCACGGGGCCGTCACCGGGAGGCCGGCACTGCATCACATACGACCGTCCCTCTCGCGCTCCCTTTGGTCCATTTCATGCTGTATGATGTGTCCATTAAGTCTGTTTACTCTCTCTTATTACTCATGCTTTTGCATGTCATATCAAACTTTAATGTTCAGCTTTGTGCAAAACTTGCAAATCTGAATTTCTGTATCATATAATTGGCATGTGGAAACTTCATCCATCCAAGTTGGACGTGTTGACATTTTAACACAAGTCGGATGGATTACGTCTCCCTCCGTGAGCTGAGCAGTTCCCCCACCCTCAATCCAATAAAAGCGTTTCAAAACTGGCTTTGGATGAACTCAGCACTATGTAGTGGTCATGTAAGGAACCAGCCTCTTTTCACCATGCTCAAATGAGATATGCAGTTTCCACCACTCTAATGTAGTATGACTGATGAAATGTGGGAATGTGATGAAGAAATTAAAAATGAGGCTGAGCACTCCAGAGAGTTATACTGTTTTGATACACTTAAAGTTTTGTGGGGAAATTGTGATTTTTGACAGCAGGCAGTTGGTCCTGTTCTGCTCTGCTGGCCTTTGTTAGAGATTCTTCTTTGAGATTGCTGTGGAAAACTTTATTTCTGAGAAGAGGGCCCAGCCGATTTATAACATATTTAAGCACATGCCACATACTGGATGACTAAAGGGAGATACCACACTCATAAGGACTTGGGTTGCAAATGGTGTATTACCTGCAAGCGGAGATAGAAAGTAGGTTGAAAATCTGGACTCCTGTATACCTACAGTTTAAATGCCTATAATGCACTCAAGTAACGTGAAAGTACTGTTGATATAAATATTATTGTCAAAAGTGTTGCATTTCAGGTGCTCCCTTTCTGCCATCATGTGATGCATGTTTGATTTGGCACATGTTTTACAGCAGAGTCAACCCCTGGTATTATTTGGGCTGGTGGGGGTTAAAAGCTCTAAATTCACCAAAAAGGTTCTGGTCTTGTTGCTCTAATTTTGTCGCAAAAGCTGAGGTGTTATTTACTCACATTTTTTTTTTAAACGGCTTTCATTTGCATTGTCAATATTTATTGTAGTTTGATTCAATTTGTACAAAATGTTTACCTTTGAATCACATTTCTCAGGCTAACAATAAAATATTTCAACGTAACACAATTCAAATCAAAAGCAGACATAAAGAAGTAGTTTTCTATATTGAAAGAAGAGCTATATTGGTGCTCAAAATACAGGTCAAGAGGTTTTATCATAATTTCAAACTACAAGTGCAAATTAATATTTTTAAATAATGGATCACACGGATTGAATTACATATTTGAACAGATTAAATCATCTACAGACGAAGTCAAAATTCATCCTAAGATGCCGTTCAGCTAAAACAAAATACAGTCAAACGAAAAATTACAAAATACAACAGAACAATGTTAAACACAGTGATGGGGGAAGAAAGCCCATTTGAACAGGTTGATGTCTGCAGGATTTGATGGGCACATCTTCCTGATATGAGGTGGATGTAAGGAGTTTCAGACGCTGAGTACCTGTGGTCAGACAGTCTGTAGGCTGATAGATCACCTTAATTATGATTAAAATTACATACCTGGGAGAAAAAACTAACTCACAAGGATGTAAAAATACTACTTACGTACAGCAATGTGGGCAAAATGCAAAAAAATGTACATAATAAAGCGGTAATATGTAAGTTTGAAAGAGCAATTTTAGTTTATAATTAACTATGAATCAGTGTGTGTAAAAGTGGTTGGAGTGGCTCTCAGCTGCTGATCCAAAGCGGGGCGGACAAACAGGCTTCCTTTCTTGCCGGTGCAGTGGTTGTAGTCAAAAAGTCCAGGGTGAACTGGCCCACTGGCACAGATGATATAAAAAGCATCACGGCGTAACAAACGCGCTACTGTGGGTGGCTCCGCTTTGGTTTGAACGCTGTGAGCGAGTGTGTGCGAGATTGACAGAGTGGAGCTGTGGTGAGGGTGGCACCTCCAGGAGAGCCGTGCGGAGGAGGCCGTGCAGCTCTGAAGGCCTTTTCTCCTCCTGACGAAGCACAGGGAAGCACATTGGCTGCGTGGCCGGAGGAGAGGAGTCCAGGGAACGTACTTCCTTGAGGGAAATGGCAGTAGAGACTCGGTATGAGAAAAGTTGAGTTTTGCACATTCCAGTAATGCTGTAAAGTGTATTTAATCCTGACAAAAATGTTGGAAACTCTCAAATGTATCAATGAAGTGAGTGATTTAAAAAAAATAAAATAAGAAAAACTTCTTCCATCACCTGCTTAAAGAGATTTCTCATTAATCCAATGGAGCTGGTTGAAATATAGGACAGGAGGACTGAATTCTAATGAGTGTTAACCCAGTTTGTCATGAATTTACAGTATTATAGGGGTACCAGTGATTAAAATAAGAACACACAGGTGCGATAGTGTGACAAGTCAATAAGTACATGTGCAGTGAGGATTAATATCTAGGATTAACACCATGTTTACACGATGACCCCTCGGTTAGAACACCATGTCTTTGTCTCTCCCGGAGAGATACTCTGATGCTTTTTGATGTGAATGAAACCTCAATCCTGTGATCATATATATAATTGTGCTGGACCGGAAAAAAAGGATTAGCCTATTTATTTTGTTCCAATTTTCTAGGTTTTATATTTTAGCAAAAAATAATCAGACAATGTGAAATCAACTGTGATATATATCAATTTATTTGTATCTTGCAGGCTGTCGCCATGTCTACTTGGACAGGTATTGTCTGTTGGTAGATACCACAATTTCGGTTCAGCGTGACTCAAAACTTAAACTTTAAGGCTGGTTTTCCTAGCGCTCTCACTGCATAGCGAGAAGGTACAGGTTCAAATACCGAGCGTGGTCTTCCTGTGTGGAGTTTGCATGTTCCCCCCGTGAGTCAGGGGATGTCTTCCCGTTACTACGCTTTCCTCCCACAGTCCAAAGACATGCATGTGAGGTTAAATGTGTGTGTATGTAGCTTGTAAACATTGCACAATATAGCCTCAATCATCCATGTGTGTTCAACTCAGTGGAAAGTATTACTGTTTACAGCCTAACAGAGCTTTGCTCTTGACAGAATTCTTTATATTGGTAATCAGAGTCCTTAGGGTTTTCCTCTCTTGTCTATGAAATGTAGCTATTTGAGTGAATATGAAAATAAATTGTCCACTTTACACATAACAGCAATACCCCAGTGTGACATAGCGTCTGTGCATCTGTGTGGAGCTGGATGGGGGGGAAAAAAGGAGTGTGAGCTCCGGGAAAGATAGAAAGCTAATAAACCTCACAGATGTTTTCTGTCCATGGGGGCAACAGGTGATTATGTCATCTTCACATAAATGGCCTCTGTGTCCATCTCTTTTCTCTCACGTCTGATATGTTTCCCATACATGCCTGGAATAGAAACCCTTTGATGCCAAGACCTTGATTTCTTTGCAAACAAAGTTTTTTGGTTTGAGATGAAATCTTTGGCCTTTGTTCATCAACCATTTGGAACCTCTAAAACCATTGCACTCTTCCCATCTCTTGCAATATTCTTTGCTTTTCTTCTGCTGTCAGTCCACTTTCAGCCCATAATGGGGACTGGACAGGTTGGAGGGGATTTAGTTGCTTTGAGCTCTTTTTTTGGGGGGGAAAGACATCATTTTTACAGATGCAAAAACGATTCATTGCTGGTTATATATCATTCTGAGACAGAGAGTGTAGAACCAGACCTGATGGCTTAAGCAGTGCCTGGAGAAAAAACAAAAAAACAACAACCTGTAAAGCATTTTAAATCCTATTTCTTATAATTCTTCTCGCATCTTAGCGGAAGTCAGTGAATCATGTATTATGACAATAAACAAAAGGTTTATGTCAAAGTCTCCAAACTGTAATAAGTCCAACCAATAGTATAGCGTGTCTGTGTGCCCACCCACCATGGCATGCACTCTATTGCTGCACTCATTTCATGTGCCTGGAGTCCATCACAAAGTTATGGCTGTAATAATTGTGGGAAAGCAATTTAAGAATGGCAAAGAAAACGTTCCACCCCCATTTACAACAGCTTGCATGAAAACAAAGAAGTAAGAAGTCAAGCCGAGGTTAACATCTATAACAACTGATGGAGCTGAAAGAACCCAATAGTGACGCAGTTGTTGCTTCATATATGTTGAAGAGACAATCATTTTATTTTATCTATTTCAAGTGTAAAAAAAAGTTCTTTGAAACATCAAATCAAGGAAATATAAGAAAACTCATATTATAAATGCATTTCAAAGACATCTTGTTCCACTGAAACAAGCCAACACTCTAATACTGCTTTATACCACAAGGTGGTGTAGAGAGTCTCTCTAATGTCTTGTCCCGTGTTCAAAATGTAGAAGAAGTAGGTCCCAATATGAGGGCTACATGTCATGGAAACTTCAATCAAACTTCTACAACTTTGAAAGACTAAGGACAGATTAACTCTACATAATCAATCTTACACTTTTTACCAATCCTAATGTCACGTTTGATTTATTTGTGCATGAAGAAGTGTGGCTTAGCCTTGCTTAATATTTCAGTGTTACCAATCTTACCCTCAATGCAAAGAATGTATGTCCCGTTACCTACGGACACCTTACTTTAACATATGGAAATCCACATCCATTCGCATGTTGATGCACTCAGACAGACACATAAAGACTCAGGGTTTCCGGTAGGAATCAGTTTTCACCTGTCTAGAGTACTTTAGAGGAGATGGAGGGTGGAGGAGATGGAGAGGAAAAGAAACAAGAGGATGAAGGTATAGGCAGGGACACAAGTGAGACACACAAATCTGTGATCCTTCAAATGTACAAAATGGAGATGGGCAAAGATCCCTCTCTTGTTTCTCAGGTTTTGTTTTCTACAGGGTTTCCAGAGGAAAATTCTGTCCCACAGCCAAAGTCGCTTAATCTATCACAGATCACATGCTCATGCAACTTAATGCTGAGACCAACAAACACATTTTGCTCCCACATATACACAAACAAACAACATACAGTTCAGTTAATAAGTGTCGGAACTCGACTAAATCCCTCTGGCGGGTATCCAGAGGCTGTCGGCTGATTTACGGTTCATTTATGCGAGTGTGTGTGTGTCTGTGGACTGTTCCTCTATCGGTTGTGTCATCCTGCGGGGAGCCAACGCTGAGGTCAGCTCCCAGGGACCATGCATCTGTCTTGTTGACAATGAAACAAATACCTGCTCCAGACATTTGGCCCATCCATGTGCTCATAAAATCTGTGATGTTCACTCACAGGAATTCACTGCAATATGCGTGCTTGCAGCTTGACAGTTGTAATTTGACCAAATACATGAAAAAGAGGAATTAATGACGTCAAGCTTGCTCATCATTTCTGGAAGATAAGACGGAGAGAAGTGTAAATGTGAAAGCACGGCCCTGGATTGAGATGTACAATACAACGTTTGATTCGAGTCTCAAAGGTCCCAAGGCACTTCCATCAGTAATCATGGTGCAGGTTTACACATGTATGTGCAAGTTAGGCTTATGTTCATGTCTCCACTCTGGTTGGGCTGAACAGTCATCCTCAAATCTCTCCAGAGATTGAAGACATTTTTGTGATGAATTTCCTCACACATGTGATTCACATTTGGTCTTGCCTGAATCACACTTTCCTCTAAGGGGATCCAAATGTTTCTGACCTAAAGTTTTATTCATATATATATATATATATATATATATATATATATATATATATATATATATATATATATATATATATATATATATATATATATATATATATAACACTTGCACCCTGAGGTTGCGTTGGATAGATGGATGGATGGATAGATAAACAGATTTCTCTCCATTCTCACACTCTTTTTCTTCATTTCCACGCAGACCTATGATTCATTGAGAAAACGACCAACCGCAACTCACACACTTTAGTTACAGGAATTGAGTCAACCTCAGACCCTCAACAGAGAACACGCTCTGGTTCCCCCAACGTGTGCAGATAAGCGACACACAACAAAAGAGAGTGAGTCAAACAGTGAGAGAATAAACAGAGGCCACTTTCACTGGACGGTCGCCCTCCTGCTGAAGAGGTTTCATGGAGCTCGGCTAAAGAATCACTGAGGTGTGGCACAGAGCAGTAAACTGTTCCTGGCCAGATGGTTGTGTGTTGTCTTTCTGAGGCCCGGAGAGCAACAAGATAATGTTTCCCTTGGGACTTCGAACAATAACTGTCAAAGGCTGTTTTATGGCTCCAGTGAAAGACAATGTCAATGATACCTTTACTGCCCCGCTGTCGGAAAGTGATTGATTCCTAAATGAACGGGAATGTCTGTTGTCCTGAAAACAAAACTACAGACGTTTGGAGAGAAGAAGTATGTTAATAGTTACTTGAGGAGATAAGATCTCTCAATAGGATATTGGTTTTGTGCTCGGCTAGTAATACTCAGGATGCATCAAGGATTTCACCAACGGAACCATAATTACTGTCAAAGTGATTCACACAGTTATGTACAGGTAATCACCCTAAACAAATGAGACCATAGTTTGGCCTGTTTTTGTTTTTAAGTTTAAAGTCAAAACTTTCTAACACAAACAGGATATTGTTAATTGTGGTGTTTGTGTTGAAACAATAGTGCCTTTCCGCCCCCTTCATGCATTCTTCAACGTTGTGTATTTAAGGCCGCTTTAAAGTCCAGCATCAGCTAAATTAAAAAACAAACAAACAAACAAACAAACAAACAACAACTGTTTTTGCAAAACTAGATTTGCTGTTTTGTGTTGTCATGTCTCCATCAAACAAAACTATTTCAGTGGAGAGTAATGTTTATCTACATGTTGAACAAGGTAACAAAAGTAATGAAGGCAAGAAACGCCAGAAAACACACCCTTGGTCAAAGTGACCTTACTTCCTTGACGTGTGATAGTTTGTTAGAGAGAACATAGTTAACAACCGCCAAAAGAATATCAACCGCAATTTTGCAAATACTTTTAAAATCGGCAGTTTTTCAAATATTTGGAATGTTTCATTGACAAGAAGACATGATTTACCAAAGAAAAATAATATTTTCTGTTGTTTTGGAGACATTCTGTCAGTAGATCACAACAATCTCAGCATGTTTTCAGTTGTGGCTTTGACACGGACCAAACAGGAAACCAATAGCGTGAAAAGCTTTGTTGCGGCTTCTCCATTTTTATTCTTTGTCTTCCTGCTTTAGTTAAAAGAAATGAAATGCCCTCTTGTAATGAATTTTCATCAAAGCATTGAACCACTGTGTTTATGATCGGCTCTCACCCTGATATTCCTGAAGCGACTCTGGCTATTCAGTCTAACGACAATGGGGAAGATTTCTTCCAAGTCAGGGGCAGTTTGTGGAAGCTTCAATTAAAAGTGATGGGACACACAATAAAGCCTAAATCTGTTGTTTGGGATAATGGTTGTGCTGTAAAATGCTTAAAACTGTATAGGGCAACCAAATATCCTCTTTTACATGTAAATGTCCATTTTTCACATTGTGTCTCCTGACTGTGACTAATATATTGGAGTTGTTTGACGCCAGTACTTGAAAGGATACAGAAAGACATAGAGGAGGCATCATTTATATCAATATTTCATTCGAGAGAATTTTAAGTTACTTTTCTACCATTGATTGTTTAAGAAAGAATATTTTAGGCAAA
The DNA here is from genome assembly GCF_963422515.1 of Blennius ocellaris. Classification (NCBI taxonomy): domain Eukaryota; kingdom Metazoa; phylum Chordata; class Actinopteri; order Blenniiformes; family Blenniidae; genus Blennius; species Blennius ocellaris. The sequence goes on from NC_137661.1 coordinate 20,690,038, forward strand.
GCAAAGCATGTTGAGTATCCTCTTGAAACCACAGAATTTCCTTCTCAGGTTATTTTGTTATATATATAGTCTCAGTGAAATATCGGGATTTTTAAGTATCACTGAATAAACTTTATTTAACTTAAACTGTATTTAAGTATCTTCAACCGAAAGTATAATCAACCTTCGTCACTTCATACTCAGGTAAATACAGACTGTAATGTGCAGTTCACAGCTTGTACGTCTGGCAAACCACAAGGTAATGGATTAATGCCATCAGCTGCCAACTGAACCATTGAAAAAATCAGACGTTGCAGTAGAAAGCTATATTATTAGAAATAAGAATACATAGGGTGAAACTGTATTTGTCTTTAGCCATACTATGGTTTGTTTTCAGCTTCCAAAAACAATAAAACAGTTTCTGATTGAGCATACGTCAAATCAAAACGAAACATTTCCATACTGCATTCTGGTATGAAGAGTCAAAACCAGTATGAAGGACACTTTTAAAACTTTCCTCCATTCATCTACGCAACCATAAATGTTTCTTCTTTATACTATTTTTGTTTTGAGGAAGGTCAAACTGAGAGGAAAAAAGATGCTTGATGAAGAGTTTTAAAATATTGGCTCGCTCTGCCCATTACCCTGCAGGTTTATTTTCAAATGTCCATCTGTGATAAATATCTGGCTTCTACAGAGCATAATCACGATTCTTACGTTTGAATCAAGGAGGAAGACGTAGAAGAAACATGGGATGGAGTGAGCCATTGATCACCTGCCTGCACAGATGTTCCTGATTTGCCGTTTGGATCTGGTGGGTGGTGGATGCTGCCAGACAGGCTTTTTAAAAACAGATATTTTTACTTGTCATGGTCAGATACGCACAAGCAACCCTGTGTGATGCAATTACTGTTTGTTTTTTTTGTTTTTTTTAATCTCTATGCAGTTCAGTATTATGAGAACGTGAAATATGAGAGACCTCACTTATGAGATTGACCTTATTCACATGGAGATTAATTTTTTCTAATTATGAAGATATTAAACAAGGTTAGATGAGTAGTCTCACAAATATTCATCCTATTGCTTTAGCCAAACAACTCATCTCCTAGACACTTTACTGGAAAGCCAATGGTCAGGATTCCTGGAAGAAGAGTAAACATACTACACGCTATGATGCTCAGCTCACCTGTTAATGTAACATTATAGAAGAATTAGTCAGCAACTGTTTGGTCTAAGCAGGACACCACATTATTGAGGAGAGACACTGACCAGTCATCTTGTCTGCAAAATATTGTGTTTATCCGAATGAGCTCAAGGTGGATGTCAGCCCTCTGAAATGCCTTCAGTCGTCTGTAAGGGGAGACATACTGGGATGAAGAAAAGCAAAGAAGAAAGATTGGTGAAGATGTCAAAAAGAATAAACAAAAAAGGAAACCATGAGTAGAGGTGTTGTAACTGCACCAAAAAGGCAACACAGGTTATGAAACTTCAGCATTATTAAAACCTGGAAACTGTGCAGATTTACGAGGTGTGGTAGATCTCTCTCCCACACGCTCCCTCTCGCTCCTTTCGGGGATGTGGATGACTTAAAGCAGGGCACTTAGGGGTTACACATTGTTATTTCTCTCTCTCTCTCCGACCCTTCATCTACCTTCAATGCTCCTCCTCCTCCTGCCTCCCTCTTCTCATCATCCTGACATCTGGTTTCAATCTCTGTTGAGATTACCAACGTAAGCAATGCTTTAGCAATCCCCTCTCTCGCCCCTCGTCTTGTCTTCTTGCTATGTTGCGTTGCTCATTTCCCAGCAATCCTCGCTGACCGATGGGGGTTTTGCAACAAATTCAACAAGGGCTTGGCAATTGTTTTTTTTTCTTTCTTTCATATATTACTTACGCACAAATATGGTTGTTGTTCTGTTTGTGTTTTTCGATAAGAATCTCTGCTGAGCACAAAGAAAACATTCAAGGAAAAAGAGCAAAGTAACAGGGTGACAAATAGCCGGACACTGACCATGACCTCTGAAGGTGAAAGGTCTCAGGCCAGGATGCAGACGACCATGTGTTAGAGGCTAACAGGTAGTGCAGGCAACTGCAGGATAAAAGGTACAAGGCTGTTTATGGCTGCTGGAGGCATGGAGAGGAGAGTCCGTCTATCTGGTCAGTGTCTTGGCTTCCTGTCGTGTCCCAGCTGCGAGTTTCTGGTGTCTGTCTTTTATCTGTTTGTCACGTTTGTGGGGTTTTTTTTGTGTGTATTTGGTCCACAAACATCCTTCAAAATTCCTACAAATGTATGAAGAAACTAGCTTTGAACTAAATTTAGCAACGCATTCAACAATTCATATAATTCCACAATGAGCTGGAACCATCTACCGACTTCATTAGATCAGTGCCCGTTTCTGCCATACGACAACTTGTGCACCAAGACTGACTCAAGAAGAGGTAGCAATAGAGGGAGAACTACTGTTTTTTTCTCGACAAGAAAAGACAAGTGTTTGAATTTTATACTCAAATTGATCAAAAGGTTCATGGTTTATGTGTAGCATACTTTCTCCAACACTTAAAAAAATGTTTCAGTTGTGAAAACCACTTGTAACCACTTAGATAAAGTGTGGATCTTATATTTACTGACATTTTCATTACATTTTAACATGTGGAAAATATACTTTTATTGCCACTCTTATGGTTTGTAGGGGTTTTTTCTCTCGCTTCCTCTCTTTGTGGTTAATTAGGGACCTTAGCGTTGTCTTTTTGTCTCAGTATTTAAGGGAAATGTGTTTTCCTTTCCTTTCTTGTTAGTGTGGATTTTGTGTGGTCACAATGAAAACTCTCAAACCACCTCTGAGCCAGAGTTATTTCACTCTGTCTCATGTCAACATTCACTAGAATCTCACTATTTGTACTGGCTTATGTCAGAAACACATTCAGGTCAGTTTCATGCCCATGTTTGACCCCACTCCCTATTTCTTCATCTTGATGAATTAAGCAGAAAATCTCATCTTCTTGCTGAGATTTCACTGTTTTATTTAAGCGATTAGGACCGCGAGTGTATTTTTTCCCCCCAGGTAAACTACTTCCCTTGACACGGTTCAAGAACATGTCTTTGAGGTTAATTGGTTTCCCTAAATTGAGTGTGATTGTTTGTCTTTGTGTTTTTCCTGTCATGTTCTGTTATCAGCTGTGATTGGCACACCTTTTTTCTTTTGTTTTTGAGATTTATTGCACTGTATTTATCTCTATTAATCCCCAGAGGGGAAATTCCTTCCCAAATTGCAGCCACACAGAGTAGCGCTCGAGGGGGAACTGGTGGGGTCTTGCTCAGGAAAGGTTATCCATGACTGATGCACGGGATCTGAAAAAAGAACACTCAGATTGTTAGGATCTGAATAAGGTGAATGGAAACACAGTGGATGTTTGAACTTCCAGGGGTCTGTGGGTTTATGCTAACTGGTCAATCTGTGTGTGTACGTGTGTGTGTGTCCAGGATCAGGCTCAGGTCCAGCTGGGTAACATCCTGTTTCTTTTCCCTGTTTTCTGCAGCTGTGGTTACTAACCCACAGTCCTTAATTCACATAGTTGCTACATGTTGAACTCACTCACAATTCCCATATTTCTAACCTAAAGGGGGAAAGGCAGAGACATTGGGGTTGAAAAACTGGAAAATGTACCAATGACTCTAAGAGGCCTTAAAGTCAGGTAGAATGTTATCCAAATGTCTCGAGAGAGAACGTGCTTGATTTTTTTTATTTTTTTTTATCAGACTGACAGGAGCACCATTTATACAGCACTACCAAGGTTGTGAAATATGAATGTGATCTGGAGGAAACCTGTTGAGTCTCATTGCTCAAAGTGATTTATGCACATCTCACTGCCATTTGCTTAACAGCTGTCACAAAACTAGATAGCAGCAGATTGTCTGAGTCGAATGTCTCTCCAGATAGTTGCACTGAGTTTATGTAAATGCTTCAATTGTATTATAAATCTTAGTACGGGCGTGAGGGCATTTGTAGTGTGTATGCAGGGCCACTCAAGGATATTAAAAGTCTTTCAGCTATAACTAGATGTAAAACAGCTGTGCAAAATGGAAACGGAACAAAGTTCAATGATGCTAGTGTTGTATTTTAGTTGTGTACATCTCAGCTTATCAGTCCACATCTGACAAACATAACACTTACAAGGTGAGTGATTATCATGGCCAAAGCCAAAAGTGCACATCCACATACATTCTAACAATTTAACAAAAAGAACATATTGTATTTCAGTGACAATCCTAAATCTGGACTGAGAGATAACTCATATGAGGCAGTGACGCTCCTCTGTGTGACAAGATAAACTTGTTTTTCACACAACAGATAGTCTTTATTATCGTGCCCAGCTATGACTGACACATGAAACTACTCAGCATCAAGTATTCGTACACTAAGTGTTTCCTGTCTGAAATGCGGGCTGCCACAGAGCAGCTGGAGAATGTGCGGACAGAGACTGAGGTTTACTCTTAATTGGGTCTGGTAATCCTTCTGTTTATGGCCTTATTATAGCAGCATGGGCTGTCAGAGCACATTCCTCTCTTAAAACGTGTGATGTTGTTGGGTTGGTCCACTTTGCTGAGATTATGAATTCATTTCCACGAGATGCATCAGTTTGTTCGTGTAACTTGACCATTAAGAGCAGCTTGATAGTTCCTGTTGATATTCCTGCTCTTTAAAACCCAGAAGGGGTTCTAATCTTTCACTCAGCAGGACGGTGAAGGAAAGTGGTCCCTGCGTCCGCACCGTCATGAGTTCACCTCTCCAGTGACCAATGTCGTTCCATATAAGGAGGCATTTGCACTGTGAACTGCAGACGAACATGCTGCACATTAAGAGATATTTCAGTGATGGATCACATTAGTTGTCTGTTCAGTGTGTGTGTGTGTTTTGTCTATATGTGCGTGTAATGATAGAGACCAGAACATCGGTTCTTCTGGGACCTGGAGCCTGGGAAAACCACACTCGTGTTCGCCCCACTGTGTTTCCTTATGGCTTCACTTCACTGGGTGTCTTTATATGTTTATGTGAAGTTTCTACAGTCATTTCAACACCATCTCTGCTCACTACCACTTTTCTTTTGAAACCTCATAGGCTCGCTTACTGTTAAATTAAAGCTGGCACAAACATGCTTTCCCAACATTGAAACTTAACTTGGATGCTTTCTCACACACTCACAGGGAGAGAGAAGAAGACTGAAAGAGATGGGAGAGGGCGAGGGAGCAGGAAACAGAGAAATGGAAATGTGGCTCTCCAGTTTCAGTGAATTGTCCGTGTTTATTAATGATGAATAGAAGATGGGATCCTTGGGGAGTTTATGGAGGTCAGGCAATGGGGAAGGGGGCGGGGGGGGGGGGGGGGGGGGGGGGGCAGAGAAGGTTTTCTGGTTGTGGTCCAACATCCACACAGTCCTACAGATGTCAGCTAGTCCAAATTTACTTGAAGCCATCTCACTAAAGCACAACAATCTAATGAAGCCTACGGGCCAAAGGGAGTGCATCCTAATGAACACCAGACAGGCAAATGAATACCTCGAGATGAACTGAGGGCTTCAACAACAGCCGCACTGTCCCAGTCAACCCGTGAACACGAGGTTTATATCAGGAGGTAAAGTAAGGCCAGATAACTCTGAGATGTTTTGTGAGCTAAGGTTATGCTGTTATTAAGATAGATTAAAAACAAATAAACAAACAAACTCAACACATAAAGTAACTCAGTTACTGTCATCATTTTCCTATCTGATGAAAGTCTGACTTAATATTATATCAACAATAATGCCCGTCTTTGATTTCATCATTCATATCTCATACAGTACTCACAGGATCCGGCTGCCATCATCACGCAGACGTTTCAGCAGACGGGAACTTTTTTTTTTTTTACAGCCAAGACAGAATTCCTGTTGTATGACTGATGGATTTTATTTCAGGAAGTCTCCGGAGTTACCCAGCAATGTTTTACATCATCACTGCATTAGTACGTTTACTAAAAATGAAGTTTACAGTTTTAACAGTCAGCACCTAAGACTATTTAGTCAGTTGACTGATTTTCCAAGACAACTGAGGTCTGCAGTGTTTCAAAGTATAATTAGACTTGTGTTGTAATGAAGTTAAGCTTTGTTGTTGTATGTAATTGTAGACCATGTGATATTTCTTTCATGCAGTAGTTATGTGCAAACCTATGTTTGTAGTGAAAACATTCATAACCATTGGAAGCCTAAGGCAAAATTTATCTCGATATCTGATTTCTTATCTGTCCATCTCCATTACAGCTGAATGTAACAGATCGGTGTACAACATATTTTATTGGTGGCAATTCTTTAAAATGATGCTATAAGATCACTTCAATAATATTGTGTCAAACTCTTGAGGAAACGTAAAGTGAAAAATAATCTTCTACTTCATAAATGTTAAGTCTGAGACTGCTCAGAGGTACGGTGAGGGGATGGAAACCTTGCACAGGAATACATCTCGGACAGTTCAGCAAAATGTTATCCAAACAAAAAGAAAGAATTGTGTTGTTTAAAAAAAGAAAAATAATAATTATAGAGGGAAAAACAATTATATGATGAAAACATTAGTGTTTCTGGTCCCCTCCAGAACTAAAAGGGAAAGAAAAAAATTCCAAAATTCACTTTAATTTTGTTTTCAACTCTCATCAGCAGCCATCTGTTTCACTCTCACTCTTACTACACTTCAAATTGAAAATATTCTGTGGCTCAGTTACTGAGAGAACAGGTTGGGGCTTCCAGAAACGAGCTTTTGAAGGTTTAAAAAACTGAAACACTTTATGATCTGACTAAAATCTGCTACTCCTTGTGCCACTACAACAAAGCCACAGCCCACACGTTCATCCACAAGTCCTAAAGAACCTGCAATATCCACTCAGATCCTTCTTTACTTTTACTTTTGAGTTATTGAATATGCATGTTTTCTTTGTAATCGAATATTAAAGTACATGATCTGAGTATTCCTGTCAGCAGAGCTTAAAAGCACGAATAAAACTCTTTATATGATCATTTCACTCCAGTCACATGTACAGAAACCGAAAAACAGATGCTGGAATCACTCCTACTGCTAATAGCTACTGTAGCATTGCATCTAATAACCCCCTTGTGTATTTCAGGTCCCAAATATTGTGGTGAAGGAGTGAGCCCCCGCTCCCAACCTTGTCATTGATGAGTCTCACACTACCAGGGAAACTCTGCGGAATCATTTAGAGCCCAAATGTGCTGCACTGCAGTGTGTTATGGTCATCAGAGACTGGGATATAGATATCATTTTATTGCTACTTCAGATTGTTAGGGCCATCTGCTAAACCTGTTTAAATTCCCCTATAACTTGTGTTTCCACCTGTAAGTTTTACCGTCACTACTGGGGTCAGGAAGGTTAGCTGATGGCTCAGGTTGTAGATTTTTCATTTTATGTCCTGTTGACCCCTTGGGTGCTGTGGTTTATCTTAACAATTATCCATTTATGTAAGGATGCCTCAGAGCAATGTTTCATGTGGATGGGATATTAGGTTTAAATCATTTCTGTGGTTTATGAATGGAGATAAGGGGCTTAAGATAACAGTCTGCGATACGTTGTAATCCAATCACTGTCAGAGATTGTTTAGTTTGTTGAACACAGTTACAGAACCTTCCTTTCCATTTGCTTCTGTATCTGTGAAACTTTTATCTTGTCGGGGTCAAAAAGTTGTATCTCCCATATCATCTTTTATTGTCAACATCAGCAATCAACATCTGTAAATCAATTTCTTCGTCATTGTGAGTCGTTTTTATATGTTTTATTTCTAAAGACGGATCACTTCCACATCTCCTCACTGTATCAGTGTAATGCAGTGTAAAGCAAAAGTCACAAAAATTGAGTGAAATTACAATATAAAATAGTGTGGAATGCATAAAAAGTAGCTATGTATGACAAAACAGAAAAATAATAACCCAGTGTGATAAAGGAGCTGTGGAGCTCTGCAGTTACTTATCTACCACCAATAAAAGGACAACATAAGAGTGGTCTCTACAAATGCGGGGATTCTATTAATAATAAGTAGAGGAAAATAATCACAATCATGCAAACTGTCGGCATCAGCAAGGTGCAGGGTTAGAAGGGGTTTCATCAGGTAAATCATGCAGGTGAACATTTACAGTGACTGAAGCAGGTTTAACTCAGCCTGACCTCAACTCCAACCACTCAACCCAGCACCCTCCTGCTACAACCACCTGCAGCCCCCAATAACATCACCTACCCACACCCCCATTCTCCCAACCTTCCTCCACAGAAGGATCCAAGGCCCTTCACCTGCCAGAAGTGGAGTGACTGTAGCAAACCCTCCACACTTCCAGCACCAACCCTTCTCCAGTGCAGTATGATCGCCCTACATTTGTATTTTTTGGCAACTGAAACCCATTCTGCGCCTCTGAAAACAAACTCTGCACACATTTTACAAAAGCAGAAATTCGAACCCCTGCAAACATATCAAACAAATCTTCTCCCTCCATCCATGTACGTTTAAATTATGTTAAGTGTGTTTCAGGGGTGAGGAATAATTCATCGGAAACACATGCTGACATATTTAGCTGTTCACTTCGCTCCATTTCTTTTGGTTTTGCCTCATTTATTCCTTTGCACCTCTTTGCCCCCTCGCTTCTCGATCTGCCTCACTGCCAAACTCCCCTTCTTCTATTATCCCCCACCTTTAATTTCCTCTCTGTCAGAGTAGGACTGCAGGGCCTGCATGGTAAGTTTCTTTGACTTGCTGCACTCTGTCCGTGAGTTAAACTCTATAAAGTTCAAAACTCACTTTTGTTGTGATCTGACTATTGTTGACTGAATAGGATGGTTATGCAACACTCACATGTTGATCCTTAACATTCATCTCCTCCATCTGTCTCTTTCTTTCTAAATCCTATTTTCCCTCAAGTCCCGTCCTTTGCGATATTCCTATGAATCGAAAACATATTTTTCCCCAGCTTTAAAGGGATTTCAGGAATGTCATAGTTGAACAAGTTCCTGAAAGGTATCATGGCTTCTGGAAAGGTTATTTGTGGCCTGAAAAAAAAAAGGTACCCAAGTGATCGGTGGTTCAGTTTCACCACTCCTGACAGATATGCTAAGATTTACTGCACATGTGCATCAGATTCTGCCTTCAGGAAGGTGAAAGGTCATGAAAGTCGGTTAGGTGTGAGAGGGATGGGGGTTCGGGGAGAGAGGTGATGAAGGATGCGTGAGCAGAGGTGGCAGCCGGGTTGTTTTTCACCAGCGCTCCCTCATCTGGCCTTCTCTCCGCTGCTCAGCGGGAATATTACACACTCTGTCGGCTGATCCACATATCACGCATTCCTGCCTGAATCGGGACAGGCGGGAGATGGAAGTGGGAAGCGAAGATGGGGAAAAGGAGAGGGAGATTTGACGGATGGGCATAAGCAGCGGAGAAAGAATGGGACTGGCATGCTGTGCAAGGGAGCTCATGATTCAACCAAAAGAACTACAAATCAAGCTCAAAACTGACACAGTCACTGATAAACAGGTGGCGTGATCCATCAAGATAAGCCCGCATGCATGTATGCTCATATGTAGCACAGGGTGTGTGTGTGTGTGTGTGTGTGTGTGTGTGTGTGTGTGTGTGTGTGTGTGTGTGTGTGTGTGTGTGTGTGTGCGTGCATGCGTGCGTGCGTGCATGCAAACTATTTGAGTTGGCAATGTTCCTCATATGCTCACCACTTTGGGGAAAGGAGGCCTGCTAACTGGACGTATCCCCCTGATGAATGAGGTCACTGATCCACACTATACATGGTAAAACATCACACACATTTGTAAGCATGGACACGTTGTACACGAAGCAGGCCGGCTGATTAATGTGGACAGTGAGTTTTACTGTAATCCTTTTAGCCAGAAAACTGTTTCTGGAATGGAAGAAAGAGTTCACATTTAAGGTTTTCCTTTCAAGACTTTTGGCAACACTCTCATATTTGCAGTGTAAAGATGAAGGTGCAGAAAGCAGAATGTTGGTAATACATTGAGATAAGAAAAGCCTGGCTAGACCTTAATTGCAAAAAAGAAGTTCAACATTTGTGCCAAATTATTGTCTTGAGATGTTGCATTTCAAAGATATTCTCACCCTTTGGCCACTGGACACAAAACTTTAATTGGTTTTGAGTAAACTGTCAACTATAAAAATAGAAAACCTGCGAGCGTTTTGAATCATAAAAAAGAAATCACTGTGTTTGTCACATTTGCCTGAACACAAATGCGTCCTTCGTAAACCAAATTTCACCAGTTTCTCTTGAAGTTGTGTGGTGATACCACAATAATGAGGATAGGCAGATTAATGGACAACTGAAGAGCGTAATACCTCCATCCTAAAGCTGTCACTGGGAGGAGGAATAAGACAAATCCATAAAAATGGCAGTCATGTGCTCTTTGGAAAAGCACAGCCACCCTACAAAAAGACAACGAGGTTGACAATCACACAGACCAATCAGCAATAGCATTATCTGTGTTGACACTGCCAGAGTGCCCCAGAAGCAACAACTGAATAGGTAAAGTGTATCACGACCCTTTTGCAAGTTCACCCCTAGAGCTGTTGTTATGGAGAGGCTTTCACCCAGTCATCTACCCTTTGCACTAAATACACTTATCATTTAACTTTGCTTATAACATTAACTTTGAGGTAAGCAAAAAATTCCCCCTCTACCTAAAACATACTGGCCACTAAAAGGTGCCACAATAGAAAGGTATTTGGTGTCCACTTCTATTGACAGTCATAATGTTGTGGCTGATTGGTGGGTTGGTTTATTCTTTTAAACTAATTTGCCAGGAAAAATGAACTCGCGACTAGTGTTTGATCCCTTTACTCCTGATCTCTTCTTTGTGTGGTAAATATGCACGTACAGATGGAGGACGCATGTTCTTATCCTCCCAGTGTCCAGAAGTGATTCCTTCTTACACTGAAGACATAATTTCTCACAGCAAGTGACAGGATTGGGTAAAACTCATACATCTGCCTGAGCCAAACATGAATGATTAAATAACCTGGGGCATTTCAAAGTATAGACGACACTTATGGTGTTAAAGAAAATATCTGAAATTACATAAACGGTCTTTGGGAGAAAATGGCGATCCGCTGGGACTGTTAAGTTTATTACACGTCAACATGGAAGAGGAGGCACTTGTTGTCCTCTGTTGTGGACATGTTGTCCACAGCCATCTCTCTTTAATGCTTTCATCTACTCTATTTATTCCATTTGTGATTAAATGAATGAGACTTCCTGTGCTTTCAAGTGATGTGTGATGAATTACACTGGAATGCTGGACCCCAAAATAAAGAAGGGAAAATAAGATACTTAATAGCTTTTTTCTTCATTTTTCATGAGGATGTGTTGATTGAGTGAATCAGTTGTACTTGGCGCAGCTAAAGTATCTTTTAAAGAAGATGAACATGAGATAAATGATTTTGTCAATTTAAAACAGAGCCAGATGATTTGTGTCTCTTATGCAGCTCTAAGCTGCTTCACATTTGGCACTCTTCAAATTGACAAATTATGCAGCACTTAAGTGACATTTGAGTTTAGCATCTGTGAAAAGCCTGTCAGCTGTCATGGTTCATGTTTGTCTCTGGTGCATTTTGTGAAATTCTAAATATGTATCTCGTCTCAGGCTCCTTGGCTTCCCCTTCTTGTGTTTGATTGCTGTTCCCTATACCCTGATGTGTTTCACCTATGCCTGAGTGCGTGATTGTCATCATTTGGTGGCTTTAGGATATAACTGGCTTTTCTCCTGTGTTCCGGTTGTTAATACGCCGGTGTTTCTGCATCTCTGCCTTTCAATTTTTCAGTCTTCCAATGCTTCAATGCTTCAGTGCCTTTTTGTGAACATCGCACTACCTTAACTTTGAAATTTTGGGTTTTTAGATTTTAGATTTTTTTTTTTTCCCCTTTTGGAATAAAATGACAACCTTGGTTTCCAGCAGCAGTGACTGGCATTATGAGTCCACCCCTGGCGATCTAACCCCGACATCGGCAGGCAATAATAGGACCGGGATAATCAAACCGGTGTGAGGTCATCAACCCCTTCAAAAAAACAAATGAATGTATTAAATCCTATTAAGTTGTCAGCAGTCTTCAATGTTATGTATTTTAATTAGCTGGCAAAGGTTCTGCACGCTACATGTCAAAGTTCACTCTCCTCCTCCTGTTTCATGCCTAGTGACCACTGAGCGAGGCGGAAAATTCCAAACCACTTTGTTTTTATTATCATTTATGAAGTAATAGCACTTTGGCCAGAAAAAAAAAAGGCATTTGGCACTTTAGAAAAGAAGGGTAGCAAACGAGGTGAGATGAGTGATGAATACAGATTACAGATTACGAAAAGGGCAGATTAAAGTGTTGTGGTAACACCATCCTCCCCGAATAAAATGTGCCCCAGAGATCAAAAGGGCACCGATGGGAGTGAAAAGCGAAACTGTGGTCCTTCCACCTGCCAGCAATCAATAAAATTTTAATTAAATGCATGTCATTTTTTGCAGAATGACGGGGACAGCCAGCACAAGCAGATGGGGAGGATAAATTAAAAGAAAATAGCACAGTCTGACCCGTACCCTCCCACACTTGATGTGCATGAGGGCGCCGTCAGGAAAAGCAGCCCTGTGTGCGTCAGACTCTACACAAAAAGCCTTCACTCACTTCATCCACTGAGCTTATCTCCCCTCTTACTAAAAGATCCCATTTCCACAGGAAAGGAGGGAGACAGAAAGACAGCGACGTGGGGCGTGGTGACTCCTGAACTAACAAAACTTCAAAACCTTCACGTCTGGGAGTGTTAGGTTATGTCACGCTGGGTGCAAGATAATAGAAAAGCTGAAAATGGGGAAAGATAGGCAGAGAGGAGAGACTTCAGGTTCGTAAAATGGGAGAAAATTAGTGTCGGAATAAAGCAGATTATGAATGTTTCCCACAAGCAGAAAATTGATGCCAGGAGTGGTAAAGGGTTGTGAGAGTGCATGGAAGCATTGGAATAATCAATGAATATCAGTGAAGTGAGTGATAATCGCATCCTGTGAGTGGGAGGGATGTCCGTAAACATCTCCCTGTTCACCCAGCTGATTCTAAATTAAAACCACGAGAGGGCTGTGGAACAACTGGATTAGGAAGCCGATAAGGTGCTGGATTTGATTTAGCTTCATGAGAGTCGGGTTTCAAATCACAGCAGTCCTTGAAAAGAAGTGAAATGTGAGAGGAAAATGAAAAACACACATTTTGTCTTTTCGTGTGTGTGTGTGTGTGTGTGTGTGTGTGTGTGTGTGTGTGTGTGTGTGTGTGTGTGTGTGTGTGTGTGTGTGTGTGTGTGTGTGTGTGTGTGTGTGTGTGTGTGTGTGTGTGTGTGTGTGTGTGTGTGTGTGTGCTCACAACATCCGAACACTTTTAATTTTTGGATCAGGCACCCAAAGCGGAATAAAAGCCATCACACGGACTTCCCCTCTGGAGCTTCCTGCTTCCTGTGTTCTAGAAAATCAAGCACATATGGGTTATATTTATCCATCAACTAATGTCAATTAAACACTCGAATTAGATATAATCTAGATCCTGATTGGGCATCTCGGCACAAACTTCACCATCCAGTGTAGAACTGGCAGTCTACTGCTGACTGAAAGGTTGATAATGCTTTTACTTAAAAAAATAGTTAACAGTATTTATTACACAATTCCAGAGTAATTGTGTTTAGCTGCTGTAATATCTACTGATACTGACGAGCAAACCATCCCAGTGTGCTCAATCTTATAAAACCACTAAGTGCCACAAGATGATGTATTCAATCACTTCAATCATATTGTGTAAGACATTTTATAACTCAACATTATATGTCAAATCTGTCAAAAAAAAACCCAACATAATTGGAAGGAAAAAAAGCATGAAAGCTACGACTACTAATTTCTTTTACGGGAGTTTATGTTTCTAGAAAGTTTTGAAAAACAATTGATTTAAATAAACTAGTTAATCTATCAAACACAAAATTGGGCTGAAGGTCTTGATAGCAATTAGACAAATAAACAAAAAGCCCAAGCTCTGAGAGTTGGTCTGATGGCAGACTACATGGTCCAGACTACTCACCAAAACCTCTTATCATTTCAATCTTTAGAGGCAGAACTTCATTTTGACTGTGTCCTTACTTCCACCTTCTGAAAGGCAACATTCATCATATCCTGCACACCTCATTTCTTCCCCTTCACCCTGAACTGTGACGCGCGCTGGTGTATTAATAACAAGCTGTTAAACACTCACACTTCGTCTCCATCAAGTCCTGACTCGGATCAGCTGATTTCACAAGGACACATAAATAAAGGCGGCTGGTATCCTCTCATGTCACCAAACACAGATGGAGTTACCGCCAGCGGGTGTGCTTAGCTGTTAATAGACAAAAGTGCTTCAACTCTGCTTGCAGCTCAAAGAAGGCCCACAAAGTTCTCTGGCACTTCATTGTTTATCTTGAAGTTGGTTGTAGTGTCAGACTCACAGAGAATTATGGCCTGAGTCGACCTTTTACCTCCTTTGAACTCAGTGTTTAGTCTGAAAACCAAAAGGTTTACTGAATTGGTCCAGTCCTAAAGTTCTCATCAGTCGCAACATGCGGATATTTACCTGAAAAAGTTACGTTATTCATCAAAGTGTGTATTCATTGTTATGTTGCATCATTTCAAAATTGTAATGGTATTCTTTTTTTTTTATCAACCAGCGTAACTCTATACATAAAGCTAGTAAGAAGAACAAATCCAAGACTCGACTTGATTGGACACCAGAAGAAGAACTGGCAACAGACAAAGTTAATTACTGAGTCTGAAGGAGAAACTGGAGGCCACATGACTAAATATGAACCAGATACCTTGAAGGAGCGGAGTCAGAACAACAAAACTCTTCCCATTTACAGAGCTTATTTAATCAAATGTTTAACTTGGCCAAGATCTGAAATAACCTAAAGAAATGTCAAATAATCTAATCTAATTACTTTAATTCTTTGAATGTGTGTGTGTGTGTGCGTGCGTGCGTGCGTGCGTGCGTGCGTGCGTGCGTGCGTGCGTGCGTGCGTGCGTGCGTGCGTGGCCTTGAGTAAGCTGGTCTCTGCTCAAAATGAGAAAATCTCCAGTTCCTGTGTGGAGTTTGTATGTTCTCACTGTGTATGCATGGGTTGTTTTGGTTTCTTTCAAAAGTCATTTGAAGTAAATTAGACACACCAAAGTGCCCATAGGTCTGAATGTGAATGTGTTTGTCCTGTCTGATGGATGGACGGACAGGCAGACAGGCAGAGAGACCCTGGACAGGTCGTCAGTTCATCACAGGGCAGACACAGAGACAGACCACCATTCCCAATCACACTTCAGGCATTTGTCACCATTTAACGCCCAGTGCATGACTTTGGATCATGTGAAGAAGCTGGAGCACTCAGAGAAAACCCACACACCCAAGAAGAACAGGGAAACTCTGTGTAGAAAGGCTCTGAAGCATGGATTTTGAACCAGTGTTAACCACGACACTACTGTGTGGCAAAACCCTTGTTATCTGTACTTTAATTTCGACGAAGGATGTGATTACTTTTACCACCACTGCTCCATAAGACATCACTTAGTTTATAGGAGTTAAATACTCTTCTATGTTGTTGACAAAATCAAGAGCTGAAATAAAAAAGAACATGTCACCTGGATTTCAATCATTACATTACGTATTTATGGGATATCATGTTCCATGTCCTAATATTGAAGTTTCAGGCTGGAGGACAATGGGGCTATTGAGAAGTTGACCCAGTTCAAAGCACCCTCCACTGTGTTTAAGATGAGTTAGGAGTTTTATTGTAGTGAATAATAGGCTCACAACCTCAAGTCTGTCAGTAAACCCCCGATTGATTGGGAAAAGTTTAACCAAATGCTATAAACACAATAAACCAAGAACCACAGGCTTGATATCATAGAAGAGCACAGAATGTACATACAAGCCTGAAATTACACACTCCACCCACAATGTGACTCACATACACATACATACTCATCGGGCATGTTATGCCCACACAGATGCATGCATACAGAGATTATACAAACACAAATGTGCCTTTCTTGTGTTCTTTTATGGTGGAGTGTCTCAGTTGCTGGCAGGGTTCAGATTCCCACAAACACCATAGCCTGAAGCCAGCTTTGTCCTGGCCTCCATACGCCAGGAGTCAGCGGGAGACAGATTGGAGATTTAAAGAGTATTAACCAACCTCCAAGAACCCTGGCTCTGCCTGGACCGGGTCGCCATCCACTTCCAAAACAAAAACAACAACATGAGTAGATCTGAAAAAAAATCTATTGGCTTACAGGGCAGGGTTCAAATGCAGTTCTCTGGGCTTTCCAGTGAGACAGAGAAACACACAGGGAGTAGTCTGTGGGACAGGGAAATTATAATAAATGTGGCAGTAATTTAGATTCCTCATAATGTTGTCAGATCCACCACAAAACACTTCCAGCTTCAGGAAAAAAAAAAGCCTTTTACAACAGTTTGATATTCCCACGTGTCTACAGACTGACAGTTGCACAACAGATCTCACAGTTATTATTCACTGTTACTCATTCATTTGAAGGCAACAGATTCCTATATGGGGAATCAACAATCAAACATAATTTTTCTTACAATTTTTGAGCAATGGGAACAAGGTACTGCAAGGCCAGAATACCCCATCTAGTGGAAGTTATTATGATTACATCAAGATGACACGTTTCCAGCACAGAAACGACTGGCACTATATAGATATCACCCATAAATATAACCACCTCACCCTCTTTATTCAACACACAGCCACATTGGATGCTATTCTAACTGACTTTGGGTAAAAGGCAGAGAACAATAGTTCAGGCTCTCGCTCCCCTGCTTTTAACTCAAGGGGTATTACATGTATTGTGTATTATGTAGTACAGGGCAAACAGATAGACACACAGCCAAAATTTTACAAACAAAAATGCATGTCTTTGGACTGGCGGAAACTGGAGAAAATCCATGTGAGCTCACAGCGAACATGCAAAGTCGACACGGAAAGCCATGTGAGCTTTCCTAGAATGGAACAGGGGATCGGCTCACTGTGGGGCGAGAGTGCTAACCACTGCTCCAATATGCTTCCCGTCTATATGGAAAGCGGAAGCTAATTAGTAGAAGGGAAGAGGCCAATGTCCAATACAATCGAACAGTCATTACAATGTTCCGGTGCACTCTTTCGAGGGATCGCTGAGTAAACTTAATGGAAGTTGTGTTTTTACAAGCATGCCATTACAACTAATGGCAAAACAAACTCTGCACTATCCACTGAAGAACAGCAGACTGCAGGTTGTATACATAATGCATTTTGAAAAAAAAAAAAAAAAGTTTTTTAAGAGGCCAGAACGGTCCCAGGAATAGTCTGATGTTCTGACAGCGACCATTCGTCCGGTAAACAGCAGACTGTAATATCATCCACCTGACCCGTATGGAAAAGCATCCTGCCCAGCCAGCTCTGCCCCCCTGTTCTGTCTCACACGGTCTGAAAAATCCTCCACGCCATAAATTTCCACCCACCTCTCAGCCTCCCTCCTGCAAGGCAGACTCACTGTCGCTCCCAGTCACAAACACTAAACCAGTCAATGAGGCGAAGGTGTGGTCTGCTCTTCATGCTGCAGTTGCAAGTTTCACCAGTTGTCCCTGGATTAATCTTTCTCATGTGAAGGTGGCCCCCACCTTCACATGAGAAAGATTCATCCAGGAACAATAGACTCATGGAGAGGGTTATTTATAGAGAAAGGGGACATGATTCCTGAGATGACCAACAAAATATATCGTATGGTTCCTGGCAGCGTGAGCAGATTTGATGGCTGTGCCAGGTGACCGGCAGCCGGAGGGGGACATCCTCTTTCGTTTCTCTCTTCCTTGATGGCCGACAGCTTCCTCCTCATGTATCCTTTAGGTTTTCCTCTCAAGGGGTTCGCAGAGCTACGCTTGATGTGAGGTTTTCCTACATCTGTAGCTGCCACATAAATCACTTTGTTGTCTGGGACACAGTTTAAGCTTCACGCTATGTGAGTGCATCAAATTCTGTGTTTCTTAGCAGCAATCTGTGCCGTCAGTAGGAACATCTACTACAGCCCATGACTAACATTATTAAAACTTATTTAAGAAATTGGAGAAAGTTTAAATATCTGCTGAACATTGATGTATGCTTCACAGTGACTTCACAGCCATCTGCCCTGAAGTGCATTATGGTATGCTTCAGCATTTTATTTGTTATTTTATTATTTACTTATTATTTTGTGTCAATGTTAACATTAGTACCCGATTTCATAGTGTTGACTTTACTTGATATACCCGCATTTACAAATATCTTCTTGTAACATTTCGCCATCTCTTCCAGTGTCCTTCTTATTGAAGAAGTAGTTGAGAGAGCCAGAATACATTTTGAGCCAAAACACAATTTAATTCGAAATGTTCAAACAATCATTTCAAGACACAGATACAGCTCCAGTGAAACTAATTTCTCTAATCCCTGAAGTAACGGTACAATTGAGCCGAAACTTCAGCAGAGCATTCAGCACACACGCACGCACGCATGCTATAACAATCAGCATGTCAGATTAGCAGGATCTGAAAAAATGAAAAGTGTATTTTGTGTAGCGAGCCTTTATCCATTTTTGCCGTAAGTCTTTATTTTTTGTACCGAATGTACATAATGGCAACCTTTGGAGGTTGTTTTTCTTGACCTTTGACCACACCTCTGACATCAACAATATTTCCTTATGATTACAAACACATTTGATATTTTCTATGAGATTTTGTTCAGTTGTGGAGCCTAACTGCTGATTAGCGGAAGCCACAAATAAATGTGGGTGTTATGTTGTTTTTTCAATAAAAAGCTTTCTTAAGCTGACAAAGACCAAATCATTATGAATTAATTCAAGAAAATGACAAAAAAAAAAAGGTTTTGGCTTGATTTATAGTTGAAAACATGTTTCATTGAAGTCTGTCATTCTTGTATATTTGACGTGGACAAAGAAACAGCATCTTAAAGGTGGGCGTATTTTCACCCTTACCACCAGACCAGCTCTCATTAGATTGTATAAATATGGCAAATAAGGTGAACATATTATATGGTACCTGTATTAAGTTAAATATGACTAGGATGAGCAAAATAGAAGAAACAATGAATATTTTGATATTGACTAGCATAGGAATGTAATTATTTATAGATGAAGAAAAACAACCATTTGATGGACTAATTCAAATTTTGCTGCAAATACAGTCTGGAATGTTCACATGATAGGGCTGTACTAGATGTCTAAAAGGCAAACTGAGACCAAGATAATAGGTGTGCTATTAAAATCCCAGCATATGTGAATCCCTTCTCTATCCCCATGAGCCACAAGTTTAGTTAAAAGCTCACCTTATGACTCTGGAGAAGCGAAGGTGGAACAAAAGAAACTTGCAGGCTTGAAATCGAAATTTGTGGAAATGTATCACTACTAGTCAGGTGTCTTCATGGTCTGCTAGAGCTGAGTCCAGACACTTTGCGTCACCCTCAGACAGACAGACAGACAGACAGACAGACAGACAGACAGACAGACAGACACTAAAAGAGTGGGTGAAGAGGGACGAGGTTTACAATTTCTGACTGATGACCTCCAGGAGAGATAAACAACGATGGTCTGCAACATTTCATTCAGCACTTACCTTCCTTCCGTCTGATATTTAGAAACATGCATTGTGTGGAAACATCAAGTCTCTAATGGATCGGAGACAAAGATTATTAGGAGGTTTTACATGTTTGGTGTCCTGACTGGACACTCAGGTGGGTGGTCACTTTGTGGGTGTGTGGCGTGTCCCTGTGTTTACGACCGGGATCATAACTCAACCAGGGATAAGCCACAGTGTCTCTCTGGCTCCAACCACAGTGACTGACGCAAATCACATTCCAGCTGATTTCCTGCCACTTGATATCAGTGTGTCACTGTGTGCATATACAGTATATACATATAAATGTGTGTGTGTGTGTGTGTGTGTGTGTGTGTGTGTGTGTGTGTGTGTGTGTGTGTGTGTGTGTGTGTGTGTGTGTGTGTGTGTGTGTGTGTGTGTGCGTGTGCGTGTGCGTGTGCGTGTGCGTGTGCGTGTGCGCGCGCGGATGTGTTTTAAGGAAGTGCCTAAGCGTAATATTGTGGATTTCACTATTACATCCCATGATTTCTCTGCAGCTTCTTGACACACTCCTCTCAGGTGTTGGTGAACTCTTTGGTGAACTGGTGTTTTTAGACGTCTCAGGTCATGCCGTGGTCCCTGTCCTTGCTGTGAGATCGTTCCCAGTGCAGAATGAGGCTGGTTGTTTTCTGTGCTCGTCATGGCCTTGCATGGACATGCGATCTGGGAGGGCTGAGCCTCCTTCAGTGTTTGGATAATATTTCTGCACCCTAAAGCACAGACCATTTGGAGAGCACCTGATATAGTCATATCAGCCTATAGGAGCTGTTCCTCAAAGCCTGAGTTGCACTGGAGTAAGGTGATTTTGACCAAGGCTTGAAATGGGAGGAAAATAGGTTGGAAAAAAATTCCCCCCGTGTGGTTTATCACTTATTTTCACAGAAAAAAAAAAGAAAGAATAAGAATAAAAGAAAATCGGGGGGCTCTTTCAGGGCTCATCGGCACCACTTTGGAGCAAAGCAAGCATGTGTTTATTCAGCCACAACATCCTGAATCCTCTGGGAAGACCTGCACGCTTTCAGCACATGTGTGTTGGTCATCTGTGTATGTGTGTGCATACGCGCTGTTGTGTTTCTGTTTTTGTGGCGTCTTTTTTGCTTGGTCCGGAGGGAGTTTCGTAGAAGTGCAGACCTCCCTAAAGAAGTCAAAGATCAAGACCTGGGAGAGCAGAAGAAGAGGTGAAAGCGGGACAGAGAGGGGCTGTGAGAGGAGGACAGAGATTAAATAAACAGTAGTGATGATGGCTGGCTGTCATAAGCTTTGGGTTTAATTGTGTGCGTTTGTGGCAGTGACAATGTCGTGAGCACTGAGAAATGCAGCCGATAGTGAGCGGCGATAAAAGACACGTTGGAAATGATGAAGTGTCGGCGAAGGGGAAGATTAGGAGTGAAGTGGCTGGTGTGTGAGGGGTTGATCAAAGTTTACCAGATGTAGCTGTTGATAATGTGCAGTTTGAAAAAAATTGAATAAAAAAATTCCTGCAAATGGTGTGGACGCTCTGTGTGAGTAGCACCTCATCCTACAGACAGCCTGTACAAATTGCTCACGGTGCATTAGGCCGCGATTACATGGACACCTTGGGATAAACGTATGCAGACAAAAAATTTGGCATGCCTCTCCTGGCTGCAGCCTGCCCTGTAAATCTCTACGGTGGGTTTGATTAGTCAGTGAGGACCTCCTGGAAGAGGGCGGCTGGAAAGAATCCAAAGAGACCGAAGGAAGAGAGTACTCGTAATATTTCTTTTATACAACTGTAAACTTTAAACCAGACTGCCACTGCTGACGACACAAAAGTCCAACATACAACTCAAGTAGAATATCATTGGACATCTGTTGCTGTATTGTGTAGCTTTTGAAAAACCTCCCCAATAGCCAGATTTTAAATCGTTAAATGACAGTGTGGTTGGATGTGCGGCAGCTTGATGCCACTGCAGGCTATAAGATGAGAGTTTAAAAAAAAAAAAAAAAAGCCCTAACAGCTGGATCTGTTAAAGTTATGCTCAAGTAAGTCAACAACATGTGAATGCATTTTTTCAGCGTGAATCAACCATGAAGTTATGTTCGGGCCTCTACAGTAAGAACGATGACGCATAGAGCACAGCACTCACATTTTTGTGTAATGTTTCATCCTTGTCAGTTACATTCGTGGTTTTTTTCCCCATTTCCATATTTATTTATTCAAAATGGTCACAGTGCCAACATACTCATAATGGTCAATGGATCACAGTGTATACTGATTAGTCAACCTGCTAAACACAGTTCGACTTTGACTCAGAAGTGTTTCATAAGAATAAGTGTGACAAAAAGTACAAGACCACCCAAAAGTCATTTCAGGTAATTTTTTGTCATAACAAACATTATTTTTCACAAGTTATTTGAATTCACCACAGCAGGAATCACTTGAGTGTACCTGCAAACAGTAACAATGGGACTGTTCCATTAAGTAGTGCAAGAAGCTTTTTGTAAAAATCCAATATATAAAACCCTGGACACGGTTCACGTACATGCAATACAACCATCTCTAATAACATTGAATCCACATGTTCTTTTCTAGTCTTTTGGCCAAAATCGTGAAAATAAGACTGACTACATTTTTATTGAAGCAGTCACTATATAGTTGGAAATATTTATTTTTACCAATAAAACCAAGGTTTCTACAAACACGTACAATCACTCTACCAATAAAAAGATGATCAATATTATATACAATATAATATATAATCTAGTTGTATTTATCTAAATGGTTATGTATTATATGTTAGGAAGAGACGCTTTCCTGTGCCTCAAAATATAAGCTGGGAAAACAAGAATTAACTGTCTGAAAAATCAACCACCTGATGTGAAGGAATTCTAACTCACTCGGTTTTTGGACAAAAAAAAAATATGAAACTGGAAAACGGAAAAATCATTCATCAACTAAATTAGAGATATTAGACTGAATGAGGGGGTTCTACTTCAGTTCGCTTTGTTCTTTCTGGACATGCCAACAAGAGCTAACTGTGATCAGCTGTTAAATTTCAAACAAATAGTACCATGGCTGCAAGTGCTTGTGTGTATGTGTGTGTCAGTGTGTTGTTGAAATCAAGAGTGGGAATGTGTAACACACTTTTGGCTGGGAGCTGTGTATTGTTTCAATTGTGTCGGGAAGTCTTTAATTGGAACCAGGGGTTGAAACAACACACACACGGTTTCAAGGGGCATGATCGCATGCACACATGGCACTCAACTGGAAACTCGCACATAAGTCATGAGCAGCATATTTTTGCGAAAGAGCGAAAGATGCACGAACGTATCCATTTATCGCTGAGTCATACCGTGTGATTCACAGTTTGCCAATCACATAAATCCACTGATTCATCCATCTCCTTACTTTGCATTATCAAACTCAAGCATCAAGCCAAATCCCAAATGACAACGGATGAAAGGCAGGGCACCTGGAAAAAATAAGCCTACTGATGTGTGTTAGATGAGCGAGAGCTGATCACTGCACCAGCCTGTGGCCTTCAACCTTCACATATGTGTTGTTATTCAATAGCGGTCTCAGGAAAAGCTGCAGAAATTGAATAAAACGCCGCTTATGCTTCTGAAGGTGGCACAACCCATTGGGACTGATCCCAGTTTTCTTTGTTTTTGTTTTTTTATTTTTATTTTTTTATATATTACAGACTTTAAAAATGACCACAGTGATTTTTATCATTTGTTTTAATTGAAATGGATCCCATTTGGAAAATATGGTTGCCTTAAGCTTGGGGAAGTGAGCTTGTGCCTGAAAATTGCAATCCTCTCACCGATGAGTTGCTGCTGTGAGTCCCTAAACAATGTCTGTATAAATTACCTGCTCAGGTTGTCACAGGACGGGCATCCAACCTAAATGTTGTACTGATTAAAACTTGCTGTTTATATGATCTTCCGTGACTGTTGAAGGAGCATGTTTGTACTGCACAGTGTTACGGTGATTAGTTTCACAGCAGAAAATCCCCTGATTTGATTCTAGGCTTCTTTTTTTTCAGAAACAAAACAACTGTGGTTTTGGTAATGATCGAGGTTTGATTCATAATAAAGGAGTCAATAAATAGACGATCAGGCTTGTCATTCTGTAGTGGCAAAATAAATAACAAGTTTGAATGGGTTTGAAACATATAACAAACAAGAGTGCTGGTTTTCACATGTCAAGCACTTTGGGATGCATTATATGAAAAGTGCTCTATAAATAAATAAAGCTTGATCGATTGATTGATTGATCCGTTGGTTGGTCAGTTAGTTGATCCGTCAATCAATTATAACTGGTCTGTATCACTTCTGCTTTGCTTGCTTCAAAATCCCTTCAGCCACTGGAGTGCAATGTCATAATAAAATGTTGAATTTGATGACCAGCATATCTATAACCTATGATAATTTCCAAGGTTTGTTTGAATTCGAATGAGTGTATTTACTAAAACTTGAGTTTTTCCTCTGTCATCTTCTTTTTATCAATAATGATATCAAAAAAGGTGAATGTTCAATTTGTCTGATGTCGGTTCAACTCCAGAGAACATGAAACATTTGGACTGAGGTTGCACTTTTATCAGTTTTTGATAAAGAAGTGCCATGAAACTGTGGTTTTTGTGAAAATGTATACAAAGAGGAAGACTTGATACTCAGAGACATAGATGGAGATGGATAGAGAGGGAAGGATGAATGAGGTGAAGAGACAGAAAGCAGAGATCTGCAGGCGACGTGGGCCCACTGCCATGTTGATGTTAAGGTGAAGCACTGATCGGTTGGGGAGGGAGACGTGAAGGTTGCCGAGCCCTGGGAGGCCCGGCATCTATCTCAGCCAGAGGCATGTTGCAGTATCCCTTTTCTGAACATATGGTGGCAATCTTCACAGAACATTGGGGGACAGGGAGGGAAGGGGTGGAGGGGTGGAGGGAAAACTGAAGTTTCGGGGTAGAAGAAAAAGCAGGTTTCGGGGGTAAGAGAATATTGGGGGCGAGAGGTGCAGGTAGACAGAAAACCTGAAATGGGGGTTGATGAAATTTTACTTCCAAGAAGCAGGAGTCTGTTTTCCATCTAAGTCGAAGTTGTTTTGAATTAAGATTAACTGTTAAAAAAAAAAAAAGAGTCTTCGCAATGTATATCACGAGGAGTCAAAATCTCCCCCTTGAGTGTCAGATTTCCTGATCTTTATTGTGTTACAGTACTCATGCTTTTTATTTCATTTTCAAATGAAGCTATACATCTAAACAGATGTATGATGTGAATAACAACATTACCACCGCTGCAGGGTTTCACGACATCGTATAACTTCTATATACTTTGCACCGAGGGTCTCAGCTGGAGCCCATCGAACCGACACGCCCAGCGCTGGTTGGCTCGCACGCATGAGAACAGTCATCAAGCTGTCACATTAGCAAACGTGCAGCATAGTTTAGCCCACATTAATTAGGTGATGTAATGTACAGCACAGGAACCTCAGGCCTAGGCCCATTAAGCAGCACTTAAAGAGTTCAGAATGTATAATTTGATGCCATTCATCTTGTTCTCCTTGGCTTTCGTTTCACAGTCACACCACTTCTCTATAAGGGTTAATTTAAACAAAAAAACACACACACACATCTATGTGTGCCAGTTCACTGCAGATTTACGCCTCCTGTTTAATCAATAAAGCAGGATAAAAGTAGAGAGAAGCGATAGAGTGGAACACCGAGTTTATATGTGAACTAACAATGTGGAGTAATATAAAAAAGAGGGGGTTCATAGTTCTTACGTGATGTTTTGCAACTTGACTGGAATTCATTTTTCAGCGAGATATAGAAGGGAAACGCTCATGTACTGTACAGCAGGGCCCCAGACTAATGTGAGAATTCTCTCTCTCTCCTCTCTCTCTCTCTCTCTCTCTCTCTCTCTCTCTCTCTCTCTCATCTCTCCTCTCCTCTCTCTCTCTCTCTCTCTCTCTCTCTCTCTCTCTCTCTCTCTCTCTCTCTCTCTCATCTCTCTCTCTCTCTCTCTCTCTCTCTCTCTTCTCTCTCTCTCTCTCTCCTCTCTCTCTCTCTCTCTCTCTCTCTCTCTCTCTCTCTCTCTGGGCAGTAAAACATGAAGCAAAACCCTGGCCTGGGTTCTGTCTGCGTCTGTGTTCCCCATGAGCTGCGACAACATGCAGATCAAAGCCAACACTCCTGGGAGGAGGGTTTTTTTTTTTTTGCTATGCAGCGGCTTGGCTGTGAAGTTTGATGCTAGAGAGTCAGCCACCAGGTCGGAAGTGTGTCCGTGTGTGTGTGCGTGTGCATGAGTGCACGTCTACATTCTGCATGTCTACAGAAACGGACAGCAAAAAAATGTTGTGGTACAAACTCAACAAGAGGTCAGGAGTTCATTTAGTGTCGAAAATCATTGTTGACTTTCCAATTTTTCTGCAAGGGTTCAACATTATGCTAATGCTATTGGGTTCAGGCCCAGGTTGAGCTGTTCTGAAGGACTTAAACGCCACAAAACACTCTGAAACAGGAGAGTAGAGCAGGATTACCAACTGCCCAGGGGTCCAGTTTCTCATGGGCCTCCAAAAGCCTCAGATTTACTTCATATCATTTGGGTCTTACTGTGAATGATTGTAAATGTGTCCGATTTTTTTGACCACAATGACTGTCTTGTGGACCTCGAAGTAAAATCCAGAGGGGTGGGGATGATGATGATGATGATGATGATGATGATGATGATGATGATGATGATGATGATGATGATGATGATGATGATGATGATGATGATGATGATGATGATGATGATGATGATGATGATGATGATGATGATGACAATTATTAGATCT
This sequence comes from Blennius ocellaris, assembly GCF_963422515.1. NCBI lineage: Eukaryota > Metazoa > Chordata > Actinopteri > Blenniiformes > Blenniidae > Blennius > Blennius ocellaris. The sequence goes on from NC_137661.1 coordinate 20,716,571, forward strand.
GTTGGGTTACGCTCTGTAAAAAGCACCAACAAAAAAGTGTTGTATTTTCTGCTTTATAAATAAAGTTGAATTGAATTGAATTGAATTGAATTGAATATTAACCCAAATTGCATATCTTCAGGCGAAGGTGAGTGCCCGTTTTCTATGTGAATGAGTAACTGTGACAGATCATCTAAAGCTGAAGATTGCTGTCGTAGTAGGTAAAATGTACCGAATATAGTCCATTCATCAATTGAAGTCTGATCATGGAAATATCAGATAAAAATGATGATTTTCATCAGTGAAATGATTATATCTGGCCTGAAGAGAACTATAGTTCCCCACTACTCAACTTTGAAGATATTGTGAATGAATAAATCTAGCTTTCCTGCATTTCCTGATTTTAATGAACTTTTTTCTACTTTTTTTAGCTGTTATAGGGTATGAAATAGCCCATTTTAATTAGTAATTCATCACAAAATTTAAGAGCTTCCTATAAAAAGCCATTGTAAAAGTAGTATTGTATTGAATAATGTGTTCAGCTGAACTGACTGTTTTCAACTCAGTGGAATTTCCTCAGTATGGTTGCCATTTTTCTAGGCCAGCTGACAATAATTATGATGACTACTGACTTTGACGTACAAAATGTTGCACAGCCAGCTGAATCTTTCATTATAAACGCATGTGGAGAACAGTGTAGTGGTTTACCACACTCACATACACACCAATAGATAGATTCTTGATCCACCTCTGAGCCCTTGTGTAATCTGGCCTCCTAGGCAGAAGCCTGGATGAAAAGACCAACACGAGTTGGATCAAAAAAGAAGCTTCCAATAGTTCTCCTCAGGGCTCTGGGCTGTGGGTCCTCGGTGGGGGTATCCACCTGTACATGTGTCAGAGACAAACAACAGCTGAGCTATAAAGTCATTTCTGGGTCAACCAGTTGAGGGAATTGTCTTCAGATCCAACAGGAGTTTTGCAGGAGGGCTTTAGTTTGTATTTGCGTGGCATCTCACCAAGTGCTGCAATGGAAACCAGCCTCGCTCACTTTCTCCTATTTCCCTCAAAGCCCTGATACACACAATAGTTCAAGCAGCAGGGTCTCGTCCAAAGAACTGATTCCATCCAAGAGGAATGTGCGAGCTGGATGCTCTTTGACACATACACACAAGTGCTCGCACACACACACAAAAATGAGTGAGGGTAAAAACATGCATGGACAGTCCCACAGCTGTCTTTGGGGGTATCTGGCACCAGCAGGTAGTTTGAAAACTTACTGGAAAAACAGTTATTCCCTCAGCAAAAGCTGCATCGCTGAGAAACCTGTCAGCAGTGTTTGCAAAAAATCAATTGCTTCTCAGAAAACCAGCTGACCTGCGTTAAACTTCCCAGTGTATCCTTTTGTGGCTTGCTTCACACCTACGGGGAATTTGAGGTGCCTGCATGTGGGAGGCAATCTGAGCATCCAGAAGAAAGCCAGTCGCCTGCTTGACATGCAAACTCCTCTTATTCATTAAAGCCAAGTGTGTCTCAGCAGCGATCCATTGTGGGTTTTTTTTTTTTTTTTTTTACTGTACATTCAAGTGGTGATCGACTTATAATCCATCCAGGGTGTGCAGAGCCTGTCACATAATGTGTGTTGGGATTCGTTCCAGGCCCTCTGGAGACACTGAACACGATCACTGCATGGGTATTAAATAATGGCTGGGTAGATGGATGGACGGGCTCAAATCGGATGCCCAACACGGACCTGGTGACACGTGTGATGCCTGAACTGAAATCGATCCGCATGCTGGATTCAGAGTTAAACCATTTCATGCTGGAGGAATTTAGGCATGACTTCACTTGGCTTTACAGTGATCTCCAGCTTCCTCGTCCGTCCACTCATAACTATGGAAAACTAGGTCATGGACTTCTCACCTTTTTGTGTTTTTGTGGTAAAACTTTGTGATAAAACCCATTTCTTTATATTTGGTCTTTACATTTGTGCTTGTAAATCTGCCTAAGTAGGAAAATGCTGTTTTATAGGTGCAATTTGTTGCCAATATACAACTAGTGAGCAATATAATTTGGGTTAATGCTGAGAAAAGATCATTTTTCACCCGTGTTGGGGTTTTTCCCTAAAGCTGTTACAAATTTATTATAAGCTCTCCAAAATAATGTGCATATGGCAGGCAAACTTTGGTGGATACATATCTTAAAACAACCCAAAAATTATATATGTCCCACACAAAGTTCTTCCTGCTGTAGATCTGAAAGAACTAAAAGAACTAGAACAAGGATAGAACATCGAAATGTTGCTCTATTATAGTACATAGTGTATCCCACGTCCTTAAAAAACAGACGTCTCAGTTTCTCCTGCTTATTTCTGGTTAATTCCTACATAAAAATAGTCACCACCAAGTGTGGTATTGTCTTTCACTCAATGAGCAGAACAGACAGGCATCTGGAACTTGTACCTGGCAACACTGAGGACAGGCAGCCTTTGGTGGAGTCGTTGTCGCCGTCATCCATAATGACTGTATGTTTGAGGATCAAAGCATTTCCTGCATGACTGAACCTGCGCCCAGCGGTAAGGGGAGAAGGTGTGCATGCCTGGCACGCAGCAGGTCAGACTATACCGGGGCGGCTCTGTCTCCACTAAGTGGAATTAATCCACCTGGATAAAACATCACATCAGCCTCACTTTATATCTTAATCAAGCCAGTGAATTTTAAACAGCGAACTGATCTGTTTGTATATCAGAAATCTTTTATTGAGCATCCGAGGAAAACAAACGTAATATGTTTTCTTCGCAGAGTGACTCACCGTGGAGATATGAAAGTTCTGTTTCTCTGGGTGGGACCCCGAGTCCCTTTCAGCCACACATTTTTGCCATTACACTCATGACACAGCGGGAGCAAATGAGGAGAATGGGTGTGTCTGACGCCCTTCACACTGCACATGCATGGACACTGAATTCCCCTCGGTGATGGAGAGATTTATGATTGTGTGACCTACTTTCATCCAGGTCAGAAAAAGGTTTTGGTGGTCGGGCAGTCCAAATCCAGGAGTGACTTGGACCAAGGACTGGAATACATTCTTCAGTGTGCTTGCCTGCAGACATTGAAATGCCACAGCTGTCTGCAACAGCTGAGAATGCTCTGCTGGTCAAGTGTGCTTGTGCGTGTGTGTGTGTGTGTGTGTGCACCTGTCATTGATCGCCGGAAGCACCATGAAATGAGTGCAGCTTGCTGGTGTGTGTCAGAGTGGCGTCCTCTGAAAACGATGCCTTGCGTGCTCATTTAAAACCTCATAAATACATCGAGGGCTTTCAAACACTAATTTAGCCCATTAGCCTGTCCACAGGGCATCAATAAATCCTTCACTTCATCTTGGAATAATTACATTTGATGCAACCCATGTCGTGTTAACATTAATGCATTTTGCAAGGCTACTTGTGCATCATTCTGTGTTTGTAACGTACTTTCAAGATGAGTGCCTTAAAAATGAGTGGTTCACTAACGACGAAAGCTCAAATGTGAAGGTTTGTTTTTTTGTTTTTCTTTCCCAATTTGCCATCTGACGTGAATTAATTAAATAGGTTAAGTGTTAGTAACATGTTTTTATAGGTTTCTTTGCCCACATGAAATGCCAAAAGTAATAAATCTTTGACAAATAATAACAGTATACAGGGACATCTAAAACATATTTGAGTTGTTAAGCGATAATTTCTGCTCTGTTTCCCCGACATCTGTGGCTGATCTTAGAGAAGTTCATTTGAGGCAACAGCCAGCTGAGAGAAACAAATGCTTGAGCAGAATTTGTGATAGAATTGGCACATAGAGCATCTTCATGTCCCGTCTTTTGTCAAACTACTATTTCTTTAGGTGAACCAATATTTTATGTCAGTTAGTATAAGTTAGTAATAGATAGCAATTAAAGCTACTTTGCCAGGTAACCTGGAACAAAGACACATCAGCAAAGTGTTTGTATCATTCAGTAGTATGTAAAAAAGGGCCAAGAAGCCCTGCTAACTTTCACACATCGATAGCGAAAATCACCGGCAAACTCTGAACTTACACTTTTGTCTTAAGTTACAAAAAAACAAATCTAATTTTGGCTGCAATCTGGTCTTCAAGTATTTTCACAATAAACAGCTGTTTGGATTTGTAGAGACTTAAATGAACCATACCAAGTCTGATAAAATATTTAGGATGAAATATTGCATCATAAGTGGTCCAGATTACACATACATGAACTGAAAAAAAGTTTTTTTCTTTAAATGTTGTAATTGAATAAATATTAGAGGAAGGTTGGAGGTGAACCTATTTTAGTTAGAGAACATGGTCAATGTTACAAAGAGTAAGACATGCAGGGGAAACATCCCCGACCTCACCTCTCAAATAAATTAATTTGTCTGATTTGAGCTGTAAACATACACTCTAATTTGGAGCTATAGTTCAAAGGGTCTGAATATTTAAAATGCAAACTTCTGTGGGCCTCCATAAAAATGCAAAGAAAATGTAGCTCAGGAAGGCCATATGGGCTCTGAATGATGGTTACAATTAGGATCTTCTCACTGTGAGGCCAGCAAACCATCCAGAGTAATAAGATCCCTTGATCAAGCTGACACGATGGCTCAGTTTGGGCCGTGATTGTTTTTCTAGTGTTTGCAGACCTTTGCAACACTATGCTCAGATCTTTCCCAGTTTCACAACGAGGCTGCCTTCTAAACACGGTCACTGGAGATTGCGCAGCAACACCAGCTGTCCAACAGGGAAATATATCATTGTTGCAAAACACATCAGGACCTCTGGCTGCAGCACTGCAGCGAAATGAGAATGTGCAATTAAACAAGCCACGCTGGAATGTCTCATTTGCCTTTTAAGACTTCCTCGCCTCGTCTCTTTGTGTTTGGTTATTCTTTTTTTTCCCCCATGTGACTCACACTACCTAAACAAATATTCTCCTCAATTTCGCAAAACAAAAACACAGAATACGTAAACTGAATCAAAGCAGGACTACTCCAATGCTTGCTTACTGTATGTTCAGGGAGGATGTGATGACAGGACAGAACTCTGCATACTCTCAGCAGTCCTAACCGCTGCAGTTGAACCAGCTTCTAATTGCAGGCTGTAGTTTTTGCAGCACTGTAAGTGTGTGGTTTATTTTAACAAGAAGTGGAACTAGTGGTTTTAATGCATTTAACACTGTACTTTGAGTATTATAACACAGGCTGCCTCTAATCCTGACTCTGAGGCTCCTCCAAAACAAATGTATCATCGTTTCTCACTCCATTAACTGTTCATGAGTTGGGTGGGATTATAATGAGAAATCGTGGCTGCGATAATCAGCCTCAACTTTTCCAAATCTGCCCTTTGGCAGTTATTAATTTATATTCCCTCTTATGCTGGACAGAGGCATGCAACTCTTCTCCAGCGTGATGACAGGGGACATACCAACACATGCAAAATACACAAACAAGTGAACACACACATGGCGCTCATACGCACTCCCAATCACTGAAACTTTGGGCAAACATAGAGTTGGTTGATTAGAGGACAAAAACGAGAGATGTGATTTAATTATGTGGGAGTGGAGTAAAATTATTCATCAGATCTGGAAAGGTTCTTTGTGAACCTGTTCTAAATTACTGAAGTAAGATGCCCTGCTGTAGACACAGAGCCAGAGCGAGTGCAGGGTGGATTTTTCATTAGGCAAGGAGGCCACTGAGGCCTGGAGCAAGGGGAGTCATACCACCACTTTATTATCAACACATAGCAAGTATATTATAATCAATACACCAAAAAAATGGGAATTTCTGTTCGAAGAATATTTTGTTATTGTAAAACTACTTTTATACGATATTTTTTTTTAAACGATTGCAGTTCCTGCTTATAACCTTTTAATATGTTAACATTTGTGAGAAACATTTGTGACTGATTTGTCGTCAGTTAGACATGTGATGTTCAGTTTATGCAGAAAGGGTATTTTTGAGGAGGTGTCAGTTGTTGTCTCACATGAAGGAACCATAAGTAGTTTTCTACAGGACTAAAAGTCATGGTTATCAGAATGACTTGAGCAACAGTTCTATGTCAGGACTCTCAGAGCAGCTGCCTACAGCCAGTTCTCATTCTGCCTTCCTATGTTTGGACCATATGCTTTGGTGTTGACACCACATGCACTGGAGTAATGTTATGTTCAGCTACGAGACCAGATTCTTGGTTGGTAGGGTCAAAGTGTGCAGAAGACTCAGGCAACACTTTGCTGCTCCGATAACAATATTTTGGTGGAGGCAGTATGATGGTGTGGGGCAGATCTCCCTCACTGGGAAAGCTAGACTTGTCATCATGCGAGGCAATCTCAGTGCAGACACCAGTGACAACTCCATATCTTCACAGTTTGAGACCAATCAATCCTCCAAGATTGCAATGCACACCCCCGCAAGGGTTTATCACGGACCACCTCCAGAATCTGTGAGTCGAAAGAATGCAGTGACCTGCCAGAAGTCCTGACCTCGACTCTATTGACCTCATGTGGGATCAACTTGGGCATGCTCTCCATGTCTGAAATAACCAACATTACACCGTTGGCTGACTTGAGACAAATGCTGGTGGAAGAATGTAATCCATCCTTCAGCAGTGTGTGAGCAGGCTGGCAAACACCATGAGGAGGACGTCCCAGACTGTGGAAGCTGCGTTGCTTCTCAACACGCAACTGAGGCTCCGGTTAATTGAATTAATAAATTGTCGAGTTGCCAATATGTCTTGTTCCTTATGACCTCAATCATCCAATTCACCAAACAAGATTCAAAGAAAGTCTGGTATATTCCTCAAGGGCATAACCCACTTGGTCAACTCTGCCGCTCATCCCACAAATGCATAAAACAGGTATTCATACATCATAAAATGTATTGCCAAAAAGAATTATGACAATGAATAATCTATCAAGTACAAATTTCTTTACTTATTGTGCATAGATTCGGCATAAGGTAACTCGGTCACATTGCTTGAATATTTTTATTACACTTTTGACATGTAAAATTATTTTAAAAAAAATTCCCAATGCACTCTGGGTAATTTACATACTTAAATACTTACAAATAATACATTCGAGAAATAGTTAACCACTAATGTAAATTATCAGTGGAGTCACCTACAGATAATCAAGCCAAACGGTCCATATATATGTCTATTTTTTTTTTATTAAAAAAACATGTTTACATACAATACAGTCATTCCTACGTGCTTTTACAGAGAACATAGAAAACCCCAACATGTCCACATATATGTCTATTTTTCATTCACAGATGATCTGGTTGGATACCGGTGACCAAAGGTGTTTATTTTTCACACATGCTTACATTCTCACACAGAGATGAACTGAGAAAGGTTTTATAGGCCATAGGTCAGATTTTATGTGACTGTACGTGTTTCATTTTTATGAACGCTATATCTCAGGGAAGGTTACATAACATACTTTGTTTCACACACTCTTATACTACATTTCCAGACAATTATGAATTCCCCTTGCAGCTTTATTCATCGGTCAAGGCGTACAACTGTAAGGTGCCTTTTGTGATTTCTGACTGTTTTCGGCATTGGCACTGCTACAAATCAGTATATTATTAACAGGTGTAACACATGAAAACATGAAAACACTATGGTTGATTGAGTGATCCAAGTCCCGTCAGGGGTTTAACATAGTAAAAAAATAATAGAGACATTCATGTCTGTCCTGTCTTTCTTGACACGCGACCGAGCAAACAGGAAATCATTCAGCTTGTGGCTCTCTGCTGTTCCCATGGTTACCATACCATAGGTTATGACCTACTCATCTTTCACCTCTGACCTTATTGCCCTCTCACCCCTCACACTGCCAGGAAGTGAAGTTAGCCAGAATCAACCCTACCAGACTCAACCAGTAAACGCAATCTCAATTTCTGATGATAATAAAGATGAGTGGATCTTCTGTGTTTCCCTTATCGAAAAAAGTTAAAAAAAAATGGAAGAAAAAAAAGTTTAGAAGTTAAAAAAATGTAAATGATTATTATGATTTAATGGTTTGCTTAGATTTCTGTTGAGATGAGAATAAAAATTTTTGCAGAGATCTGGCTGAGCTTCAACTATTGCAACATTACAAGAGAAAACAAAACATACAGTGCATGTACCAAAGAAAAACCAATAACAGATGTTCAGACAGTTACGTAAATCTCACATCTGACACATTTCCCAATAAGATCACTGCTTTTAAAAATCAATATTGTTATATTAACCTTAAAATGCTGTCATTGACTATATTCTAGAAGGGGTAGGTGCATTATATGAAAATCCCAGTTTTCCTGAAGCCATCAAAATCATATTACAGTCAAATCAAAGTACCTGGGAGAGCTCATGGCTTAAAAAGTTTTATAAGTATGTGTAAGGGGATTTTGAATGGTTTTTCAGAATTGCTTCGTGGACCATATGCCGTTTGCAGTGCTGTCCCAATGAAGCCCATCTTCATTTGTAGTCGCACATACACTAATTGTTTGGATTATTCATGTCCGTTTGCAAATTAATTACACAACATATTTGCATAATTATTCAGAAAAATAAGTTGTGGTGTCAGAAAAATACTCTGAAGTGTCCAGCAGGCTGTTTGTAAGTGCAGGATTGCACCACTCTGGAAAACTTCCAGAGCCACTTAGAGATACTCTCAATTGGTTTATTAATCGAACGCCGCTTTTGTTTCATCTAACAAAGCCTCTACTATGCTTCCCTCCCCATCCTCTGAGCTCCCCTCTGGCCTGTGAGCGGTCCGGCCTGCCAATAAAGCTAGAGGTCAGTGGTTCATAATGTGTGGATTGTTGTTGTGGTGGTGATGGTGGAGGGGCGACCCTGGGCCCCAAGCCAAAGGGGGATACAGTGAACACTCTCTGATGAGGAGATACAAAAAGACGCTTTGTGACAAAGATTGATGGAGAGGAAAAGAGAGGAGAAACAATTCTCTAAAATGTCTCTTTATACCTCAGAGATGGGTTTTTTTTTTAATGAGTGCTGGTACTATTGCACTTATAGAATTGACTGAATGTTCTGCAGATTTCAGCTTATTGAACGCTATTATGCAACACGTTGTCAGAATGAAGTCTGTTTTCCTACTCTGGAGTTGTGGGTTATTATTTTCACTGTCAGTCAGACCTGAAAGTGTGTGTGTGTGTGTGTGTGTGTGTGTGTGTGTGTGTGTGTGTGTGTGTGTGTGTGTGTGTGTGTGTGTGTGTGTGTGTGTGTGTGTGTGTGTGTGTGTGTGTGTGTGTGTGTGTGTGTGTGTGTGTGTGTGTGTGATTAACACAATAACAAGCGCGCGTCGCTCCACATCTAATGCGTCCTCCTGGACATCATTCATGCGGGTCAGGATGAGTGTGTGGGATTGAAGACTGGAAAATTGCTGAGTAAGTGGGGTTTTTTTTCCCCCTTTACACCCTGAAGCCATATCACCTTGCCAGTTCTGTCCTTCACGGACCCACACAGACGAGCATCCAGCTGACAAGAGGGAGGCTCAACTCTTCTCTTCATAGGTTATATAGATATAATGCTTTTCTCTGCAGGCGTCTCTTCAGAGAGCAGCTGCAGATGTATGTATTTGTGTGTGTTTGCGTGCATGCGTGCGTGTGCGCGTTAAGCGACCAAGCTGCTGATATTTCCTCTCAGAGCCTGACTTCACACAGTGACCACCAGCCGCATGTAATGACTTCATTCCTCTGCAGCCCGTTGGAAAAGAGCACATTTCATTAACTTGGATGCCAAAGTGTTTCTGTGCCTGCAGGTGGCAGTTCTACAGTACAGCATGCAGACACACATACAAGCATGCACGTGCACACGCTCACATACACACAAAGTGTGAGACTGCTAAGTGCATGAAAACATATCATCTGAGTCTTCTGAAAATATTTGGCTTAGCTGTAGCTCTGGGCTGTGGATGCTGAAAGAAATAAAGAGGGAGAGAGAAGGGGACGAGGGGAATGATTTGGACTTCCCCTAAATCCCTGTGAAAAGCCATGACACCCTGCTTCATGTGATTTTTCTACTTATAGCCTCACGCTTGACTCACTGCCTCGCACATTCAGAGCACATCTTGGCACGTCCCATGATGCACATTAACTAATAACTCTAAATCACATTTCCTTAGGTATGTATAAGCGGGAATATAACTGCTCCTCTGTGACTCGGTGACCGGGGTGGTCATGAGTTATTATCATTTTGCATAGCTTTCTCCCCTCCTGCACCGGACATTTAGTGAGCTGATCTCAAAACAGAGCTGGTATTCTTGTCTGAATTGTTCAGAGTGAATAATGAATTAGATTTTTCCTTGAGGATGCCAAAACTGATTTGTGTCTGCTCATGTGAGGAAGCGTGCTAATTTTGGGGGGACATCACATTATGCTTGATTAAACATGCAATGGGTAGTATATTCATTACAGCAATAGTTTTGGCAAATTAACACAGCTCCAGTGTATCTTGGTCAGAAGATGGCCTCGACTCAGACCTCAGACATCCAGAAATTGTAACTTCAAGCCAACTGCGCTGTTTACATCCAAACAGATCTGCCCTCCAACGTAGCAAACAGGAGAGGGATTGAGGATAAAAACTGGCTCCATGGGTTCATTCAATCCATCAACTAGGGAATAAAAACATCGGATTTAGTTGCTATATGGAGGGGAAATGGTGTAAATCTTAAGGCAGATATAGTGGTGAACTAAAGGGGAAACTTTAGATAGAAATTAGAGAAAGTTTGTCAGGGAATGCAGGTGGAGTGTGGACGGGCCCAAGTGCAGACTCATGACATTCCATAAAAACCAGGTTTATTGCAGCAAAAGTCCATGGAACACGAGGAGAACACAGGAGCGACACAATGAGAGGGGTGACGTATAGACAAGAGGCGAGACACATTGACGAAACGAACCGACATAGACAACTGAAGGAGAGGGGTTTAAATACACAAGTAAGGGATGCACACAGGTGGAGCACATTGACGGAGAAGGCCATTGGTTAATTGAAAACACGAGGTGAGGCACACAGAGGCAGACACAGAGACCTTTCAAAGTTTAGGAATTGGCACCCGACAACCTATGATTTTCCCCAAATTCTGTGAAAATAATTACATATTTTGGGCGTCATCACATAAAAGGAAACAAATATCTTTTACCTTGGCAGTGACTGAACAAAACATAATTCTTCATAAGGTTTTTATTTGTAATCAAGGTGTTCGGTCAAAGATAAATCCATTTCAAATGAAAGTGTTTGAAACTATGAAACATTAAAGTAAGAGGTTGAAATTGTATACAATGACAGTTTTCTCTTCCTCGTTCTATGTGACTCTTTTGAACTGTCAGATAACTTGACTCCAGGAACTCTATTATTGTCTCAACTGAGCGCTGACAGGTCAAAACAATAGTTTAGCATTTTAGGATATTGGATATATTTCTTATCAAAAGTTTTGATGAAAAGATCTGATAACTGGTCAGTTTGTCGGAAATGGGGAAAGCGTGCGTGACTCTGCACAAGGACAGCAAAAGTCATGTCTGGGTCACTCGTGGAGGCGGTCACGGCAGGAATAGAGCCTCCAGATTGGGAGATAGGACGAATGATAATGCTGCATATCATACATTTATTACAAATGGGAAAAAAAAAAATCCAATTTACTTCTATGTGATGTTTAGAAATACATTTCTGAAGCTATTGTCAACAAAAAAAGGACAAATAATCTAGTGAACCTCAGCGCCTTCACATTTCAGTTTCAATTATCATTTTAAACTGTTTGATGGAGGTATTTGATTCTTATATCTATAAAACATTTGACAATTCCTTCAAACAACAATAACCTCAACGTCTTTGGACGATTCGTTATGTTTTTAAATATAAAAGGTACAAAAACATTAATTTAAAGAATGAAGTACAAAGTGCATAAACAAAAGTCGGCGGTAGATATGAGTGATAATTGCACAACTCTGCACTCTAAAACCACATATGCGAAAGTGAAATTCAAGGAAAAGTTTGAATATGCATGTATGGTGGACATTTTTATTTTAATGAGTTATTTATCTATTTATTTACTCATCAATGACATGGGACAACAATGACATAACTTAACAACATAATTGTAATATTTCTAAACTGCTAAGTGAGGTTAATTTTAGTTACCAAATACATTTTACCATTGATTATGGAAAGGGTAGGAACGTGTTCAATAATGTTCACAATTTATGCCTGTACAGGGTGATAAACGTAACTACTGACTGCAGTTATTTTCATCTATTTCCAAACATGAAAATGGCACTGAGCCTAGCATACCACATACAATATTAATTTACCAGGTTTATATAAAAACTCACACACTATAAAATGTACATGCTATATTTGCCACTTGTATGTCAGACAGTTGCAATAGGAATGCCCCTGGTGACCAATTTATCCATCACTCAAACACATTGCTTAATTTAAACCACTTGACAAACTTTAAGTTTACAACTAATTGGCAATTTGAAAAGACACATTTTACAAAAACATTCCTTATGGCATCATGATACAAGGTTGAGCTATGTAGGATCCCTACTTCAACTGCAAAAAAATAAATGTTTCTTTTTTTCATGCATTAAAAAGCTGTTCCAAGCAGTGACTGAGCCAAGCTCAGTCAAACTTCCAGTGGTAGTAATATAAAATAATACTGTGTTCTGATCATGCTTGGCAAGAAATAAACAGACAGGCTTAAGCAGTAGCAGGTGGTCTTCTCTTTGCAAGTCGTAGGTGGTTTGATTACCGTACAGCTAATTCAAGACTGTGGCTACATTGCACATGCACCAGCAGGAGGGCCATGCATGCCAGAATAATTATGGGCATCCGAAGAATTTGCAGCCACAGTGTGGATAGTGTATGGTAGGCAAGGAGTCAGGGATGGCAGTGACATGGAAAGTGTTTGCCATCAGTTATTTTCTAAGTGGGTCATGGCGCTTTCAATCGGGCCATCGAGCCCTGGACCTGTTGGAGTGGAAAATACCTGCAACACGCTCCCCGACAAAAGGTTGTGTGTGTGTGTATGTGTGGGTGCGTGTGTGCGTGTGTGCGTGCGTGCGTGCGTGCGTGCGTGCGTGCGTGCGTCTTTTCAGAGGAGAATGAAGGAGTGCCTGGTTCTATTTAAAAATAACATGCATGTGAGGTTAACTGGCCACTCTAAATTCCCCCTAGACGTGTGTTTGTCCAATGATGGACTGGAGACCTGTCCAGGTGTAACCTGTCCACATAAGCAGGGATCTATAGCTATCAACTTAAGTTATTAATGTATTTTCTGTTTTTCAGCTCAGCCTCCTGACACAGCTCAGCCTCCCAATACCGTTTGGCCTCCCGAAACCAGTCTCCTGACACAGCTCGTTTTCTTGACGTTGTTCAGCTTCACAAACGCTGGTGTAGATAGAGAGAACAACAATGGAAGATAAGAAAGGAGAAAACAAGTAGAGGATGGAGGATCAATGTGAAAACAATATGAAGGAAGATGAATGGAGGCCATTCTTTTGTGTCACCTGAAGTTAGAGCGAGTTGGCCTGTGACTGGTGGGGCTGAAGGGGCTGGGTGAAGTGAGCGTGCAGAGACTGTATGCACTGTGTGTGTGTGTGGTGTGTGTGTGTGTGTGTGTGTGTGTGTGTGTGTGTGTGTGTGTGTGTGTGTGTGTGTGTGTGTGTGTGTGTGTGTGTGTGTGTGTGTGTGTGTGTGTGTGTGTGTGTGTGTGTGTGTGTGTGTTTGTAGTAAGAGCATTCCTTGCAAAGACCCATGCACATCGATTTTAAAAAGCCAAGTGATGGATTTACCACGTCCCCAGAAGCTCCTCCAAATCATCCCCCATCGATAGGCATTACTCTTACTTTTTTTGTACGTGCATGCACATTCATTGTTATTTAAGCCAAAATTTGAAACATTCGCTCCATCCTCTTGAGTATACATGTACACGTGCATGCAATGCACACACACACGCGCGCGCGTGCACACAAGACTTTGGTCCCAGTGGAGAAAACATTGGAGCCAGAGCTCAGTCTGACAGGAGAGCATCCGAGTGCTCTCTGGAAGGGAACATGGCTCCCAGCGCAGTCATATAGATGCAGGTATGAAATATAAGGCTCTGAGATCCCCCAGAAAGAGGTGGGGATTTGGAAGAGTGAGGAAACTGGGACCAAAGGAACGACTGGCGATTTGGCAGCTGCAGGAAAAACAAGATTGGAGGGATGGAATTAAGAGAGAAAGTCTTTTAAATAAAAATATTTGAATTTAGAAATATTTCAGTATGGAAGCAATTGTGTATTATATCAGCAGTCACTCACAAGAGATCTTAATTGTGCATTCGGTGTACAAGACATGTGACCATATTAAGATTGTCCCTCTCAGTTTTGTGTTATTGTTACCTCTTGCACACAGCAGCATAAACTTTGTGGAGTTGTGACCGGCATTAGTGTGATGTTTAATGTCAGTGGATACAAGAGAGTTTTCCTATACCTTACTGTGTTCCTGCATCGTTTCTATGGATTCACAACAATACGGTCGGTGTGTGTACAGCTGTATGATGTCACATAAACATCGAGTTGGAAAGTGAAGCATGTGAGAGGCTATGGGGAGCACTGAGACGCCAGCGCTGACTCCTAACATGGGACAATATGGAAGCTGGCCCTCATCATGAGTTGATGGTGATTCAACCTGATTCGCCCCCCCGTGGACTTGGAACAGTTAAGAGCTGCATGGCTTTACTTTATTGTACGTACACTGTATACTGCCAAACAGCCAGCCAGAGTGAGGTTATTTATGTATTTATACTTCTTTAATCACAGTGATCCCAGTTTGACACAGCGGGGTCTGATTACACTGCTTTCTCGACCGGCCTGTCTCCATCCAGAATGGCATCACTACCCACCAACACACTGTGACAGCTCATGACATGATGCACCACGGACTTTTATAGCTTTCTCAGCCAAGTCATGCTTGCAAAATGCTGACCACAGACAAACAGAGTGTTTGTGAAATTGCACACGATTTTGTAATGTTGCTCCCTCTCACCTTCTTTCAGCTCCTTGCTGTCTTACCCAGAATTAATATTGCACACAGGAGCTGCTTTATTTTAAATATGTTTTTGGAACAAGGCTCAAATTGGTTAAGAGTAAGTCAACATCAAGCCTGCTGACTTGAATTGGATCAACTTTAGAGAAAATTGGGGTAGCTCAGCCCAAATGTGCGTGTATGCGTACGCAAGACTGTTTTCTAGATCTGCTCTACATTGCAGAAAATATCTTACCGTAATATAGTTTTCTCTGACTAAAGCCTGGAGCCTCATTTGTGGTCTTTGGCACACTCCAAGTGGTCCTGGACCATTTTGACTGGGAATCACTGATATACTGTACATAATTACACTGAAACGTTGAAACCATCACAAAGTGCGTAATCTTGTTTAAACCACCTTCCAATCACTGTTACCGTAATGTTTCTTTCTCTAAAGGTATCTAACTTTGTGAGTTTCAATTATCTGCGCACCGAAAAAAGCAACGAGGCTTACATGAAGAGTTTTATGGGCCTTGATACTCTTCCGACGAGTTGAAAATTGCAAGTTGAACTCATTTGACAAGACATTATACACTGTTTATACACCTCATTGGTTCTGCTTATTGAAAGTAAACTGAACTTCATGTGTAAAGTCTGGAGCGTGCAGCTATAAGTCCTATTACATCACAATGAACAAACAAACTTTGGTTTGACACAAGGGATTTTACCGTGTTCATCTTGTAAACCTGTTCTAGATTGTTGTAGACTTCAGCTTGTTTTACTCACTTTTCAGTTCTTGGCACAAGTTTCCACCTTTAAAAATGCACAATACAATGAAGTTCATCTCCTGAATATAAGAAAATCCATAAGGTCTGCTATATCATAAATAATCCCATTATTAAACGATTGCAGTAATCTCATTAATAACACAGAAAACCTATAAACATGATTTTACTTCTTGTATTTCTATACTAATATAAACACACTGTTGCATTATTTATACTTTTATTTAAATTATTTGATTATTTAAAAACATAATTAGGAGGTAGTACGGTTTGGCCCTATCTTTTTAAACATGTTACATAATTTAAAAAAGACAAATACAATTCTACCTCAAGTACGATTGCAATGGTGGTTTGGTGGTCAAAGATTCAAACTTGTAACTAGAAATTCATTGCTTTGAATCCCACTGCTCAGGTTATCACTGTGTATCCCGACTGCAGGAAAAGCTTCCAGTGTAAAACCTGTGCCAAATCAAACATGTGGATCACTTGATTCGCTATGGCAACCCCAAAAATGAGCAATGGAAATGTAATTAGTACTACAATTACAATCAGGGAGCACCTAATTTTGTTGGGTACTTCACAAGTGCTTCTAATATCCTGTGTCGAGTATATGTACCTTAATGTGTAAATCGACAATTATGTGAGTGAAAAGTTGTTAATGGGAGCCTTTGCCATGTGTTTTTACACTGGTACTGGCTGGCTCTGGCCTTCAGCTACTCTATGAGTGTGCTGCCCTCAGGAAGTTCCCACTGCTTTGGCTATCAGGGCGGAAAATGAGTGTTTGTCACCCACTTTAGTCAGAACTCTCTCTCTCTCTCTCTCTCTCTCTCTCTCTCTCACACACACACACACATACACACACACACACACACACACACACACACACACACACACACACACACTAATGGATCACCATGGATCATTGCCTCACATCCTCTTTTCCCACAGCAGTGGCAGACTAATAGGGATCTAAGTGTTTAATTGAGCCTGGCATTTGGGATTTTTCTGTTTGTAGTGTCAGGAAGTAAGCTCAAATACTCTGAGTATTTTATGAGAAAGTTTGCTCCTGCTGTCAATTTAACATCTACGTCCAACAAAGTCCAATGTAAAATTTTAATTTGGAAATGAGCACAAATGTCAATGATGTGTGGAAATTCAAAGAACATCATCTACTGCTGGGCTCAATATAACTTAGTTTTATGTGGTAAGCCTGTGCTGGATTATAAAACATCCCACCTCAGTTGTAAGATGTATTAAAACATGGTTTGATTATATGTTTGAATTATACCTTACTTTAGGCCAGATTTACCAAGTTTCTGTAGAACTATATTTTTTACAATCATGCAGACACACTACACTTTTAGTTTGCAGGTGATTTATTTGAATTAAGACCATGAGGGCCGTCACACCGTATCAACAGGAGTAGTTAAATTAAGGATTCAGACTCTGTTCAAACGACAACGATCTGCTCGAAACTGCTCGAAACTTGTTTGTGTGCATTCACCATGGACTGATTGGATAGAGCAATGAGCCTCCACAAGCACAAAATGAAATGTGATCCCAAGTAGCTGGACTTGTTGGTGGAGGAAGTTAATAAAATATATATCAGCATTTAGCACCATTATTCCCCACCAGCTCATCCTCAAACTGCACCAGCTTGGGCTCAGCACCACTTGGTACAACTGGCTACTAGACCACAGGCAGTACAAGTCGGCAGCAAGACATCCAACATCATCGTTCTGAACACAGAATCCCCCACAGAACCCCCCCAGGGATGTGTGCTCAACCCCCTACTCTTCACCCCGCTGACCCCATGACTGCATACCGATGCACAGCTCTAACCTCTTTATCAAGTTTGCAGACGACACAACAGTGGTGGGTCTCATCAGCAACAGAGACAAAATACAAGCGTGAGGTGAGCAACCTGGCCAGGTGGTGCAGTGTCAACAATCTCTCTGTGAACATGGAGGAGACAAAGGAGGTTGTTGTTGGCATCAGACAGCACCCCCACAATGTTTCAGTGTGACGGATGGATTTTGTGGAGCTTCGTTAATGATTACGTAGCATGTTTTTAAACCCAATTTATGGTTGAAGCTTAACAACCATTGTCATAAGTGGTCTGTACATATCATTTGATTGATTGATTGATTGATTGATTGATTGATTGATTGATTGATTGATTGATTGATTGTGGTGTTTTCTCATCATGCAGATTTTCTGTGGCACCATAACATAATAAACATAATTATTTACACTTTAAACCCCTAAAATGAATAAGTCACATGAGGATGGGAAGTTAAGCAGTATAGTCTTGTTGTTATGGTTATTATGAACAGTTGACCATCATACTCTACTTTTAGTAGATTTATAACCAGTATGCACCGAGGCTTTCTGGAGGACCATCACATCATGATAGCCAGACAGAGAGAGAGAGAGAGAGAGAGAGAGAGAGAGAGAGAGAGCAATATAAGAGAAAAAAACATTTTGAAAGGGTCATAGTGAGAGTTATTGTGTAGCCAGAGTTTTACAGTCAAAGAGGAAATATAAATGTGTGTGATAAAAGCCCCCTGGCTGGGGGAGTATTTCTTTTGTAGATCTGACCTCATTTCAGTGTAGAGTAATGATGTGAAAGGTAAAAGATGGCTTTGAATCAGAGTAACTTTAGAAAATTGGTTCTGCGCATTGGTTTTCTGTCGACCAAGAACCTGAGAGCCCTTTGGAAAAAGACAGTCACGCCATGGCTCGTAATACCTTTTTCTCTCAAATCAACCTCCACCTGGCACAGTGACAGTACCAGCTGAGCGTAAAGGTGGAGGTAATTAGAGATGTCAAGTCGTGAAGTAAGAAAGGAAAGATCTGCATCGGGTGGTAGTCCACTTTATGGAGAACTGCACCACTTTTCTGTTAGTCATTATGTTTCTATGGCAGCTGAGGTTGTCTATTGTGGAGTCTGTCAGAAGGTTAAACTTTAAATCCACTTTGTATTGGTTTATTTTCTATCTCTCCATGCACCAGTGAATTACATTACCAAAATGTTGCAAAAAAAACAAAAAAACAACCTCCAAACCTACCAAATAACACAAAGAAAAAAAAAACTATTTTCTTAAAACAACAAACAACAAAAAAACCACAGGAAGATTTATAAGGCCGTCGGCCTTCTAATTTCTGCCGTATTTATTAATTTCTATCAAATATTTACAGATGAGTGTGATTATAGTCCCCTGCCAGCTAATGTGAGTCATGGGAAGCTGAGCATGGGAGTGTTTCCAGTGTGATCAGTCGACGGCGCTTTGATCAGACAGCAGTCATGCAGCCTGTGGCTACAAGGACAAGCATGACGCAGCAAGCAGAGGAAGAACAGTTTAACCCCCCACAAACTGTTGCAACAATGAGCACAAAAAAAACACACAGTAAACACTTAATAAAGAAAAGGGCACATGTTGAGTTCGTTAATGTGAAATGCAAAGGGACTTCTGATTTTATCTGATGATAATCTCACTGTCTAATGGTGGGAGTCTTTCTCAGGCAAAGTGAAATGAAAAAAACAATCAATATGTGAGTCTTTCCACTTTTGTCGTATCGAAGCACTATTTGGGGGTTTCCTTGGCCTCTTTTTTTATATATTAGGCTGAATTATGTTAACTCTGAGCTTTTAAACTCTTTGCTCATGACTGATTGCATTGAAAAATGTTTTTAAAAAGGCACACTCAAAACAAGCAGTAAGCAACACAGTCGTCAGTTTAGAACTGACTTGGTGATTGAGATTTCAAGGTTCGACACTAATGCATCAGCTTTTATGACCCGAGAGTCTTTTCTGTTTTGAGGCAGGGACAAAATAAACACTTCCAATGTGACGTTTCCAAACATGAGATTCAACCTATAGTGGCCCCTGAGAGAAAACTTTTCATCCAGACCCCAGCAAAGGCACTAAATTTGATTTAACCCGGAGCATTTGCTGAACGGACAGATTAGAGTTCATGCACGCTCAGGTTTCTTGTTTAACCTCAAGGGCAAAATAAGGTCCCTATTCCTCATTCCCTGCAGACTTGACTTCCTTTGTTTACTTATTTTATAAGATTTTTTTTCCCCTCTTTCGGGAACTGTAGAGATGTAAAATACCCTAATTTCTTCATGTATAAACTTTGCCTTCCACAATAAATAGCAGTAATATTCACAGCATGGAGCTTTGTAGAGCGAGTCAAGCACAAAATTCACTTGCACAAGCCCACCTCCAGTGTGTCTATGTTAATACTTAATCATAGTTTCCAGGAGAGTTACTCCATCACGGTCAAATAGGACAGGGCAGTATTTTACAGAATTTGATTTAGACTTGACTTGACAATATGTGAATTCCCAAGCATTTAAATAATCAGAGGAATGTATTTCAGATTTGATTTCTGCAATGTCCCACAGACAAATAAACATGGCGGTCCCACAGCAACAAATTAAAACTTGTTGATTTAAACATGCTGGATAGAAGCCAAAAATAATTTTTGTATTTTTTTTCTGGAAAGTAGCTTTGGCATGTCAGAAATGTAGATAAATAATACTTATTGTATATGCATGTGTATATCTGTAAAGGCAGCACATCCAGGGTCACAAATCACACAGGGCAGCTCTGCAGAGAGGTGAGGGGCCTGTCTGAAGGCTGGCACGACTATCAGGAACGTCCTGTTCTGTTACTGTTTGGCTCGGATTTCTCCACAAGAGCAGAGACAAAGGAGCAGGAGTGAGCAGAGAACAAAACAGAAGACAAGATGCGTGTGAGCGAGAGATCCACGCAGAGACATTTTTACATGATCGAAAGCAGAACGATGGCATGAAGATCGCTGGTGACGTGGAGGCCACAGAGAGAAACCTTCTGCGTTCCCAATGAAATTTATTGACTCTCACACATCTGTAAAGCAATATTTCTTGTTGGTTTAAAAAAAAGAAAAAAGAAAAAAGCAGGGCATGAAAACAACACATTTCAGTTTTACGAGGACTTAGCTATGTGTCTGACTTTTGTTTTGGACATGCATGGTGGCTTCCTGGAGTCCCTCTGCTGGCTGACGGGAACTCAGGGTGACGCCATAGCTCGTGTCTCAGATCGCATCACATGAATTCACACGAACATATTTGAACTGTCACGCCATATGTACATTTACACTGTAAGAAAAATATCCAATGTATATATCTTGATCAGAGAGTTGATTCAGACTGATTTAGCAGACTTGTTTAGTTTCACAAGAAAAGCAGCAGTTAGCAGCTCAGCTCCTCTGTAATCCTCACAACGACATCAGTGGGTATTTTGACATGTATCTTTTAATTTGATGCTTCCCATTAAGTAAATT